>NC_064538.1:3688939-4017716 GCF_023856365.1 Brienomyrus brachyistius | reverse complement strand
TCAATGCAATGTAAAATGAGCACCTAATTTGTGCTGCTAGTACTCGGATGGGGTTTTCAGGTACTTACAGAACTCTTTGTTATTCCTTGTAGAGTGAGATAGTGCTCATTCGTCCGCCTTCCCCGGAAGGTTATTTCCTGCAGGGCAACAGGGCACCTGGAGCCTGTTCTAGGAAGATAGCAAATCAGATGCCACACACACAATAAATGGACAATTTTCACACCATGCTTTGCCTAACTGTGTTTTTGAACAATGATACAAAACTGCACTGTAAAAAAGAAAAAGTTAAGACAACCTAAAATTTCAAGGGAACTTAGTGCACTAGATTTTTGAGTTTTGAGGACTCGAAATTTTAAGTTTTGAAGAAAACCACCTATTGTTGTGACAACTATTTTTTATTCAGGTAATCTAACTTTCATATCTATAAAAACTTCTGATTTTTAGTTTAACATGCTAAGAATTACAAACATCAAAAGTCGTGCAAACATATTGTCTTTTGTTCAGATGATTTATCTTTCATATGTGTAAAAACTTTAAAATTTGAGTTAAACATGCTAATGATTCAAAATAGCAAAATATGTACCAACTAATTATTATAAATGAAGGTAACAAAACAGTTCAATTAACATGTTTATTTTAAACATTATGGTAATAAATAAGAGCAAGTACAAATGCTGGGGGGGGGGGGGGGGGGGTCACAGGCTTTGCTCAATAATTAATTAAGTTATTACACCTCCAAAGGCACTGTAAAGAATCCAGACTTCATTCTGTTCCGGAGCCTCCTAGTCTGCTCTGGTCCTGTAATGCCAATATTCTGGCATTAATTATATGTTAAGGCTTAAGGAATTTCTGTGATTAATGAATCAGCCGTGTATTTGATAATCAGCCATAATTATCAGGTTTAATGGGCTTTATATTGTGGCTCTTTATAGGTGAAATTGTAATAATCAAATAATATTTATTCATTGAAAGGTTTTACCATTTAGTGTTTATTTTGACCAGTCAGGTCATGACAAAGATATGTGGAAAAATGCTCTAGGAAGATGCGCCCATGGAGTCTATAAAAGGCATGGTGTCTGTCCGCAGGCTGCTCCAGCGACTGCGCATACTGCACAGACTGCGCAGACTGTAAACCGCTGATGGACTACGGCATTTCCAGACCTCCTTGGTGAAAGATGCACATCATACTACCCATGCATGTTTCAGTTCTGTCTCCGGTTCCGTCTGTAGCCTGTCGGGACACATGAATAGTTAATGTCTGTCATGACTCATCACTTTAGCTCTGAAACCTTTCCAGTGAGGCAGCTCTTTGGTTGTGGCCTGCTTCTCTCTCTCTCTCTCTCTCTCTCTCTCTCTCTCATTCGCTCTCTCATTTTATCCAAGAAAAGCCATTTCTTTCACCTGTTCATATAAAGGGCAGAGTGGTGGCTCAGAGGCTCAAGATCTATACCTGCAACCGGAAGATTGTTGGTTTGAATCCCATGAATGCCAGGAGTGATCTTACTCCTGTGGGCCCTTGAGCAAGCCCTTAATCTATAATTGCTTTATTCTGGGTAAGATTTTAAGCTACATCCAGCCCTGCAAGGAGATTTTCCATCTTGCAGGAAAATTTGGGGGTTGGTAGCAGGATTGGCACTTCAGCCCCTGGGAAAACTCCCACAGTTCCATTCGGATTAGCATGGTGCTGAGGTATCAGCTGCTGCATGTCCTCGGGTCTCATCCCTGAGGTGCTTTGTTGTGTGGTGGGTGTAGCAACGTTGCTGTAATCAATGCACACTCCTTAAATTCATATAAATGGGCATTTTATGGAAGAAATAAGTATTTCACTCCCTAGTACAACAGCCAAACCTTTCTTGGAAGCGACCAGCTTCAGATGACTGCCCAACACCAATATGCTCGGTGGAGACACGATCTACGTCTCCTTCACCATCTACACTTCCTCATTCAGTCCAGCATGGCAGTGCTTTCGAATACTTGTGGTTGTTTGATTGAGATGCTGTAAGCAGCAAAGAAAAGGCAAAGATTCTGCTGACTACCAGTCAATCACCATCTGTCCTCAGTGCAGCTTTCATATGGGGCATTTACCCCCCCTCCTCCCCTCCTCCTAAGAACGTCCCATGACCCCCAACCGAGCAATTATTTTGGGTTCTAATGCTACACACTGAAGCACCATACAGTGACAGAACAATGGCCTCTCTGTTCTCTATTCTGTACCTCCTAGCATTTAAGAACCAATGAATATTCTCAGGCTCTATATCTAACCCAAGCAGAATGAAAAGATGGAAATTTGTCATGAGCTGGTTTGTGATTTCCTACCAACTTGTGCCAGCAGATCGTTACTGTGAGAGCTGAACGTCCCAGCGGTTCAGCGCAGGTTTGTTTTCCATCCATCCATCCATCCATCCATCCATCCATCCATCCATCCATCCATCCATTTTCTGTACCCAATTGTCCTACTCAGGGTTGAGGAGGATGTGGAGCCTATCTGGGAGGCTACGGGCACAAGGCAGGGAGCAGCCCAGGATGGGGCACCAACCTATCAGAGGACACACTCACACTCACACACCATTCACTCACACCTATGGACAATTTGGTAGCTCCAATTAGCCTCAGCATGTTTTTGGACTGTGGAGGAAACCGGAGTACCCAGAGGAAACTCCACAATGACATGGGGAGAACATGCAAACTCCACACCCATGCAGCCCTGGGAGAGGCTCGAACCCGGGTCCCAGAGGTGAGGCAACAGCGCTGACCACTGCACCGCCTGGCTCATTTTCACTTACATGAATTAATTACATTGGCTTTTTCACTTTGCTAATGACACTTTCCAGTTGTCGGGTTCTGATTCACATAACTGCCCATGAATACGTCAAGAAATTAACGCTGATTACTAAATATCACCTAGTATTCATGTTCTGAGACAATCTCAACATTTTCTCTCCTTTAGAACCACGGGCATGAAATGCAAAGTCGTCGATTATTATGTTTGAAATAGCAAGAAGATCTTGAATATAGATCACAGTGTGAGATGTTCAGCAGCTGGTACTGCAGCATTACGGTTCCAGGCTTGTGGTCTGACTGGGGATTTAGGAACTTAAACCTCCCAGAGTGCGGAACACCAAGGCATCAGCAAACACTGCAAATATAAATTAGTTTATATCCATGTAAATCTGGATTCCCATTTCTGAAGAAAACCAACCAAAATCCTGTATGAATGTAAAAGAGATAAAGGCAATTTCAGATCAATAGCAATGGTGTTTTCCATTTCAGCTTAACTTCAGTTTATTTGTCCTTTTGAAACATAATCATCAGTTGTACAACATAAACACCAAACATTTCATTAGTTTGACAGTCATTCGCTTTAAACAGAAGAGGGTATGTACATACATATATACGAGAAATTAATTTTCAGAAGAAATTAACAAAGGTTTGTAATTGTTTGTGATTTTTTTTACTAATATAGGTGTGAAAAATATCACTGAAAATTTAGGTCTGCTCAGAGTCCAGTAGATATGTGTTACAAGTTGCATTTCAATGACTGTATGATTTTCTTTTTCTGGAGAAACATACTGAGAGAAATCCAATCCAATATGTGTGCATGCATATTTGTGTATAGATGTTGAAGAGAACCCAATGAAATCAGAACCAGTCCAGTGACTATTGCCTTTGTATATGATTTTTTTTTTTAAACGTACAAAAAGAACTAACCTCCCCCACCTTCAAATCTGGAGGTAAAGGACCAGCTAGGCAGTAGGTAGCAGTAAATATACTTTTATTTGTATTTTTATGGTTGCAGTTGAGGCAGTGTCCTCCCAAGATATGTGTGTTTCGCTCATGGGACTTTTACTAACACAAAAATGTTCTGAGGACGGAAGGAAAAATGATTGGTTCAGAGAGATAACCAATCAGATTGTAAAGGAGGTGGGTGCAAGCAACTAGAGGACTCAGGATCAACCAATCAGATGTCTTGGTTCTACCTCCTCTGGTTACTTGGTCCCACCTCCTCTACAATCTGATTGGTTATCTCTCTGAAACAATCATTTTCCTTCCGCCCTCAGAACATTTTTGTGTTAGTAAAAGTCCCACAAGCGTGTGTTTTACTACATTAAAATTTCTCTTCTAAATTTCAAAACGGGAATTATTTTGCCTACCCCGGAGCCCATGTAGCTGATGCAACACCAGCCATCAAAATTTCAGAAGATGACTATAACTGTAATGTAAAGAAGCAACAGTTCAAAGTTATGAGCAAAGGATGAAAGAGTTTAATGATGAAAATAGTATCAAGGCTCTTTCGTGTGAAAGGGCTGGTGAGGCCTGAGCCAGCGCCCGCAGGTGACTGTACAATCCACAATATAAATTTTAGATAAAGTGGTATAAATGCTAAAAAGGTTGACCTTTCATGTTTTAATCAACACATTGCGATAAGTTCCGGCTTCTGTGCCTATTGGGATTTCATCAGATTTCGGGCTGTGTGTCTAGCTGCCAATAAACTAGTCAGCGTTAAAAAGTGCGGTAAGCTCTGTAAATCATCTTAGAAACTTAAAAAACTATTTTTTTTTCCTGTAAAACCTAAGAATATAATAACCTATATAATATATCATGACCTCAGATTATTGCATTTAATAAGCTTCTTGTGTCACTGAACTTAAATAAGACCAAATAAAAAAATTATTCCCTGTAAATCCTGAGAATACAGATGCATCAATACAGTCATTACAAAACAAGATTTTCCTGTTTTTACTGTAGTTCATATTGACATGTATTCAGTTGGTTATTGACTGCACGCTGCACTATTCCAGGGGTATGGAAAGTACATACAGTTGCTCTGTCTCTGTGGACTTTGGATATCTCACATATTACCGCTGTGCCTGATATTCCATTTGTGTGCATAGACTGGTATGGCGTCCAGGACAAACTCCGCCCAACAGCTGTGCTGGTCACTTTTCATAAGAAATTTCCAGAAAGGGCGACAAAGCAACGGAGGACAGCCGTAAGGTAGGGACTGACATGTGCTCAGCATTACTGAAGTACTGAAGCAGTACAATGAAACCTCTCGTGCAAATCTGTGTTCCAGCAAATCCAGAAAGGAATGCAGACGAACAGGTCAGTTTCAAATTTTCTACACTGCTGAGTCGTATCTGAAGTGGGAGCAGAAACAGAAAACTCTCATAAAAGACATTTTGCACTCAGTTACAATGGGAGGACTTTTATATACAGGTATCACAGGCTTTTATCACAACTTCTGAGCCTTTGCAGCCCCCTGCTGTTAAATGCAAATGGCTCAGCAGTATGAATATTAGTCTCAGCTGAGTGCACCTATAGGGGGCAGTATTGTGGGTGCGTCACAGGTCTGATCCCCAAAGGCTTCTCATCCACCATTACCTTCCCATGTGATCATCATACTAAAGCAATAAACATTCAACATGTAGAAGAAGAAACCAATAAAACGGCTGCAGTTATTAATGAAAGGGTGGTAATAATAATAATAGTAATAATAGTAATAATAATAATAATAATAGACCTATGAAGAAGATCCTATAGAATCTGGCTGAAAGGCAACATATCCAGAGGACACTGAAGCGGAGCTTATAAAATTATTCGTGTTTCGTTTTCCCTCGGCTCCAGGCAGGAGTTTTTGATCCGGCCAGTTGTCGCTTCCACACGGGCCTGTCCTGAATCCCTGGAGCCCGTGTTCCCCGGTCCGCGAGGCTGGGCTCGGGGGCGCGGACCCCGGCGCACTCTTCCCGTCCCTCGGCTTCCCGTGGCAGCCTTTCCCGGAGACATCCCCCCCATTCCTGCCCGACCCGGGCGAACCCCTGAGCCTCTCTAGCGCCGCCCTGTCGGAGAGGCGGCGCAGGGCGTGTGGCTCGCGCTCGAAGTCGGTGAGCGGAAAGTGCGGCAACAGGACGATGCGGTGCTCGGCCGCCTCGGGTACGATGGACGATCGGCGTGGGCTGCGCACGGGACTTGGCAGCGGCGTCTCGTCGATGAAGCTGATCACCTCGTCCCGACTGAAGCAGCGTGGTTCCTCCTCGGCGCAGTCTGTCGGCCGCGGCGGAGGCGGCGGGCGCGGCAGTGAGTGCGTTCCGTCGTTGGACCGCCGTCTCTTGTGGCGGGGGAGGCTCCCCTCATGCCAGGAGGCCAGGCTGCTCCTCCGGCGGTCGCGGCGCGGCGAGCCGTTGTGGGGGATCCCCGCCATGTCCTCCGTGGAACCCCAGCGGTGCAGGTAGGACGGGATCAGGCCCGCAGTCCACATGTCGGACTCGTCGTGGGAGTATCTTCTGGTAGGGGGCACCTGCCACGACACACAGGTGACACGCGTCACACCCACGGGATCACGGCAGGATATCTGCCTTGGAATGTTTGGAGGATCAAAGACACAAAATAAAACCCACAAGACGCAGGTCTTTAACTAATGAAGAAATGTAACAATTCATTTAGAATTATAGTCTTTAGGCATTTTTTGGTGCTGGCATCTAAAAGTCCCTCGATAATTAATTACGACAGTAAGCTCAATTTTATGAGTAAATTGGATGCAACAAAATGATACTCACAATCCACATTGGCCTGATGTCTATGCAAGGGATACACACCATAATGTTTTACAGTTAAAACACTAGCGTGGTCTCCAGAGTGCAGAAGGAGATGCTGCTTTTAAAAGTCTGATAGTTTAACAACTGCAGAAGATACAGTAGCTGCAGACATGAGATGTGGCCAGCAGATGGCAGCAGAACACCGGTGTTGCAAACGATGCTGGGATAAAGTGGAATGGCTGTTTACTGCCCCAATGAAAGATAGCTTAATTCGGCATTAACCCAAATGAGAAATGCAAGCTTTGGCTCAAGGTCAAATATATGTGCCAAGTGCATTTTATTATACGATATCTAACTCTTTGTTTGGGGCAGTTTGTATTAATGCAACAAAAGGTTTGTAAAAAGCATTGGGGATGACTGAATTATGTATGGGTTAATGCATGACGCGCCGTGCCTTATACGTTTTTAAACACACGGCTGTGGAGGCAAAGAACCAAAGCAGCGTTGTTCTTTGTCCACCCCATTCAGCATCTGCTCTTTGTGGCAATTTATTTGTTTAAAAATTTCCATTAATGTTAAATTGTGTTATATATCTGGAATTTTAAATAACGTTACTTAGAATTAAAGTTTTTAGCAGCACATTGATTTGTTACAGTGATTCGATGGTCTGGCATAAGCGTATCAGCTTATAGAAAATTGAACACCCTTCTGACCAGAGGTGGAAAGTTCGTGTCTAGAAAGTGAAAATCCAGACCAAGATTTTGCTTTAGCAAACCAGCTGAGTACGCTCTAACTGTGACTCTTTATGTTCAGAGTGGGGGAAAATCTTGGTCTGGATCTCGACTTTTTACGCATGAACTTTCCACCTCTGTTTCTGACCAGTCAGATTCGAGGATTGTGGAACAGTGATGTGGTACAAGAACCGTAACATTTTAATAGCATTATATTCTACATATTGTATGCTGAATGTGTTACCTTCTACCACTGTATTCTATGTACTGTATACTGACTGCGCTAAATGTGAATTATTTCATTATTATTCAATAAAAAAAAACCCACCCAGGGTGTATCCGGGTGGGACAGACTCCTGCCTCCCAGTTAGTCCTGAACAGGACATTGGTTTGGAGGCTGAGTGGATGCATGAACAATAAAAGGGCATAAAATGCCCGCTGAAGTTCATGAAAGTCCAAGAAGAAGGTGAGGCAGCATGCGGTGAGAGGAGGAATGTAAGATAACGGGGGATGAAAGGAGGAACAGTGACGTGAAGGGCGGTGGAAGGATGGCTACTGTATTCATCTCTGTTTCTATCATTCTATCATTACATTTAAACCATAAGTCTGGTTTTTTTCATTTCTTTTTTTTTGCAGTCAAAATGTACTCAAGGTACAACCCCGCTTGTTAAACACACATGCAACATCATGCCAGCCTATTGAAAAAAAATGCTGTCACAAAAACTATCACTGAAATGCCTTGTTGCAAAGGATGCCTGTCTCTTCCCAGATTCAATCTTCACTAAGCAGCTGTATTCCGCCATGTCCTTTTATGCAATTGGAGGTTTGGTTTAGGGCATGTTTTGCAAAAAAAAAAAGGTAAATGATGGGAATGTGGTGACCATCTTAAAGGATTTACTGGTATGACTGGTCTGTTTAGAGGAGTGAGGTCTCACATTCGGTCTTCAAGGGCTCCGTTCCTTTTGCATCACCTTAGTCACAGATCTGAAAGACTCATTCCCAACAGGCCTTAATGTACTGATTTTTTAACTGTGTAACTCAGGCACACAAACCCTCTATACGATGATGGGTTTATAGGGAGGTTAAATGGTGGATGTAGGCGGCCCTTGAAGACTGCATGCTGGGAGATTTTTTTTTTCCTGGATTAAGGGGTCAAAGATGAGTATTTCACAGCTCTACGACTGCCTGGCTTAAACGCTGGAAGCAGAATTACATTATTTCACCTAGAATTTTTATTCTGAAAAGCTCAGTAGACATTTTGGCAGAATATGATATGTTTAAGATTTACTGGGTCATACTGCTGCCTATTCGACAAAACGTAATATGGCTGTTGCTGATGCAGTCACTTAACACAGTTCAGCTTTAGAATGACAGATTCACAACTTTGTCATAGGAATTAAAACCACACATATATTTAAAGCAGCACTTTCAAGTTCAATATTTAAGAAGCTGCTTTTAGTCACGATTACAAAACATTTGCAGGAAGAATATGCCTTACACTCTGTTTCCAATAATACAGTTGGATATATTCAGGTGTGAAATATTTCTTGCACTTGTATTTGGTATATATATATATATAGACCACTTCTACATGCATATTATTGTAAAGAAATACAAATTATACGAATGACCGGAAGGATCAGTTGCAAAATTAAAAATGGAAGAATACCTGCAAATACTGCATTTTATCTTCCTGTGGTTCTCGCAATGGATAACCTCTTTCTAAAGTTGAGAATTCATACTTGGCAATATGGTCTACCGTCATGATATCAGCGGTGGGGCTATAGTCAAATGGTCTGTCATATATTAAGTCCGGATGAATTCCTCCATCCTGGCTGTTTTCTGCAAATGCAGAAAAGCATATATATCAGGATTAAAAAGAGACGTGCCCATATACACAGACAAACAGACAGACAGACGTATAGATAAGAGAAACAAGATTCAATAGCTCTCTTTTTCTATTCTGTTTTGGGGGGTGTTACAGTTTACGTTAAAGAGTAGTACCATGCGAAGGCATAAATCCCTCTCAGAATGAGCCCCCCTGGGTCCTGTAACAGACTGACTGCTCCATGAATGCATGACTTTTTTAGCAGCGAACAGTTTTCTTCTGAAATTGAACCCAGCTACAGAGTTGGGAGTGTGAGTCACCTTGATCAGAATTTCTGGGCCAAATTAAAGCCGCATAGACAAGCTGAAAGAAGGTGCTTTAGAAGCGTTTGTGTCAGGAAAGTTCCATCAGAGAACAATAAGCAAACCGTTTCCAGGATTCAGTTGCAGTAACTGTGTAAAATGCTGATCTTGGGACAAATGAGGGGCATTTGTTTGGATGGAAGATGAAATTACCTGTACAGGCAGTTTGGCATGCAAGAGTGTTTTGGGGCAAGAAGATGACCATCGTACATACAACTGAGCTGGGAAATACAAGACAACCCCTCTGAAAAAAGCAGAGAACTGGTAACTACAGATAAAGACAAAACGACAAATCTCTCATTTTATTGAGCAGTGATTCAGGTCTTGATCATCTTAAAGAATGACTATGCACAGCTTTCAGCTGCTCAGTAAACCTGTAAGTCCTGTGTCAGATTCACTTTGTTATTGTCACTCTGAACACTCGCGGTACAGGTACACATTAGTACTGAATGACAGATGCACCACTGAGGGGACTGGGTGGGGTGTAAGCTGAACTGGTCAGATGAACATGGGACACACGTTTAGGAGCCTCCATTCTGGCGGGATGCTTAACATTTTTACATTTAAAAATAAGCTGAACTCTTCCCTACCACAGACTGAGGTCAGGCACTACATTAGCAGAATTAAAAGATAATAATGAATATCTCTAAATTTCACATAGTAACCTAAATGATACGTATCATGTTGAAGTTTAACTGTAATTAAACATAAAATATAGTATTCATAGCACTTTACAGCACATGACCGCTACCGTGAAATGCTTGAAAACACTAAACTACACAGTGGATAAAAAGCCCTAACCCCCCCCCCCCCAAACAGGAAGCCAGTAGTATTTTGAATTCCTTTTATAAAATAAAAGTAAAGCATTTTATTTATGATACTTTCACTATCATCCTGCCGCTGTGCTCCAAAAACGTAGTCACATGGTAATCTGACCATTTCTACGTTTATCATAGCTGGTTAACGGACCCTATGTAGGCTAATCAAGTGTGGTAAGATCCATAACATGTGGAACATCTTAGTCTTAAAAGAACAGAGTAGAACCATGTATTATTGGCTGAGAACTCACACAGAAATACACAACAATTAGAACCACAAAACACAAGAAAGAATTTAATTGAAGAAGCAGTGACAGGATTAATCATCTAGACAATAAAAATGGAAGGTTTCTAGACAGAATAATCCTGGATGTCAATGAGGATGTCTATGAATTCATGTGTTCAAACATTTTCAACAACATATTTTACTTGACAAAATAAAGTTTAAATGTATAATTTAACGACTTGGAATATGTGTATCTTTGCTTGGATCGGCACACGTTATGTTGAATGTTTGACATCGATTTTGTGTCATGTTTGAAACTTACATGAAAGACATCCATCCCCCCTCTCCCCCCACCCAAACCACACCGACACATTCCTCTGTCTAGATGTTGACCAGGTCTCCCCGCAGTGCCACCTACCTTCATCAATGTCATCACTGGACATGACTGCCACACACTTCTCCCACACGGTCTTGGCGTCGGCCCGGTAACGGTCGCAGGCCCACAGGAACATGGGGAGGAGGGCTGACTGGGCGATGGAGCACCAGAGCACACACAGCACCATCCAGTCGTAGGAACGGTCGTACTTCAGGCTGGCGAAGCTCACCACCTACAGGGAAGGACACAGCACCACGGTCGACCGATAAGGGGCAGGCGGACCAGGCAAAGACGGGAGGAGCAGATGCAGCAGCGTCAGCTTACCTGGCGGAGCACAGCTGGAGCCGACAACAGGTCCAGCATAGCTAGCCTGTCAAAGCTGGAATACCTTATGGAGGCAGACAGGCTAATCTAGCAGAGCAGGGCTAGTGAGTCAGGGTGAGTACACCTTGGGCAAAGGCCCAGAACCTGGGTGGACTCAGAGGTTGCACATCCTTAGCAACAAGTGCTAATGAATATCTATAATTATACTCAATTCTCACACCTACCCTGGGGTCAAATTCACCCCAAAGGCACATGTCAGGTGACACCTCATAGTAGCATAATTATTGCAGGAGCGTGTAAGAGTTAAACACCTACTACAGTCAAATAAACAAGAGAAATGCCTTATGCACAAGTAGCCCCTGCAATGCCAGCTTCCCTGTCAAATATTTCAAGGGGATTATCGTCAGAAGGAAGCGTCTGTGCAGGAGTGCTCAAGAACGTCTCATAAGCATACAAGAAATTTACAAACGAGAGGAAGGCATTCGACCCATCAAGCTCGTTTGGGGAGAACTTAACTTAATAATTAATCAATTAATAGCTCAGAGTTGTTAAAATCTTATCTAGCTCTGATTTAAAGGAACCCAGGGTTTTAGCTTGCGCTTCACTAACAGGAATACCATTCCATAAGTTAAATTCCTCAAATTCAGTTTGAAATGTTCTCCCGCTAATTTCCACGAGTTCTAGTATTTAAACTAATATTGAAGTAGCCATTTGGCTGAACAGCATCCAGACCTGTTAGAATCTTATATGCCTGGATCATGTCCCCCCTTAGTCTCCTTTGCTTGAGGCTAAACAGATTCAGCTCAGCTAACCTCTCCTCATAAGACATTCCTCAAAGACCAGCAATCATTCTCGTCGCCCTACATTGCACCCGTTCTCCTGAAATAATGTTTTATCTTTGGGACCAGCTGAAGAGTGACAGCAATAAAGGGGGCTGGATAAAATAATAAGTACATGGGAGCAGCAATGGTGGGTGGATTCAGCCAGTGCTAAGGATGTTCAGAGTTCAGGGGAGTTTTGACAAGAAAAACCTGAGAACTTGAATATAAAAAGATATTGAGCTGAACAAGATATTGACTGTCAACCTTTTTTTTTGGCAAAACAGTCCTGCAGCAAAACAACAATCACGGCAGTATGGTTCAGTCCGTCTCGCCATCAAAGCATTGCAAAAAAACTTTCTTTTTATTGAAACTTGTAATTTGAACTCTTTTCCTTAAAAACAACTCCGTTGCGCTGTTAGTTCTCACCAAGGTGAGTCTTGCAGGAAGGTGTTGAGATGTCGGTTTTCTCCTGTTACACCTTCCGAGTCATGATCACATAGTTTTGATGGATCCTTCGTGGCTTATGGGAGGTGAGTGAACCGATGCTCCTCTGCTGTCTGGCTGCTCTTCAGCGTTATTTGTGTTTCCTAGGCACCTTAATATCGCTTTAATTCTCCAATAACCACCTTTATTTTCACCTGTTATGCCCCCTTAAGTACCTGTTACTAATACATAAAAAGATTATGACGAATATAATCCATATCGTGCCTTATCTGGATAAATTGTACATGGCACACTTGGAAATTCAACATGCAACTCGTCAACAGAAGTGGGGACATGTGGCAAAATCTTGAAACGTTAATCTGCCGTTTGCTCACAAGTTTATCGAAGCCCTTGCACACCCTATATTGCTGTTTCTGGTTCTGTCCAAAGTCACGTTGCAGTGAAACTCTTTCACCAGAGCTAACATCAAAATACTTCCAAGAGCAAAATGGAATAAAACACAAGATTTAATGCACCGCCTAATTATAATACACCTGGATGAATGGATCCATTTAAAATCAATTCAGCGGGTACCACAAACACAGCCAGCACTGGATATTCCTACTGAAAGGCATTCATAAATGGGCAAGACTGAATATAATTTAATTTCCATGCATTTAAATAGCTCATTACACCACATAAAAGATGCAACAAGGCACCATTGAGTTATACTTGAATTATGGTCAGATTTGGTAAGATATCATAATATGAAACAAGCTCACAAACCAGCAAACAAGCAAATTGTTTCTGGTGTGAAAGCAGGTCACCGTGTCAGACCTTTTTATAAGGATCTCGTGTAAATGGATCTCAAAATGTCTCAAGGGGTCAGAAAATAGTATCTCATTTATCCCTTACTGGGAAATGTAGTTTTTGATTCACCTTTAATGTGATTATTTATTATTATTTTTTTTTTGCAAAAACCCAGCATAATAAATAAAGCTTAACTGACTCACGTTTCCAACATCTTTTGAGGTAATGTATTCCGCAATGCCTGTGATGACATCACATGTTGCCATGTCAACAGGAGGAACAAACACAGAAAAACCTGCTGTAGACCTGGTTATGTTCCATCTTTATCTAAAGCGAGACACGGGAGGGGGGTGGGTTTGAGTCCCTTGCTTTTAAACCCATGACCCTTGTACTGTTAGTACGACACTCTACTTGTTGAGCTACAGGAGCAAACTTGCGTGTGTTATTTTGTTTATCTCTGGAAGATTGAAAAATTACAGATGGTGCTTTTAAAGGCTACTCAGAGATGCTGTGCTCGTTCTCAAACACTTTAACGACGTGCTTTGGTTGAAGAACCCGTCTTTTATTCCACTAGTTCGTAAGCTTAGATGATTCAAAGGCCGACTTCTGAAGGAAACAAGACGTTCGAGGTTGTGAGCCAGGCATAGAAGCATTAAAGTTTTTCATCAAAGCGCGATTCTGTATATACTTACAAATACAAAGAGCAACTGCCAAATTAGCCCAGCCGTTACAGAGACAATGTTGGCACCCCAAAAGACTTGGTTTATTAATTAAGGCATAAACAAACAAAAAAGAATTTCGCTGCTGATGCAAAACAGTGCAGAACTGAACACGTATTATTTTAATTGTTGCTAAAATAATGCGACACGAACTCAGTAATATACCTTTGTGGTTTCACCAGGGTGCTGCCTGCTGGCTTCACAGGACAAATAATCACAGGAAAAACTAAAGTCAATGAAAAGCCCCAAAGGAAGCCAGCCCAACTCCTGTTTTGACTCGATATAATTCGAGATTTACAGAGGTCAAGGTTTCACGTTGACACAAGCAGTGTTCATTAGAGGAAACCTTGCATGCAGTATACCAGCTGAACCCATGGACTTTTAACACTCCCCAAATGATATTTTAAAAGGTTCGTCTAAATGACATCAATACTGCAAGGAACCAGCTTATTTATACAGTGCCTTTCAAGAACAGATGTCACAATCTGATTCACGCGTAATAAAACAAAGAATCAGACATCAATAAAAGGCTCGTCTATAAAAACCATTTTCAGACAGCGCTGAAAGGGGCCCACACTGTGGGCTGACCTAATATCCGTGGAGGGGCTGTTCCAAAGCTTTGGGGAAACAACCGCAGAAGCTGTCAGTCCTGGTCTGAACGTGGACCCGGGGACATCAAGAAGACCATGATCACGAGACCTGAGGGTCCTGTTGGCTGAGTAAGGGGTTAAAAGATCATGGATTTTAATGGGTGTAGACTATTAAGAGCCTGACCATCCATCCATCCATCCATCCATCCGTCCATCTTCCATACACGCCCGTCCTGTGCAGAGTTACCGTGGTCTGGAAGCTACAGGTCCAGGGTGCGGATTAACCCAAAACGGGACGCCAACCCTTCGGCGTATTAAGATCTTTATAAGCAACCAACAGAGTCTTTGTATTGTGTCATGTTAATCATTATATAAAGCATGTTATTATCTTTATTATTCATTTCAGCGTTACTTACTTTAATACAGAAATTGAAGCTGGCATATTAAGAGAGACTGTGTCGACTTGCAGCCTGATTAAAGTGCGTCGACATGTTTACCCGGCACCCCTGTAACAAAGAACACAAAGACGTCTTTCCGAGCTCCAGTTTCACGCACGGCCATTAACGCCCCCCCCTCACAAGAAACCGAGGACGTAAGGAAGAGTCCGATTTTGATCAGCCTGAAGTCTCTCATATCCCAGCTGCAGTTTTTTCAAGGTTAGTTCTGTTGGGAAAGAGTCTGATTACTAAGAAGCTGTTATGAAGACTGTGACCAACTGACTGAGGGAAAAGTCGCCCTTTTTCTTTGTGAGGAGAGAAAAGGCTTTTAATCTACTGTTAGTTTATTGCGGCATTATTATGAAAATGATCGTCCAAGTCTGAATGTGGAACACAGGACTCTCCATAGCTCTGCAAGCGATGGACAAATGAGAAACATGGGGAGGAGAGTTAGATGTTCTGACCATTGTTAGAACATTCAGTTGTATTAATTATGACTATGTACAACTTCTCTGTGTGGGCTTGCGTGTCCAGAATTTAACATCACCCAAGGAACCAAGTCCAATTTCATCCTGCCAAAAAAGTAAGATTGATGTGTCACCGATGAGCTCCATGCGTGATTGATGCAGTTGTTGGTTTCTATTTTCGGTTGTTGTTTGTAATTGTTGTTGTTATTCTTGGTGAAGTTCCACGCTTAGAATGTTGTTGCGTACAGAGTCTGTTGTTTAAGGAAATTACTTCCTTTTCATTTTCTGTCCATAGATACGAGCTCACATTCAACCACTATACACACGTTTAGTATTTTGTGCTTGTCTTTTGTGTCTGTCTACTGCCTCTAGATAGCCGCATTTCTCTGCAATCCATTTATTATTTGTATCTACCGTCATATCCTATCACTCCCCTTTGTGTTCTGGCTTAACCGTAGACTAGGCTGTGACATCATCCAAAGCCAAGGAAGGTTATTTGTATGACTGACCCTGCCCTGACCACCACCCCCACAAACACAAAACAAGAGAAGCAACAGGGAGTCCCAGAACTATGTCTCACATACCTACTCAAAGACCGACCTATTTCTCGACCCCTCGAAAATTATTTTAATGCCAAACGTTCCTTTCAGTAATGAAGTATTGCACCTTGTTTAACTCCCTGCTGGAGCATTAGACTATTAATTAAAAATGACAGGCTTAAAGACTGATGGGGTCCCTCCCAGAGTAGCTGGTGGTCTCCAGCTTGTTCATCCATGCCTTTTGCCAGCTGAAACACTTTCACTGGCTCCTTCCTGAACAGTTTATGAAGGCTGCTATGGGTCTCAGAAAAGCTTATGGGAGTGATAACCAATCAGATTGTAGAGGAGGTGGGACCAAGGAACTAGAGGAGGCGGGACCAACCAATCCGATGTCATGGCCCGCCTCCTCTAGTTGCTTGGACCCACCTCCTCTACAACCTGATTGGTTAACTCCCTGAACCAATCATTTTTCTTTCTGCCCTCACAACATTTAGTGTAAGTAAAACTCCCACGAGCATCAGAAAAGCCTGTAGCCTGGCGAGGTGAAGCGGAGGAGACCAGTGACCCAAGGATGCATTCAGTGCCATCTCTGCAAGCTCTAGCGAACACTAAAAGCTTTCCTGTTTCCTGAACACTGTGCAAACAGAACTACTCGTCCAGTAACAAAGGCAGACCCACTCTGGCACATTCAGCTCACCTCCCTTCATTCCCAGCCCTGCTTATCCCATTCAGGGTCTCTCTTTTCTCTTAGCTGACACGTACATTGCAGGCAACCTGCGACTTCATTTGCTGCAGGTAATTTCACTGTATAAATCAGATCAAATGCCCTCCCGATGATACAAGAGCTGATTCCTTCAAGGCATCCTTCAGGTTGTGAGTTTGAGCCTCGAACCTGCATGGTATTTGTTTTGAGGAGCTGTGATAACAAAAACGACACATTTACGCATTATTTTCTGTATACAAATAGAGTGATTCTCATTCACAAATATCACAGATATGAAGTAAATATTGCAACGCATTTGTATCCATTAGAAAGCAGCACAAAAGAAATGAATTGTTAGTAATTTAGGAATGTAAAATGAAAAATGCAAAATAAATGTGGAGGCTGGTATCTCCAAAATATTATATTTTGATGATACTCTAAATGCTGCAATAAATATGTAAAAATAAAAAAAAAATGACAAAAAATCCTTAGAGAAAAAAGTACCAGGATCCCGAAATTCAGATCATATTTCATGGTGCATATGAGTGCTTTGGAGTGGGGATTTTTTTTTTATCACAATTGAAGACAAACTCCTGAGGTTATTCCTGGGCTCCAGACTATATTTAAACATGATTCATGAGAAAATCATATATTCGCTGGACTCATTTTTAAAAGCCACCAGTGGAGCCTACAGAAGAAATAGCTGCGTGATGGATGAGATTCTCGGCCTCCGTGACACGATAATTATCCACCTAAATAGACTGGCCCTGACTTACAACTTATTCGACTTACGGCGACTCACACACTCGACCAAAGTTTATGCAAATATATGAAGAAATACATTTTCTGCAGCCATAAGACTGGCAGCTCCATGCTACCCAGTGTGAGCTGCATGCTGTACGACAGTCACCGTGGGAAAGTACTGCACTGCACTGTACTGTACAACAGCGTGACCATCACAGCCTCAGACATGCGTCTCCCAGTCTCATGCCTAAATGTCACGTCAGTTACCGTATTTTGGTACACATCCATTTCGACATTCGACCTGTCAGTCAGAACAGAACCCAGTTGTCAGTTAAGGAGAGTGTATATTTTTTTAAAATATGAATTACATCCTAAGCATATTTTTCTCCTATACTATTTCACATGATAAACATAGATATTATTATTATATTTCCCTCCTGTCCTGCAACAACCGACAAAGAATTAGCTGCACACAGACAGCCACCAATCAGCACGCAGGCTGTCAGTTACTGTGTTTTCATCACTGTTGACTCCTGTGGGGGGGGGGGGGGTGCTAACGGGACGCGGCAGGCGGCTGCTAATTGCTCCATGCAGGGGGCTGGTCTGTCTTCCTCGGTTCAGCATAAAACCCATGCTGGTTTGTGACTCAGGCATGACTGCTGCCTCCCCATGACCCACCTGTGCCACATGGACCCCTGCCCACCTATTAGGGCAAAGAGGAGCTTCCACCCTTAACTGGTGGCCTCTGCCCCCCTCTGGTGCCACAGCTTTTGTATATCTTCCCATATCCCTGAAATAAATCTCCTCCTTGCTCAGCCCTCCTTCTAGCATTAATTTCCATGACATTTCATCCAAGGGTATCCTGCAAGGTTCTGGGTGCCCAGGAATCTACAGGGGTCTTTGAATATGTGGAATTCTAAGTAAAATTTGGGTGGGGGCATTGAAGCTGACATTTCGTCAGGAAGACCAGAACTCCTAGCTATAACCCTGCCCACAGGTGACACCACCGAGAGATGAGAAGACCATGGTCCACAAACACAGAATCCCGCAACCCCTTTCTCGAAAAAACCAAGCTCTCAAAATGCAGGAGGGGGACTTACAAGAACAGGAAAGCCCGTGAGGAAGTCGTAGATGAAGACGATGCCGCTGATCAGGTAGGTGATCTGGAGGGAGGTCTTGATGGGCTCCGAGCCATCGATGGAGGAGCGCCGCTTTCCCTGGGCGTCCT
This sequence comes from Brienomyrus brachyistius, assembly GCF_023856365.1. Classification (NCBI taxonomy): domain Eukaryota; kingdom Metazoa; phylum Chordata; class Actinopteri; order Osteoglossiformes; family Mormyridae; genus Brienomyrus; species Brienomyrus brachyistius. The sequence goes on along the minus strand of NC_064538.1, from coordinate 3,999,037 downwards.
CCACCACGATGGTGGGCACGTTGAACTTGTTCTTGTCCACGCGGCGGCCCGCCTGCATGGAGAACGTCTGGAAGAGGGCAATGCCGATGCAGACGACGCCCATTGCCACGCTGCCGGCCACCAGCAGCAAGAAGCAGACCCCGAAGCCCAGGCCGATCTCCGTGACGATAAAGCGGCAGTCCTGGGCATAGAAGCGCTCGGTGGTGTCGTGCCAACCCACAGCGGGAAGTGTGGACAGGATGAAGGAGACCATCCAGATACCCATCACTGTGTGCACCGCCTGCTTTTTGGTGTTGCTCAGCCTGGACACAAATGAGAGACAAAAGGTGATGATACAAAGGGCAGCTTATTTGAGCAATGTTGCTGTCCATTGTTGCTTTAGCATATTCCCATTGATACTGGGCGACACATTTCTGTTTTGAAAACCTAAGATTGGCAGTGGGCAACTTTTTGCAATCATCCACATCCAGATGAGTTGCCCTTTGCCTCACCTCTTCGACAGCTGCCCGGCAACGTTGCTCAATAAGGAAGCGTACTGTACTTTATATAGCCTAGTTTCAGTCCTTCTCAAGCCAAAGGTCCTTTTTGTCAAACAGGAAGTTTCAAAAGCACCAGGAACTCCTCCGGGATCCACACAGACCACAGCATGAGCTAACCTGTTGGTCTCACCAACGCCTCTCCCAGTGTGTAAAAATTTAATCATATTTCATTTGACACTGTACCTTGTATTCAAAACAATAAAACTCCGAACCTCGAATCTAACATGCAGAACATGCAAACATCACAGATGCATTGTTAAGAGTAAGACTGAGACTGTCACTCAGCACCACTGAGGCCATTTATAAATATGCCAGATGATGTCATAGTCATATATATGACATCATACGGCATGTTTATAAAAACTCATATATATGAGTTTGATCTGGATTTAAAAAACAAAGTCAAAGTCACACATTGATATCTACGGCTGTGCACATACACAGACTATACGCACATATGGGTTTTCACAGTAACGCCCAGATGGAAATCTTAAATATAATCCTGCCACCTCTCACATAACACGTCAGGCACACGGACACACAAGGCCTCATTTTCTGAATATGGAATTCAGCTCATAAACCAGCTAAATGGAATGTAGTGGGCAAAAAAGTATTGGGTAATTTCTCACCATCCATGCAAATCCACTGTGATGAAGCATGTGATACTGGAGGCAAAACAGTATGGGGGGGAATGACACCCTTTCCACATAAAGGATTACATCACGCACTTAATAAGGTCTCTGCTTGCTCAGGGTTTTGGTGCACTAGCAGGGGCGTACACGTGGGTGGGACCACAGGGGTACTGGCCCCAGCTGAAAGCTGATTGGCCCCCTAGATTGCCCCCCTCCTCTATCACTCGCCGATTCAAAGCACATTATTGGCTAATGAGAAGGGTGACCCCTCTTACGCTCCTCACCTTCAAAACTTCCTAGAATCACCCTGTGCATTAGTCTGTGTCAGATTGCCAGAGGGGAGGAGGGTTTTGGGGAGAGGATAGAGTGGTTAACATTAGAAAGATGTATGTCATTAAGCTGCCCGAATACATTTCGGTTTAAAAAATGTACTTCTTAGTGCAGCCAGAACAGATGAAGAAGCATTATTTCCTGGTGAAAAGGCTCGTATAAATTATCCTGAAGTGCCGCAGCAGAGGAACAGTCACTTACCTTTGAATGAACAGAGGTAGGTCTTCATTTATGCTTAAATTCTTCCTTGGTCATTTCAGTGTGGCACCACAACAAATAAAACAGCACAGATTGATTCTAAGGCATTCAGAAGGAGACGCAGGAAGCAGCCCATGCAGGTCCTCGGCTGAGGTGATTTTCAGCGCAGATTTTTGAAAAATGAACTGGATCGAAAGGCACTAAGGTAAACATTCCAGGTCCGCATGACTGTGACATGACCGTGACCTACAGTAAGCTGATGTGTCTGTTGCATGGCACAGCCAAGCAGACAGAGACCTGCCTTTGGGGTGTGAGCAGAATGCTAAGGAAAATGCGGGATGGCGCATCTCACTCTCAGTCACTCTGCTCACGTCCTTGTCCTCACTACATCGCCGCCATTCGTCACCATACAGTGGCCACAAATCCTTCCCCTAGATCAGTGTTTCTCACTCCAGTCCTCAGGGACCCCCAGACACTCCACATTTTTGCTCACTCCCGTACGGGTGTGTTGGAAGCTGGGAGTGAGCAAAAACATGGACTGTCTGGGGGTTCCTGATGACTGTTTTGGGAAATGCTGTTCTAATCAAAAGGTAGCTATGGAAAAGTTGTTTTACAGTTTTTTTTGGAAATAATGAACACTTTCAGGTCTTATTGTATTCACTTTGTCTTTTTAAGTTGACTTCATGCCTGAGGGGCTAGTTACAGCGTTCCCTGAAAATCTGCAAGATTCTGATCGTTATGCTATTGTTTACTGCCTTCTTTTCCTGGACCACCCACCTCCACTGTGGGTAAGGGTTACATGCATAAAAATACCTGCATTGTTTTTCACCAATATGTCTTTAAATGTGTCAAGAAATGGTTGCTAATGTAGGGCTGATGTCAGGAATTGCCAGGTACAATGCGTGTCTTGTAATCTGTGCATTGCTAACTTTATGCAGCAAAGATGTCATTCTGTGAATTTGGAGTTAATATCTCATTGGTTGTTGGCAGTTGACAATTATTGACAATTGACAGTTATGTGAATAAAACTTTAAATTTTAAACCCTAACCCTACCACTTCTTTGTAAGGCCCAAGCTTCTTGGATCAATACACTTTCACCTTGCTAAGAGCACAGGAAAACTGAAAAACATCCTCATCTTCAACGATACAGCTTGCCAAAACGCAGCACTCTTAGCATGGAGGCTAAAGGGAATTAGTACGCTACGCATGTTAAAGGCAGAACGCTTCCTGGTAAAGTGTTTAGCAATGATGACAAATCCGAGCGTAGCATCATAACCGAAGCAAGGCTGAGAACATTCCAGCTAAAACCAGTTGATGGAATCAAAATGAAATGAACACATAGAATACGCATTAGGAATTTATAAGGACAGTAAATGCACAAAGGTAATGAAATACAAAGCTGAGTGCGTTTGACGTGGTTAACGTGCTGCCTTTCAAGCTAATTTCTCTGGGTGAGACCGCCGGCACATCTCTGCAAGGTAACTCTGCGAAGATTATCACTGGAGGCACAGTTATCGATCTTTGACGGCAAAGCGGCTGCCGCAAGATTCAAGCACGGCAGAACCCCAAACAGCTGTTGGTGTGAGAACAGAGGAGGTGTCGATATCTACACGTTTCTGTTACTTCAGTGGTCGACAGATTTGAACAAAGAAAGCCTACAATTATTAGAGTCTATATCAGGATAACCGGCAATTCTGCGGAGAAACAATGACGGCTCTGTATTGTCAATCAGCAGGCTATAAAAGGAGGTGTGAGCTGAATTTTGCAGCCTGTAGATATTACAGCTTTGAATGCGCAGTTGACTGTACATAGATTAGTATTAAGTACATCTGTGAAAATGATATAAATCACATGGCGGCAGAAGACTAATCGTAACCAAGCAGCAGTATGGTCGCGATTCCATGCCAAAGGCTTATTTCCATCTACCGAAATGTATGTTTTCTGATATTCATCCCATTGTTTATTCACAGATTCCACTAAAAAAACCTGCTATTTCATTTACATACAATAAAAAACCTTAAAGTACAAAGCAATTTATATTTTATAAAAGCGCCTATTCCATATACACCTATTCCCAAAATCATGCCTAGATTACAGAACTATGCAATGCAAATTCTATGGAAGTTGTTATAATTAATTGTTTAGGGGGAAATTCCAAAAAAACGTTGCACATGGACCATACAGTCCGGTCATTTTCGAACCACGATCATTCAAAACCATCCTATCGAAAACAGAGTAAGTAACATTCGGCTGCTCGTAGTCAGCATGCTGAATGTAGAAAAGATCTGAGTGAGTCTGACGAGGGCCAAATCACTACGGTCAGATGACTGGGTCAGAGCGTCTGGGAAAGGGCCAGGCCTGTGGGGCGCTCACGGTGAGCCGTGGCGAGATCCTGCCGAGAGCAGTCCGAGGAGGGAAAAGCCATGAACTGCCGACAGGGTGTTGGATGGCCAAGACTTGTATAGTGACTCCTCTCTTTGCACTACAGCCATATGCTAACATACCATTTGCACGATTCTATCTCTGCACTTTAAGGTCATTTGTCTTTGCACTGATGTATCACGTTCACAATGCCACCATCCAGCTCAATTTCAGTACCTCAGTTAGACATTACCTCATCTATGGAGCCTTGAATGTGTTGATATATATATATCTGTATTCTATGTATGTGTCATTTATGTATAATGTACGTCATATATGTCTAATTTATGTATAACGCCTCCCCTCCTCCTTCTCTGCCCCCCCCTCTGTCTCGCATGTTGGCATATTCCAGTGAAACCACAATTCTATTCATTCACATATGTGTCTGCACATTGCGTTAATGACAATAAAATCAAACGGAAATGAACCAAATCGAAGACTCATTGATGCGGGATGTGAATGAAGGGTGATCTGAGTGGCACAAACCAACAGAAGGCCTATTTCGGTAAAAATGGCGGATCGTCCTGATGATGATCATAGGAGTAACGTGATACGACCCACAGGGCAACAAGCCAGAGATACCAGTTTACCAAAGACCTCATTTTTAAACTGTGGGAAGAAACCACAGTTAATTACATTAATTACATTTAAATGCTTGGTTTTATTCATGTGTTAACCATTATACAATGTAGTAACCACAATTCCTGTAACATAACCGCCGAGGTTTATTTTTCTGATGTAAATAAATGCAGGGTTCTGAGTTCTTTTGGGAACTCCTATAAGCGTGTAATTCCCTAAAGGTGAGCTGAGCCGAGCTGTGAATCGGGGCTGCAACAAATATTCGATCATTTCAATACATTTGAAAATTAATATTTTGGATAAAGAAACACGTCTTCGGTAACGATCTGTAATGGCTGCTTGGACACTTCCGCAAATTGGAGAATCTCAGGACTTGAAGATCAGTCTATTATCTTCTGCAAATAGTGACAATATCTGGCATGTCGATTAAAGCAGAGAAAAATGGCAGATGGAAGCGAAGAAGATCGGCCATGAGAGTCACTGGTCTGGCAATTTTTTCGCACCAGTGGGGACAGTTATGCGAAGTGTGAAATATGTGAATGATTTAATTAGCATTAATTTTAAATACATAACGATATAGAAAATGTGTAGTAATGTGCAAAGAAAAATGTTTAAAGCTATTTACATTAAAAAACCCATTGCGACAAAGGCTTCACATAGAACTGTATAAGAAATATATGGTATGTATATTAAATAACGTGAAAATTCTATTAAACATGAAATATATCCCCATTCAACAGGAAATATACACAAACAAATCATTTACTTAAACAAACTCTCGCTCTTATAGTGTCAAGTATGCAACTGAGATTTTCATTCAACTATCAGAAAATTCTATAGAATCTGAAGAAACAGGATATCAAAATATTAAATAGTTGCAGTCCTACTTTCAAGTAATTAATGTACTGCAGACTATGACGTTCTGTGATATGTAACCCATATTTTTTTATGTAAATCCAGTTAACCTTTTTATTCTATTAACCTGCTTTATTGCTTTTGCATAATGAATGTCATGACTAAGCTGGATGGATGGACACATCCAAGGAGACTTTTAAATCTCTGAAAGATCGTCTTAGCATTTACCGCGGAATCCGGTCTGTATCACACTGGACGGTTACACTGAACATCCTGCTCTGACCCAAACTCACCCTGCTCCTTTCATGATCCCTTTGAGATTCAGGACGTGTGAGTGACAGACACAGACCAATAAGGGGTTGGAAATTCGCTAAATTGAGATTCCAACAGAACAACAGGGGCACTGGGTGTGGTCACAAGGCATGTCGAAAAAATTATTAGAAGTGGATTAAAACTGCAATTAGCTTATTAACTTCAGTTACGTTTACAGAGATCTGATTCTGCGTGATACTGTGCGGATGACAAACCAGACGTTTGATTTGATGATTGCAGGTTTTCAGACACTGAGATTATCCAAGGTGATGAAGCGTGAGTCTTCAGGCGAGGCTCACCATCATTCAATCGATCTACATTCCAATCCTTGCCTATGGCCATTAGCTGTGAGTGATGACTGACAGAAGCCGGTTACCAAATGAGGTTCCTCAACAGGGCTGCTGGGTTCACTCTCTATGATTGTGGGAAGAGTTCAGAGACCTGGAGAAGCTGGAAACAGACGCTGCTTCTTCAGATTGAGATGTCTGGGCATCTTATGACAGGGCACCTTATAACAGCCCCCCCCCCCCCCAGAGAGCTAATCCAAGCACATCCTACACCCAGGATATGCTGGTGAGATTACATTTGGCTTGCAAACACTCAAGGATCCCCTACAATAAGCTAGGAGTCTGGATCTAAAGAAAGTCTGGATCTAAAGAAAGTCTGGATCTGCTCCGTCATTAGTCTCCCTCTCCACCTTCAAGAAATACCTCAAGACCCATCAGTCCCAGGAGTTCCTCCACTAGACCGATACTATACTGATACTAGCCTATTCCCTGAGTGTTCATAGTGTTGCACTTTCTGGTCATCGTACAGTCTTATTAGGTTCCTACTTTGTTTGGAAGATGCTGTGTGGCTCTTTATCCACTGTGCATATGTTTGTACCAGGGCATTCATTGGAAGCTCTGCCTAGTCGCACTTATGCTTAATCGATTCCTTGACAGCACGTATGTTTGTAATGTACTATTTGCCTGAAGTGTATGTCGCTTTGGACAAAAGCATCTGTAAAATATAAATAGATGCAAATGTAAAAAACGTGCTTAACAAAACATTTTAATGTCAAGCAAATCAGCTAACATGATGTGTCTTTCTAGGAAACGGAGAAGCCTCCTGCATGATCCTGATCAGGGTAAGTTGGTTCAGAATGAATGGATGGATAGATTGATGGATGGACGGATCTTTATGATAAGTGACCTGAAAACTGGGTTCAAATGCTGCCGTCGTTTCTACATATGAATGTTTTGCACGGTAAAATACAAGAAACAGTTTAGGGCACTATATAACAAAAACAGTCAGAATCCAGTCAACCAGGAATCCCCTGCTGTCTGTTGAATGATTTTAGTGTTTTTAATATTCCGCCCTCTTCAGCTGAACTAGCAGGCGTCTGACATATTTTCACTGGGGAGAGCAAAACTCATTATGCAGAAAACAGGGGATGACCTGAGAAAGATTATTAAACCCAAGTCACTGGAGGTCGTGACCAAACAGATATATTATCCTTATAATTTATCTGTGATCTAACGTGAATATTTACAGATATATTTAGGCATTATTTGCGAGGAAGATTACTCAACAGCTTCCCTTAAAGGTTTCCTTTCACTTTCAGTTGTTTTTCCTCTTAATCGGTCCTGATTCACTGACCACAGCCGTAACTGCCTGGCATGTTCTCATCCTCACCTGTAGTTGACAGGCCAACGCACCATCCACATGCGGTGGTAGGAGAGGGAGGTGACGGAGAAGCACGTGACCAGGGTGAGTGTGTAGAAGGTGGAGACGAAGACCTTGCAGAGCCCCTCGTTCCACTCGTAGGTGGAGTAGTGGCGGCGCAGCTGGATGACGGAGTACATGGTGACGGGGATGCCCATGTTGAGGATGTGGGTGCCGGCCAGCATGCAGAGTAGGAACTCCAGGGGTTTCCACTTCTTCTGCTTAGCGCTGATGCTCAGGATGGCCCAGCCATTGGCCAGGATGGACACCCCTGAGCACACCAGCCAGGCCAGCGCACTGTCATCGAAGGCTTCATCCCTCATGGTGGGGGCGTGGCGGATGGGGGGGGCAGTGCCAAAAGCCGGCAGTGTGGGCGGAGTGAGGTGAGGAAGTGGTGTCGTTGGGGCAGCTTCAGCATCCTACTGGGCCGGACGAAGCTTCTCCAGGGGCCGATGGAGCTGAGCCGAGGGCATGACGGATAGTGAAGAACAGGGGGGCCGGGCTGTGCACAGAGGGCTGCCGTATCCCCAGGCCGAGGGAGGGCGCCAGGAGTCCTGAAGGAAAGAAGGATGGAATTTAACCCTCTGCCCAGGTGGGCCAGTTTTCTGCGGCACACACAAAACATTAGTGATGGCCAAATGAAGCTTCATGAACCAAATGCTGTGTTTTCTGACCCCACTAGATGGTGCTGTTTTCAAAAAAGGGCTCAAAACATGTACCAAAATAAGACAAGAGCACCATCTAGTGGGGTCAAAAAATACAGCAAATGGTTCACGAGACTTCATTTGGCCATCACTAGTACTATGTTAAATGCTATAATACTTTGAGAAGAAACTTCACGAAAAAAGACCAAGAAGCTCTGTCTCTGAGAATAAAGCATCTAGAACAGGTAACAGTTCACGTTTGTGTCCGAAGTTTAATTGAAACATTTAGGATAAACAGCTACTTTTAAAACGCATGGTAAGCTTTTTAAGTGAAAAGAGTCAGAATTAAAGGCCAAAACATTAAAATTTAAAATCCCAGACCAATAGGCAGTATGTGTTCAAGAAAGACTGAGGAACCATTTAAGATGTTTAAGGCAACGGATTTACATTCAGCTTGGCCTATAATGCAAATCAAAGAAATGAAGCCATTCTGTTTTTATCGACTACATCTGCAAGTATAGTTTCAGTGTTTGGAAGAATTAAAAACATACTGAAGTCTGGTTTATTCTTTTTTTATTCTTTATTTATATGTATTTGTTCAATCTAGGGGAGACTATGAGACTATGCAATCCAAGTTGCATGTGTGGCTTTTCTTATAACATATAAGCAATGAAGGAATTTTATCTACTGCCAACTTCAAGGTCTGGAACTCAGCTCCAGCACTCAGGAGTTGATTCCTAACCCCTGACCGGGTACACCTGGAAAGCAGGACTGAGACGGGCTGTTACTTTTGCCTGAGTCTGACATCCATATGCAAAATGTCCCACTGAGTCACAGCAAGAGAATTTTCTGGAATGAAAATGTTGCTTGTGCAGTAGTATGATAAAGGAATTTTAAAAGGTGACATTATGGGTAATTAAAGCTATTACTTCATGTGTATAATGTATTTTATTTTGTTTCGAAATACAAATTGCTATCTTATTTCTATAAAATGATAAGAAAATAATATGGAATATACAGTGAATTTATTTTGGCTGTTCACTCCAATACCGCATTTCTGTGTTTGGCAGACATTCTTGCTTGTAACGTTAAAATAACTTGATGGTTCCAATAGAAAAGCAAAATTGTTTTGAGATTTGTTGCGGTTCATGATGATTTCTGATATGGTTCTAAATAAAACAAGATTAAGATTTCTTCTCAAAATGACATTTCCTAGATGGCTTATCTACTACTAATATATTTCTCGCAAATGCTGGACCTGCAACACAGACCTCTGCAGGGTATTGGAGATTTCTCACACTATCTGTACTCGATCTCTAGACATCTTAAAATAAGATTATTGGAAAACAGTTTCTTCTCCTGGGTACCACAGATCACATATCACGGTCTGTTTTTTTCCAGCTATTTATTGATCCAGTATCAATTTTGGCTTAAATAATTTAAAAGTCTAAAAATGTGTACCCATGCCAGTACAACAGGCTTTCCGAGACCCGTAGCCCAAGTTTCCCTCATGCAGAAGCCAAAAATGCTGGCTTTCGTTTTTGCTCCACTCCAAAGTGCGTGTTTAACCCGTTACCCCGATAAACTACCCACTCCAATCTTCCAGCTCTGTCCCATGTGGTTCTGTTTAAATTTCACTACAGTCAGTACAATAATGTGCAATAACTATAAAGTAGAATATCAAATACCACTAACAACTACATATATTAAGGACGCACTCAGGAATACTTAATTACATGATAATGTTCAACCTCAAACCTCTCATCCTGCTCAGAGTCACTGGGGGTGGGGGGGGGGTGCACTTGTAGCCTATCACAAGCAACATATGACAAAAGGAAGGGGTTTTCTCTGAGTGGAATGCCAGTTCATTGCAGAACTCATACACATGTCATACTCTATGACCAGAGATGCCAATCGGCCTATTTGTAAGCCAACAGTGCTCCCCAATAAAAGCCAACATGTCACCCAAAGCGATAACGTGACATGATTAAATGCGGCTGAGAAGTCAGCAGACTGAGAAAAATAAAGCATTTTTTGGTTGGAAGAACCTCCCATTATTTTTAGAATCTCAGTAAGCTTTTTATTGCATCATACGACTCCCAGATGGGAAAGTTGTCAGATATGGTGACAAAATTCCTAAAATCTGACAGGTGAGATGATGAGAAGAAAATCCTGTGGCACCAAAAACCTAAAAATAGTTGAGAGCTCTTCTTAAAAACAGTCAAAAGCCTCATGAAAACAATCAAGAGCTCTGCGTAAAAATAATCCAAAGTACTTCTTATAAAAACACTCGAGAGCTATCAGTATCCCCTAATCAAACAACCCTGTTTACACACAGCTCACTCTTCTTGGAACCAGAGAAAAAGACACAGAAAACATTAAAACCACTGGATTCCAGTCTTACATCTTGGGGAATTCTTTTGAGTCAGGGGTCAGAGAGATCATGGAAAACAAGCAGAGGGTTTGGTCAGAATTCCCTGTCCTACGTTATGGATGCTGCCTCAGCCGCAGACAGGAAACAGTGTTAAACTTCCACCTTCGAGTGACACCAAACTCAACGAGATGTTTTCCTTGTCATATGAATCAAGAAGTACAATTGGATCAAGAATACTGAATTGGGAATAAGAAACCCCTAATTAGCAATGCATTAGACGCACCATACCTCTGTATTGGTGTAACACACCTAAACGTAATGTTTGCTTGTTGACAATGTGATGAGTATTAAAAAAAAAATACTGATATACATTTGCATACTGTTATAAGTAAAGTTAGTTGTTACCTGACCTAAAATTGAGGAAGATGTTTTATGGGGCAAACAGCCCATTCTGATTTAGGGTCAGTCAATATCTAATGCATGAACATGTAGGAGGTCAGGTGACCTGCATTAAACAGCTCCAACTCCGGTTCTTTATGAAGCTGTTCCAGGTGCCATTCATAAATCTTTGAGGCGCACACGTACCCCGGGGGCAGGTTTGTCCATCCCAGCTGGGGGGTCTTTTTTTATTTCATTTTTTATTTCTTCCATCACCTTCATTTCTGCTGCTAACCCAGGAGTTGCCAAGTGTAATGACAACGACGATATAAATTATCGTCATTAAAACGCATCTGGGGAGTTTGGAGTTTTTCTCAGTGTTCTTTTCTAGCGTAGGTGTTAATCAAACTTCAAAAAGATCCAAATGCGTTACGTTTATTAAATAATGACAGGAACGCCACAACTGCATGATCTTATGAGGCAACTGGGATACAAATGTATACTAGCAACTGGAATATTACTCCAGCTAAACACACTTAAAGGGTGTCTTTGTGCAGTTTCATTGCCAGCAAATTGTTCTTTCAGAAAACTGCTATCTGTCAACACCAGATTTCACAGCAGACTCTGAAGACCTCAGAGGAAACCCAGATGTGGCCTTCTTGTGGCACAGGGTGAACAGTGGATGGAGAGAACAGTTTAGCATCTGATCCAGGTTCAGACCGGGCCGCAAACGCTTTTGGCAGCTTTCATAATCAAGCTCAGGCTGTACCGCTCGCAAACACATGGACTACTACAAGGAAAATTCAGCGTACTGAAAAACCTGATATATGACATGGGGAGACAATGGAGGGCCGGAGGTTTAAGGGGACTTTCCAGGCACGAGACACTGCAGGGGGAGGGGTCTGAGCAAAGTAAAAAAAAAAAAAAAAGCTGGCGCTCTGGCAGGGGGAAATGCGAAGACAGTAGGCTTCATAGCCTGGGTCACTGGAGGAGAATCACAACAGCACTGCACTGCTAACACCTGGGAAGAAAGACCCACATAAAAGCAGGGGCATAACTTTGGGTTGACATTGGGGGGTGGGGTTGAGGTCTCCACACATTTAAGGTGGTCCAGGGGTTGTATTGGCTGATTTTGATGACTTGGGGGTTCATAATCTCCATTCCCCCATATTTACTCCCATTTGTAGAAGAAATCAATGTGAATAAGCTGCCCGCCCCTGCTGACACGGAGGGAGCCCCCACCCACATTGTCACACTCCCATTCCCAAAATAAGGCTCTCATGTAATGGGAGAATCTATGCACGTTTATGAGGAGGATGCCGACTATTGTGACGTCACTATTAGTATTTAACAGAAGAGTATGTCCTTCAGAAGAAGCTCTGATTTTGTGAAGTTGTTTATCTCATGGTATTTCAAATCAAGATTTGTACATTATGTATATATGTATGTGTCTGTGTGTGTGTTTAATCTATTTGTAATACTCATGGATTAAATAACTTACCGGGATTAGTATCCCTGCTCTTTTACAAACCAATTTTTAAGCCGTATTCAAGAGTCCAATTAAGGGAATAACTGAGTGCTGTTTGTCAAGTACCTTAGCAAGAGAACATTATGATCTTTGTCCAAGGATGTAGCTGGGTATGGATGTTTAGGACACATCCCTACCTATACTGTGGGAGCACTGTGTGTGTTTCGGGAGGTAGAGAGGTTGGGGCTAATATGGTCCCTACCAATGTTGAAACCAAAACCTACACCCTTGAATCTGTCCATCGACATTAGTAACAGGCCTCAACTACTTCTGTGCCCTTGGACAAGTCAACCTGAACTGTATTATCTGCCTCAATGCTCTATCTGCCTCGCCTGCAAGTCTTTTTTGGACAAGTGACTGCAAAATAAATCAATGCAAATGTAAATATGGGATGTAAGATAAGTTGAGTAGCTCTGAGGAGACGACACAGGCTACAAGCTAATACTGAAAAAAAAAAGTTAAATGCCGGCAAAATGCTATACGGTTTCCTTCAATCGTTTCTGTGTGCTGCATCAGCACTGAACTACGCCATTTACTTCTCGCAGCACCTAAAACTGCTTATTATTTACTGTGAAGGAAAGTCTGAATATGCACAATTAAAGGCTAAAAATTGATAACAAATCAGGGGCAAGTTGGTGGACAGGCAAAAAAAAAAATGAAATCAGAATGATCACAGTTGACAGCATTTGCAGGCATTGATTTTTTTCAGTTTATGGTCTAAAAGGGAAAATGTTTAGTCAGCATGGGGCTGGATTAAGGAGGTGAGTTCGGGTTTTGCCTCACCCTGCTTGTCATGATGTCATTACTCTCCTTCTCTTTACTTCAGGTGAGCTGAGGATCAGTCACTTCTTCTCCATTTTACTGATGCCGCCCGGATCCGATAACCAACCCCGGAATCACCAAAGGGGCATCAGCTCACACACAGCAAAGAACCCGCCAAAGCCAGTCTGTTACAAAACATTTTCATCTGCTTTCATCACCTGAATTGTGCACGTCGCAGAAACCTCGGATGCATTTCGATCATTGATACCGCAAGTCATATAAAAAAAACAGAAATATGATATCACATCCAAGAGAGTGTGGGTTGTACAGCTCTGCCTTGGATGAGGTTTCCTGCAAAGTGAAGCAAGCTGACTGAGTGGTGAATAAAATCTAAAAACTCAAGCCCAGCCCTGGCGTCAGCTATGGAATGTAGATGAGGGCTGATGAGTCTAAGATTTTAATCTCATCTCTATTTTTACAGTATTAATTAAAACTCCAGAAATATTGCATAAGGGACCTAGATTTAATTTAATATCCACCTATTCCTGGGATGATTAATTCATCGTCTTGCAAAGGCTTTAGGTCTTATGTTAAAAATAATGAATAGCAGGCAAACTATATGCACAGTCTACAAACAATTAAGCAACACTCCCACTTGTGAGGAAGTACATTAGCATCAGCATTGCAGTTATATAACAGCACGACTAAAGTTTAGCGAAAACAGTCAGCAAGTGGCACATTCATTGGCTATATCTGAGGAAATAAAAGCCTGGACAAAACACTTAGAAGATAAATCGGCAGTAGTCTTGGTTGATATATAGTGTTCAGATCCACAGGGCGTGGGACTGTCGTGCTGTCAGTCAGCATCTGATCCAACCCATTTTGACTAATTTATCAGTTCCCAGTGGGTTTAAGCCACAAACAGACATGCCACCCACTCCGGATTAAAATTAACTCACACCAGAAGTAGTGCATGTCTCCGTACACATCCAGCAGGACCTATATATCCCCTCAGATCAGATCTGGCGGGTCCTTCTAGGAGAGCCTGTAACCCCCGCCCCCCTTTTCAGAGAGACCTGTCTGTAGTGCAGCTGATCCCAGAGTCAGGAGACATGCTGCTCGGTCCAGAATTTCAGACCTACCGTGAACGGCAGCTCAGCATGAAATCTTGTCTGCGGCAAAAAAAAAAAAAATCACGCATATATCCAAAACCCTTAGCATAGACAACTATTACCCCCCCCCCCTCCAGGGGCTGACCCAGTGCTTGGACCACAAGCAAGCTTCTCTCTAAACTGTGTGTGTATCTCAAAGGAGAGCTGGATGAAATATGCAAAAAAAAGTCAAGTTTTTTGTAAGTACAGCGCATACTTTGTCCACTCCCCTTTTCAATCTGTCCGTCTTACAGCATCAACAGGGGGCAAAATCCCGAGGACAGAGTCCTCACTGAACCCCTCTGTGTGTAATCACAGTGAGGCAGACAATACCCCTCACTGCATGGCGCATCGTAACCCCAGGGATCCAAACAGGAGAGGCAGCACATCTCAAGGATCTCCACTCGAAACACAGCCCCCAACGTGCAGATAGTCAGTCTGAGTCACTGGGTTTAGTAGAACGCATCTCTGAACCTTGCAGACAGCCAAGGTTAACTGCTCCTACAAGACATAAACAGTTGCTTTCCAGTGCTTCCAAAGAACTTTATGATAACAAATATAATCATTCTGGAAACACACACTAGCTGTAAGAGTGGGAAACCTCTGCCCAGTGCCTGATAGGTCACTGATCCTGCATTACAAATGAGCCTGAAACCCTCACACAGGACCACACAGATCACTAGTAAGGATGTATTTTCTGAAAGACCCAAGCAGGTCAGCTACCAGTTCAATACTGTGTTTTTTTTTTAACAGGGTGGCTGCTTTGCGACAGAGGACACAAGCCTCAGACTGGGGAATCATAGTGCGCTGCTGTTGATTCGCCAGCAGTCATTCTGCTGTTAGGCCGAATGAGAACTGCGACATCAAACCGTTTTGTACGAATGTGCGGCGGGTGATTTTCAGCAACCGTGTCGGCCTCGAGATCACGTGGATCCGGGCCGCCGTCATCCGGGCCGCCGTCATCCCTGAGAAAAACTGACCCCCAAGTGCTGATTTTATGTAGTGAAGCTTGGCTCTCATTCAGACTTACGCCGTCAACACGTGGTCAAAGCATGTGAAAGAGACACATGGAAAGTTATACATTCGTAGAAGTAAAAATGTCTGTACTACTTAGGAAACTGGTTAATTCTGTATTACTTAAAAATACCCAGCATAAATTAGATGTTACTGTGGCTTCATCTACTAATTCTACAAAAATAAATAAAATAGGTTAATATATACGCTGCTCCGTAATGATGGGGCTATTGCGCGTGGTGTAAGGACAGAGGCACAGCGGAATGCAGTTATACCAGAGTCCAAAATCATTAAACCTCTGGCTCCAATTAACCACATTTACAGTGTGGCCATGATTTGTGATTGTGTCATTTTTAAAAGCGAAATAATGTGTGCAAAGTAACACAAATCATTTTCTGGCATTAAAAATGTACCGAAAGTTAAAAAGTGTAACAGATGAGAGAAAAGTAGAGTAGCAGAGTGCGGTTCTGTGGGTCAGGGCTCTGCCTGTGATCAGAAGGTCGTTAGTTCAATTCCCATAGTCGGTAGAGTGATTTCGGCCCTTAACCCCAATTGCCCGAGGGACTGGCTGGCTCTGCTTTGTTAATCGTACATTCCTTTGGTTAAAAGCTTTTACTAAATAAAAATGTCACTTGAACTCAACAAGTCTGCTGATGAAGGTACAGACTGACCATGGAAAGTCCTGTTGGGTTGTCATGACAACTTACCTGGATATAACAATAGGCCTCACACATCCGGCATACATACATACCATTAAAGAAAACACATACAGAGAACTATAAAGAGTTTAGACTATTTTGCCAATGAAAACCAAATCAAGTTACACATTTTATGTGGAAACATTAGACGAGCCATTCGTCAACCCTCCAGTTCCCTTGTACACCAGCTTCCCAAATTACTGTAATACAGCAACACTCTCAAATATTTCAACAAAAATAAAAATGAAAAAAATAACACCTATGTCCTGCAAGACCGGTATCTTGGTGGTTAGCGCTGTTGCCTCATACCTCAAGGGGTTGCGGGTTCGAATCCTGCCACTTCATCTCTCTCTAGTTTGACGAATGTTCTTCCCACAAGCCTAAGACATGTGTTTAGGGTGAGTGATGTCTCTACACTGCCCATGTAGTGTGCATGTACCCTGAAAAGAGTGGCAACCTGTCTAGGGTGTATGGAACACAGCATGTTCCAGGTAGACCAGGAACATTCCAGAAAATCATCACTGCTCATATAGGCAACACTGACTGTCACAATACACTGGTCAATAACAGATGCATGAAAGGGACATTTAAAATTGATTTAGGTTTAAGGTTTGTATTTAAAAACAACAAATCAATGATGATGATTTGTGTGCCATTTGCACGAATATGAGTATGCGTACCCTGGCACGCTTCTTTTCACATATCCCAACCTGGCAAACACATGGTAGAGAGCAAAGCTTGGGGTCTGTGCACAGGGACAGGTCCTATATAGCTATTATATACCTATAATTTGTACCTTTGACACTGAACACTGGGACTGTACCCTCAAGGGCCTGCCAACTGTACCCTAGTTATAAGTAAATGTACCTTTTAAGGTAGAGAACTGGACTCTGATGAACATTTTTGCACCACTGGGGGGGTACATTATTGTTGTTTGTACCTTGGGGAGCAAACTTGCACCAGCGCTTTACCCCTTTTTCTCACCATGCAGGGGGCTGAAGTCCTTGCTCAAAGCACCAACAGAGATGTGATAATTCTGCCCAGGCTTGAACCAACAACATTCTGGTCATAGGCCAAACTCATTTAGCCACACAGTGCCCCCAATTCCCATGAAACAACATGCTTATGTACTGTACACAATCTGGATTAATAGGTTTGAGAGATCTGGGTACAACTGTAGATGTATAACAGGATGTCAGAATTCTTGACAGAAATGGTCAGATTTTGTTAATTTAACCTGGGTGTCATGCCCGGCTCGTCCGCTCCTCCTGTGTGCCACGCCCCCTGATTACCCACGTGTTTTCTCCCGATTGTACCCAGCTGTATCCAGTTCATTTGCTCAGTCCTGTCTATTTCAGTCCGTGTCTTACCTGAGTCCTTTGTCCGTCATTGATGTTTCCTGATGTCTGATGTCCCTTGCCCCGATTCCCACGAATAAACCCCCGTTTTCCCGTATCCCGCTTGCCTGCCTTCTCCTTACCCGCACGATCGCCCGTCAGCTACACCCCGGATCGTGACACTGGGCACTGAGTAATATTTTTCCCTTTTTAAAGGATTTTTTTAATTATATGCCAAAAATCTTTTAGGAAGATTTTTATTGTGGTTAATTTCACTGAATCAGTGACCTAATGGTTCCAAGTACTTTACCCATATGGCTAGTTACTGGCCAGAATGAAAATTATGATACCATGACATGTAAACCTAAGCAAAAAAGAAAAATTACATGAAGGATACGGACATATTCTGGCTCCCCTATTTAGTTCTTTATATATTTCAGGACTGAGGAATGTTGATCTGATAAGAGCTTAAGTACAAACTGACCTGGCAATCCACTGTACAAACCTTAATATTTTTTCAAACGATATCAATGTTTTTCCTGACTCATATTAGATTGGTATGTCCCATGGGTTAGTCAGTTGACTTTAAATCAGGACTTTTTTTCTCATTATGCAGGAGTTTATATTTTCTTTTCCTCCCACTATCCTCTGCCTTTTTTTCCACACTCATTTTTAATGTCGTTGTGGGAACATTGGCGTGAGTTAAAGACCGAACCACGTGACACAGAGATCGCCAAGGAACTCAAGTCTCTGTTTTAGGGTGCACGTGGGCGTGGGTTACTACAATGAATAAACGCACAGAAAAATCTCCACATGCCGGAT
Organism: Brienomyrus brachyistius; assembly: GCF_023856365.1. Lineage (NCBI taxonomy): Eukaryota > Metazoa > Chordata > Actinopteri > Osteoglossiformes > Mormyridae > Brienomyrus > Brienomyrus brachyistius. Next base: position 3,980,755 of record NC_064538.1, on the reverse strand, counting down.
AATATTGCCATTTTGGTGGAGACGAGACAAACAAAATGCTTAAGTGTTCTGACATAAGAGGATCCGGTCCAGGTACAGTGATACACGTGCTACAATACAAGCCGTTCACCAAAGTAAGGAACGGGTCAGATGAATTATAGCAAACAAAATGCCCGATCACCATTAAAATGGTATAATATTAAATTATGGTACAGCTGCTCATATGACGGTGATGTTGCCCTTAATTAATTTCCAGTTCGCAGTGTTGTTTCTGAGTCATTGTTAAGTGCCTTGGGGTGCTCTACCTCGCACGGAAGTTCACATGTGACAGTGACATCTTCACATGTGACAGCGACAGTCAGCACATCAGCCGTCAGTTCAATCGGAGTGCTGGGGGCTGCGCCCATCAGCACCGCACCATGTAGGCCTACATGTACTTTGCGCCTTGAACGAAGGCGCTCCAGTGAAATTCACACCAAGTAGTACAATAGCTCTTAAAACCCTTACACAACAGAGACTCCCCTCAAGTACAATCGGCAGGAATCTCTTTCAACATGTGTTTAACATGAATCACTTCTTTTGAAATGGTTTACATTTGGATATACCACTTCCTGCTCATTTCTCTATTATTTTGACGGTTAGATTTTGGCTTTATAAGCTTCGCTGTGGGGGCGGGGATTATATTGTTATTTTTGGAGCAGAGTGTGTAGGATTCCGTCTTAAATTTAATTTTAGAAATTCTCGCCATAGACAGTTAAAGCGTTCCATGATTTTTCATTTGTTTTGTAAAAAAAGAACGTTATTTTGTAAAGCAGAAATTATAGTAACAATTAAAAAAACAGTTTATGATCGGAAATATAATAGCATTAAACTTCTTACACTTTTAACAAAGGCATTTGCCATGGTCCCATTCCAAGTCTGATTGAAACAAGGTAAAAACCAGAGTTCATTAAGTAGCAACAGCTGTTTGATGTTTTAGCTATTTGTCGATTCAACATGACATTTGCAGAACATATATAACGAAGCTACAACCTACATAATAGTACGCAACATCTAAACCATACCCCTGAAATCTCTACTAAAATTTTGACTAAAACAAAAATATAACACCATAGACTAAAGTATGTCACAGATGGCGGGATACATATATTTAAAGACCCCTGGAGTCCTTTATGTCTCTGCTTTCCAGTTTCCCATCGTAAAGGAGCTGTGCAAGTTCCAGTGAATCGAAACGAGATCACATGCCTGCATTCGCTATTGACGCACAGCGCACTGCAATGATATTGTTGTGAGACTTTCAGCCCAAAGAAAGGGGTGACGCGGAATTTGCAGCATAAGCATTAACGTCCTCGGTCGGGGCACTTGTACACTGCGATAAACCGTCTGTCAATGCCCGTAATGAAGCGTCACTTTGGGGGCGAACGGCAACGTGATCCCGCTGACATAACTAGGCAGTGTCAGTGTACATAACGGCTTTCCCATTATACATGGGATTTTAATAATTTAGTAGACCCAGTACTGAACACTCACGTAGTGACACCAGAAACTAAAAAACTGGTTTGGTTCAAAATACTGTTTCATGATTTATCATTATTAAAAAGAATATAATTAAAAAAAAAAATCTTGCCCAGCAGAGTGATAATCGCACCTTATAAGGCGTTTTATTTGTTAACGACTAACTAATTGATCCTTCTCACTTACTACCTTTAATCCGATTACATGTTCGCTTGCTTTGGCACATGCATCTAACACGTTCTTGCTATTGCGCTTTTCTACAAGCGTCCTTGCTTAAATACTCAATGTACACTAGTCCTTATTGTACCGACAACCATCTCAACAATCGGAAGTATAGTTTCCATAGCAGTTCGCTTTTCCACAGTCCATAATAGCACATTTTCCATGTTTGTCCAGCACTTTGGCTCCAGGCATGGACTGAATTGAATAAATTGACCTTCTCTTTATGAACACAGACATAAGTTTTCTCCCCCGATGAACAGTCGATTCGTTACTAGCGAATGCCAGGCACAATACTGACCTTGTATCACAATACAGACCAACTACTTCTACATTCCCAGCGGATACATTTGTTTAAACTACGCGTGCATGTTCCCACTGCTTGCCGTATGAAAAAGCGTGTACCTTTTTGCCGAAGATTTCTTCGATTTCCAGAAAATATCTTTAGAATCCTTTTCCTGTTTGGTTTCTTTCTTTTTGTCTTCTGGAAGAGGATCCTGTTAAAGCCCACAGCTGGCGTTCTCAGCCTTTACATTGCAAACAAGCAAACTGGAAAAGATCTCCTAGCCAGTTAGGCTCCGGGTTGCAGTTATCTCACATAGGGAAAGATCAGGGATTCCCGATGAGGGCGAGAATCGCAACCGGACTTTGCATCATTGTAGAGCATCATTTATTAAATCAGGCCGGGAGTCCCGGTTTCTCTTATGCATGCTGGGGAAAAAACACAAGTGAGCAAGATTCGTGGTTATACCTTATAACCAGCGTCAGGGAAGCGAATTTGTTAATGGCGTTAATGTAGACCAAGCATGCTCACACGGTGGAAATTGCCATCCAGCGCACCACAGCGCAAATCATGCTGCACTTAACATGGGGAGGGAATGAATGGGAATGTCTTAGACAGAGATGGAAATCATGGTTCTTTTAAGATCGTTCAACTAAAAGAATCAGAATCGTTAACTGATTATAGTTCACTTCCGACACGTATACCTAGAATATTTTTCGCTTTCATGCACTTAAATTCTGTGTACATAATTAAAAAAATATATATTCGTGATAACATATTTTGTATGCCATTGTGAATTACGATTCATTTCAAATTATATTAGCCATACTGACTCTTTCAGATGTCCTTACACTACTACACCAGTAGATGGCGGGAGAGCGGATCACGTTCGTGAACTGAGCGAATCAGTGCAGTGACCGGGATGTTTTTCTGCACTCGTTCAAAAAGGCCGAAAGGATAAATAATAATAATAATAATAATAATAATAATAATAATAATAATAATAATAATAATAATAATAATAATAATAATAATACATTGTTCATGGCTATGTTTTTTACAATAGGAATTGGGCGCAATATTATGAAATCATCTTATCAAAACCATGCCCTAATGCTCTGTTCTCTGTCGTGAGTTATTTAAAATTGAATGCAATGAATACATATTAAACTGGATTGTTAAATGCTTACCACTAGCGCTATGATGAATAACAGAACCGGCATTGGGGACGATCGACTGAATGTGGAAGCGAAGTTCGCATTCCGTAAATCTGATTCATCTGTTCATCTGTTTCAGATTAAACATCTATTAAAGATTAAAGAAGTGGTACGTGTGATATGAAGGATGTGGGGTGGTTATCTGGAAAATTGTTTGGTACGAGTTGAATATGCGCATCAAGGACCCCCCCCCCCCCACACACACACACACACACGCACACACACACACACACGCACACACACACATACACACACACACACACACACACACACACACACTAACACATCAATCACAGAAATGACTAGGCAGACATGCTGTTACCGTGCCGCTTACAGAGCAATCGGTGGGTGTCGACTTCGGCAAAAGTAAGAAAGAAACGCCAGACTGGAGCCTCATGTCGTGACGTAACTTGAAATCACCAACAGTGATAATGAGATTAGCCTTGCTCTGACAGACGCCTGCCCAGAACACGCCCACATCAAAGAAAATACATTTATAAGCCCAAGAGAGATGGAACATGTTAAACAACGTTAGGACCAAAACTATTCACGATTTAGGTCATGCGTTATCCCTAGAGTACCAGTCAAATATTTAACCATTTTTGTTCCGATTTCACACCAGGTTTCATGCTCTTTACAAATCAGAAATGTAGGCCTATCATTTAGTTTTCATGTTCATTTACATAATAAATACACTTTACATGAGCTTTAACAAGACGTGCATCCAGTTCTTAAAACCATCTTAAGGTCACAGTTTAAATCTTGAATGAAACCAGAAGGCCTTTTAATAATATTATTTGATTTAAGTATTTCACTAATCATAAAACAAACCGTAAATTAGTCTGTTCGGGGATTCCATGCTGCCTGACCTTTACAAGTCATTATCCTTTTTGAAAGGTTTGTAAATCATTCACGTCAGTAATGTATTACTATTATATGACCAAGTGCTTGGTTGTTGGATATGTGATGTGTGAAACTGTAACTGAAAACTGTTCTTCAGCTAGTTTGTGTGGATGATGAGTACAGTGTGAAGCAGAATCTGACGCGTTGAAAATGCAGCTCCTTAACCTCCTCGGCTTTTGTTCACGATAATACTAAACTCTGATAAGACATCACTTCATCATTACGAGACCACTATGTTTTTAAGCAAATCTGCATTTTTAAATCCTGGATTAATCGTGGTTCTGCTGGCAGAAGGCTATCATTTTAATTTAGCAAGTTTGGAGTTTTTCATAGTCGTTACTTTTTGTTTCCAGTTCAGATAAATAGTTCACATGTCGTCGCGCTGCTCAGCCAGTAGGGTTTCGGAGGTGGGGGCTTGTCAAAAGATTTAGCTTGAGCATTATTGTCATGCCCGGCTCGTCCGCTCCTCGTGTGTGCCACGCCCCCTGATTACCCACGTGTGCTTCCCTGATCGTCTCCAGCTTTGTCCACTTACTTTGATTAGTCCCGTCCTATTTAAGTCCTGGTCTTACCTGTTTCCCTTGTCTGTCATTGATGTTAGTTGGCGTCGAATGTTTCTCATCCTGAATTTCCCCATTAAATCCCCGTTTACCCTTCATCCTGCCTGTTTGCCTGCTTTTCGCTCGTTTTCCGACCCATGTGGCCACCTGATCGCCCAGCGACCCATTCCGTTCGTGACAATTATCACATTTATATGGAAAGGCAACTGCTTCCTCTGAAGTATGAGAGTATGACTGACAGCTGTTTAACTATGTGTAAATGGCAAACACATTGTGCAGAATTTTAGCCATCAAAATATCATTTCCCTGGAAAATGCATTCCCATAGTCTTTTAGATCTTCTGCCAGAGAGAGAGAGAATTTTATAAAATAGAGTAGTGATGCTTTATTGATCACCATGGGGAAATTGTGTTTTCATATATTTCATCTTGTGTAAAAATCTCCATGAGACAGAAATATACAGGTAAGAGCAGGCTTTGGGGTCACAGCACAGGGTCAACCAGTGTGCAGACCCCCTGGAGCAATTAGGGGTCAAGGGGCTTACTCAGGGGCCCAAGAGAAGCATTAGTCTGTCGGCCATGGGATTTGAACTGGCAACCTTCCGGTCTCAGGCAAAAGAAAGTGAAGTTTTCAATCCGCAAATTTCACGCCTCAGTTATATGTCAAAGGCTACAATATTTCCACTGTGCAAAAATGTGGTGCCTGATAAACAGCCCTGACACTTTAAAATGTTTCTGTCTGACTGGGGATTTTTTTGGTAGTTGAATGCATATAAGAGGTTTATTGGTCAAGAGTCAGAATATTTCATGTAATTTCATTAACATTCAGCTCAGTCTTTGCAGAGGTTAAGGTTTCCTGCAGACAGCACTGGTAAATCATGCAGTACGAGGATGAGCTGTTCAGGGGAACGGCTGACTCACCCCCGCTTTGGACTTCCTGAGAAACACACCAGGTCAGATAAGCCTCATTTAGCAAGCATTTACACTCGGTGGATGGACGCAGAGGTGAAGCTCTATGCCGTATGGAAGCTTGCAAAAAAAAAGACGAAATCTCAGCAGGTCGATTCCAAACTTGTGGCCATAACCGTTTTACCATAGTTTCCTCCGCAGGCTCAGAAAGATGCCGGAGGACAGTTAAATTCGTGACTTGAACCATATTCCACACCTCAGAAAATGAATCCTGCATTTAAACCTTTCAGAAAGCGGGCCTCATTATTTCGGTCTTCCCGCTATCTGCTTGCATTTCATAATCAGCAGATCGGCTTGTTCTGGCTGTGCTAATGTTAGCTTCAACCCCTCATCTATAACGATCCATGACAGCCTATGTTGATGACTCCTGTTTTCTGGTATGTTCTGCAGATGAGCAGACTGAGCCTCTGTGCTGGAGAGTGGCCTCTTGTCGTAAATCTGACTCCTGGAATGCCTCCAACCCCCCCACCCCAGCATCTCAGTGGAGTTAGAACGACAGATTATGGGAGCCCTGGGGAGCCTTCAACTAATCGCTCATTTCTGACCTCCCCCCACCTCCTTCTCCTTTGAGAACACTGGGGTGGGGGAGTAGTTGATCCATGGGATGATTCTTCCCTGGAAGCAGCAGCTTAGCAAAGAGATGCACGCTGCTCAGTAAATGTCCCCAGTGCCACAAGGCAGACAGACCAGTAGACTGTGTGGAAGGGTCACACGGACAGTATTTATTTATGGTGGACAACAAACCATGATTTCTCTTTGTTTGTACATACAGAGATTAAATCTATAAATAAAACAAACAAATCCTTTAAGTTTAAACAACAGTGTTTTTATACTTATCCAGATGCTTTGGTATGCAGCACTTAAAACAAACGCTGTGTCACTTCAAGTAGAACTGAAAGTTATCATCATCGTATGAGGTTCACTATGACGCTGCGGATGGGGGGGTCTGACGTGAGCAGCTCGTCTGCCGCACTCTGCCTCATTTCTGCTCTTTCTCGGCGAGCCGCTTAGCTTTGTTCTGTAGGTAGCGTGCCTTCCCTTCCTCAAAGCGCTTCTGTTCCTCCTCATTTTCAAGCTGTTAAAAGGGGGAGAAAAAACGAAAATGGAAAAATGGTGATGGGGAGGGATCATATCCCAGCAGTCCCATAACCAGAATTTTTCTTTTTTTTTTTGGGGGGGGGGGGGGGGAGTCCCCCTGGGATGGTCCTGGCAATCATGGGGCAAGAGCAAAATTTGAGGTTGTTCAGACTTAATAATTGTCTGCTCGGAGGTAAACAAATTTCGGGGGGGTTGTTATGAAGGCATCAAGTATTCCATCTTTTGTTTACAAAAAGATGTGATTATGTAACTGCGAAACCCAAGAGGCAAAACTCCGAAATGATGACAACGCCAACATTTTTAAACGGCACAAATATGGCACAAAAGATTGAGACCAGTTTGGTCCAAACTGGACACGAATGAGATGCCAACTCCAGGGTGGTGATGTCACCATGAAAACGATCTCAGAAGCTAAAGCGGCACAAACGAAAATTTCAATGTTTATAAATGCAGCGCAAACGCAGTACAAACGACTGAGACCAGTTTGGTTCAAGTCCCATGTAAATGCGGGGGGCACAGTGGTGACGTCGCCATGGATATCTCAAACGAAAGGAACACAAACGAAAATTTCATAAACTGGCACAAACGATTGAAACAGGTTCGGTTAAAATCTGTAACACATTGGGGGGGGGGGGGGGGGCAACTTCACGCAGGTGATAAATTTTACCATCAGCTCACATGATTAATTAACTTAATAATATAATTAACTTGATGAGATATTTATTAGTCAAACATGCTATGCTACTGGTTGAGATAACAGATACATGGGTATACTGGATGGTTACTGGACATACTGGGGAGAAGTTAGGAGATGTTTTTAAATGGGTATACTGACACCCTTTGACGGGCATAAAATCATAATTTAACCACAAGATTATTTGAACATAATTTTCTATGCCTGCTTAAGACTTTTGCGCGGTACTGTATCAGTCGCAGGATCAGATTAGTTTCTTTAAGATATCGAGCCAAAGCTCAAAACGATTCACCCTGCTCTGCTCCCTCTCTGACCAGGCTGTTCGTTTCGCTTTCCTTCTGATGTCCTCACACATCATAGTACGAGCACAAGACTATTACTGTGTCTGCAGGCAGCATGAACGCCATCCGGCCTCCTGCATCGGCTAGGCCAGCCACCAATCTGGGGGAGGGCACCTACAAAGGGAATCCACAGAGAAGACTGGCTCAACCTCAGCGGAAGCCTTGTGATCATGATGGGGGGGCTGGCCAGCGATTTCTCTCAGATCAGTAGCGTGACGAAGGACACCTGGGGGATGGGAGGCTAAAAATCGGACTCGTGGATTTTCTAGGGATTTAGAAATCAGAGAGGAGGACATTTCATCTCTCTGAAAGGCAAGAAGACACGATTTAGGCAGAAGACAGCAGGCCAAGCATGGCTGCCCACAGCCGAGGGGGATCTTGTGATAGTTCGGGATGGCAATTCGGGTGGTTTTCTGAACCACACGGGGGTTCAGCGCTCATGAACCTGTCAGGCTGACCCTGGACCTTGCCCTTCATCCATTTACGCCTGTTCACATAACTTGATGCAGTACCGTAGAAATGTATTAATAGCCTGATCTGCTTCTGAAATTCCCAGTGCTTGTTTTAGGTGCTGTGTGGCGGAGAAGCCGATGGCAGCGATGGTGAGCATAGCTGTTTGAAGACTGAAGGGCTCTGGGGAGGTGCCCTGACCACAGAACATGTCATCAGAACCAGGACCGTCACGCTGCCAAGTCATCGATCGTACCACTGGTGCCCCGAATATTTAATGAGCAGAAGTAGAGAACACAGCCGTCACACTGGTCCTCCAGGCGAAGAGGCCAGTCCCGTTTGTTGCATTACCGGAAAATGTGAAAGTTTATGGGGAGAAAAATGCTATCAAACCGTAATCCATCTACAAGTACTGATCATATTTCAATGATCACTTAAGGGGCAGCGTGTGGTGCAGTGGGCTAAACCCGTGTGCTTATAACCAGTAGATTACTGGTTCAAACCCAGCTTCAGCATGTCTGTGGGTCCTTAACCCCCAGCTCTTTGGGTGCTGCTATGGGTAGCAGCCCTTTGCAGACAGCTTACTTCAGAAAGCATAAGATGAGGGAGGCATAAAGACAATTTCCTAATGGGGATCAATTGTTATCATCATCCACCCTGTACACCCCCAAAAGCAAATCTTACAGGGCACACTGAAGCGGCATCGTTAGAAAACCATTGGCACCAAAAGCTTTTCCTGAAATGTAAGCAATTAAATGTTAGATACTGCAAATAAATGTTAGATACCGTCCTTTTATTTGGTCAACTACAAAAGCCACGTCACTTGAAAGAACTTCAGAACAACTTGCAAAATGACTGAGGTTCTCTTTTGAATACCGTACATCTGGTTGGACTTTTCAATTTCTGGACATTTTCAGTAACTGCAAAGAAAATTGTGACTGCTATAATTACTTGGCACATGTCACAATTAAAAACATTCATTGACAGAAGACAAGCAGCATGTATAATACAATGAACATCTAAATGTAAAAGATGTATGAAAAAAAATAACCGATGAGGTAGAGTTCACATTCCCCGTTGTCATGCGACTTTATCTGTCAAATTGCTTTAATAAAAGAATAAGAGATAATGTGCTGGTATTGGCCTATGGCTGATTTCTAAAGAGATAAAGGTAATAAGGAATGTCAAGGAATACAAAGGAATAGCAAAGGAATAGCAAAGCAAGACCTCGAACCCAAATTGCTGCAATTTAGCATATTCAATTGCCAACCCAGATTAAAAACAAAGCTAATCAAACGTGACAAAAAAGCTTCTGTGTATGCACACTCCCCACCCCCTCCCTCCCCCCCACCCCAACTATGGCCAGTACTCCACCGGGCCACAGAAAGCTGGGGTTTTTATGAAGGGGTTGGTTAATTTCCAAAAATAAGTCATTGATACAATTTTCCATACCTGTCTATCTTATTCAGGATTGTGGGGCGTCCGGAGCCTATCCTGGAAGCTACGGGCACAAGGCAGGGAACAGCCCAGGATGGAGCGCCAACCCATCGCAGGGTACAATCACACCTACAGACACCTCCAAGTAACCTCAGCATGTTTTTAACTGAGGAGGAAAACCAGGGAAACCAGAGGAACCAGAGGATCACGATACGGGGAGAACATGCAAACTCCTACAACCCTGCACATGCAAACTCCTACAACCCTTCACATGCACACTCTCTGTTTACTGCAGTTAAACTTATAAAACCACCAACCGATCCTCCAGGACCCCCCCGTCTGTAAAATTTGTGTAAAGCTTAAACCGTTCTGCGGGCATCAAAATATTAGGAACTGCGACTCTAAAAGACATTTTGACCTATAAGTTCCTGCCGGTAGAGGGCCCATACAATCTTACCAGCACCCTTTTTAAAATATGAAATCTAACTGCAGCAGGCCAAGAAATTGAATGGCAGCCGAGTTAAGTGCCGCTGACAGAAGAGCCTGAGGTGGGGTACACTCTGGGAAGCAGGATCGGGCTGCTACTCCACACCCATGGTAGATCCAGCTCCGAATCAAAGATATTTTACTTGAACAGATTTACATATTATTGCAAAAGAGGATACATTTCATAAACCCACCATCTTTTTTGAAATGCTAAGCTATTGAGGCCCGTTTGTGGAACACGCATCATCGCTATGGAGGCATAACCAGCAGCTGACGACATTTTATAATCCCACGTGGAAAGTCCCCAAACACGTAACAGTGACCACAATAAAGTCAGTCACTACTTAATCCTCAGTCAGGTCTCACACGATGTCAAAGGTTTAGTATTATTCAGATTTTCTGCTTGTGATTGCAGATAAATGCTTCTGGGAGTTTTACTTACACATAAATGTCCTGAGTGCAAAACGAAAAATGATTGGTTCAGAGAGATAACCAATCAGATTATAAAGGTGGTGGGTCAAAGTAAATAGAGGAGGCAAGACCAAGACATCTGATTGGTTGGTCCCACCTCATATAGTTGCGTGGACCCACCTCCTTTGCAAACTGATTGGTTATCTCATTGAACCAATCATTTTTCCTTCTGCCTTCAAAACATTTTTGTGTAAGTAAAACTCCCATGAGCCGGGTAAATGCTTGTGTATACACTGCCAGGCGTGTTTGGCTGGAGTCCTTGTTGAGATGTGCAAGTGTTTACAGGGCTGATGGTGAACTCCATTATCACACCTCAAATCGATTTATGTGGAAGAGGGGGGACTGTGCTGATCTGAGTTAGGTGTGTAATTTACTGGCTCAGACTTGGGGTGGTGTTTGAAAACTTTGCTGTCATCGTGAATGTCATTGGAGAGAGCTGAGACAGGAACAGCAATTCCATCTGTCAGTGTTACAGTGAGGGAAAACATTTCACATTCAAAACGAACATCACATATCACTCTCTTAAACATTTGGCTCTTTTAGATACTCAGTTAGCTTTCAGAATCAGCCATTGTAGAGACGACCCCAATTACAGAAAAGGAGATCTTCTGGGGTAACGGACTTCTGTGCACCAGACCCCACAAGCTTCCCCTCTTCACGGCCAGCATTGTGGCATCTTGTGTGGTAGAATACCACATAAAATCCCCGAAAAACCAAAGCAGCCTCCTCTGACCTAATTATGTCACAGCACATGAAGGCACATTGTTCAGCTGCTGAGAAGTTCAGCACGAATGCATGAGCAGAAACGGTGCAGCCTGTAAACGGGAACGAGAAGGTTGGGAATACATTCACCTGGAGGTCATTGTACCTCTGTCCCATTCAAACCCAAAGCTTTTGCAGTTGGTGCTGATTTCAGTATGACCTTCCAGACTAGATAATGAAGGATTTTACATTAGCTTAAAAAGCCAAAGAGCTTGGTAGAACTGAAAGCATTTCAAAACATTGTCGGGGGAGGGAGATTTTAAGTGGTCTGCCCTGAAACCCCCCCCCCCCCCCCCGCCCGTATCCAATGTCAGCTCATAAAAGTGCGATGTTGCCACAGAACTGGAGAGTAGCAAGTCTAGATCTGGCTGCATCTCTGAGTGTTTGAAATGCAGATGGTGCCCCTGGGTGTATGTGTGGTACCCCACCATCCTCACAGGAAATGCCGTCCAGGAGTACTGGGGGCAGCACAAATTGCTGTTAGCTAGTGAATCTGTTTGTGTGCGATGTTGTGTGTTTGTGTGTTTACCTATGGTTGGGTCATCTAGTGTATGTCCTCCCCAGGGCTGAATTTAGGGGGTGGGAATCCCTGAGCTAAAGTCATTATTTGGGCCTTACCTAGAGCAAAATATAATGCTGCAAGAACCAGAAAAAGAATGTGGGGCCCCTACAAGCCAGGCCCCTGGGCCCCAGCTCCTGTTAGCGTGTGCCTCAGCCTGGCCTTGGTCCCCCCTCACACTGCCAAGACAGTATACATTCTTTGTGTGTATTTCACTGGCTAAAAAGTATAGTCTCTTTATATTAATCAGCTATAGCTCTGGTTGAATATGAGAGCGCTATTAGCGCACATATACAAAAGGCTCAGATTCCAGGATATTCTGTGTACCCGAATGAAATTTCTTTTTTTTTTTTTTTTCCAGGAAACGATCAAAGTCCGGGGTGATTCCGGAAAATTCTGGACAGGTGGAGCCCAATCTCAAGGACAGGCTGGACATCACTGAAGCTCAGACTGAACAGCTGTATCACTTGGACGGCTGGAAGGGTGTACGACAACGGTTTCTGCTGTTCTGCCAGACCTTACTGCACGTGAAAAGGGATCATTTCTCAGTGCAGCCTTACACGTCTCAGCTGATCCTGAAGTCAGAAAAACCATAAGAAATTTCAGAATTTTCCACAGCATCACACATTTGCCTACCCTGCAGCCTCTTTACACTTTCACAGTGATTACAGAGTCTTTCTTTTAAACTATATCCTGCATCGTTTGTAATCAGGCCACATACCATACTCATTCACTACCATGACTTATACTCTGATACTTACATTGATCCCCACAATATAAAACATACATGACCGCACACACACACACACACACACACACACACACACAACACTCGTGCAAGCATACACACAATCCCACAGACACAGAGACAAGCAGACATGTCCACACACGCCATCACAAACGTACGCGCCATCCCGCCTGCGTTCAGCGTTTAATTAGCAAAGTTCAGAGGCACTAAGAGTGTCCTGCAGAGGACATAATAACGTCTCTCCCCAAAGCCCTGAGGGGCCTGTAGGCTCCTTAATTACCACCAGGCCTTGGGGAGCACTTTGCTTATAACAGGGATGAAGAAGCAGCTGGCCAATAAGCCAGGCAATTACAGCATATTCCAGCATTGTTAATTAAGAGACATGCAGACAAATCCTCTGTCATTTCTGCTGAGAAATCGCTCGTCCAGGCACAGCTCAGAATTAACGAGGGCACTTAGAAGTTACTTTCCAAAACCATCCACAGAACTCAAAACCGTAGACTTCAACATAATTACGCCACTCCATATTTTCTTAATTGGTAACTTACATTAAACTCACAATACCCCTACTGGGAACTGAAGCTTCAATGCATATTTAAGTTTTGAGTTTTTTTCTCTTTTATTTTCAAAATTAAAACTGGTATTTTTGCCAAAGGTGTGATGTACTGGCAGGAAAATTCCCTGTAATTACACATCACAGCCCGAGCAGAGGTTTAGCTGAATGCTTGGAATACTGAATACTTCAAGTCAGGCATGCAGTACAGACCCACTGGAACTTATGGATCCTGGAACCCTCTGAAAATACACTGTGCCCACCATGCTTCTAGAAAACAGCACATTAACAATAACAACGCATCAATTTTATATTCAAGGTTTTAAAAATCCCAACATCTCACTGCAGGGTAAAGAAAGGTGGCAGGTTCGGAGGTGTACAGATTAACACAAAGAATTACTAATTAAGTAATGGGACCTTCCACAGTCAATAATATAAATACTGTAGTATGTACTGTAGTATGACAAACAGCAGAAGATAATGATTGGATAATATCAAAGAAAGAGTGGGTCGTCTAATAAAGATTCAGATTTTACAATTGTATATTCTTTTTGTTCATCAGTTGCCAAGAAAATATACTGTCACCTTGTACAGCTAAGCTACAATTTTTAGTACTTTCCAACGCATATAATCTAAATACAGTGCTTAATCATTGCGATCTCTAAAATAATGTCATCTCGCACTGTTTAGGTCATAAGTAGTTGGGCTGTTACACATATATATATGCTGCTTACTTATTAAGCAAATAATCGCAAAGACAAACCTAGAAAATCAAATCAAAACTGCTGCTTCGTAAGCAAAAGCCTGAAGACGTGCAGCAGGTATGAGCAGCATCTTGTGTAATGTGTTGGCCAGACTCCGAGGATCTGGGCGCTTACTAAGTGTCTCAGGAAACCGTGTCCAGACCGTCAGACTGGTCGATACCGGGAGGACATGCTCACCGTTTTCCGTGACGCGCTGCCTGGATTAACTGGCAGGGTTCACCCGTGTTAGGAGAACCAGCTGCTAAATGGTGTGGAGTATCGGGATTGAGCGGCTGATTCTATCGCATGTCGTGCTAGGGGAGCTAAACGGCACAGACAGCAGCGGACAGGATGTCGGTGAAATCGATGATGAGTCAAAGAGCAGGACCGAATCGGAAAATGGGGGGGTTTGTATTACTTCCATAATGTGTAGCCCACAGCTATACGCATTTGTGCCAAGAGAGATATCAATAGGAGAGACTGAGACAGAGGTATGCGACACTGAAAATGATCCATTTTCCCATTTTCTAAACATGGGGAGCAGCTAAAGGAAGACAGACATCTTCAGTGACGAGAGGGTAGCCACATCTGCACGTTCGTCCCTAATGATCTCAAAGAAGAGCTCACGGACATTCTTACCGTGGACCTAGCCAGATGACCAGGGGGGTGCGGCAATCCAGGCCGTGTTACCATAGTAACCAGCCCCAGCCTGTAACTAAGTTCCTGTTACTGCCATGAGAAGGGTTCCCAAAATTCCACAGGGTTTGTCATCATCAGGTAGGTCACAGATTTTCCTGGGGCTGCTGTTATGTCACACATACACATTATATAAGGCTCCTCCTACTGAAAGATGACACATGAAAAAATAATAAACAAATAAATAAACCCCAAAGCCCAAGACAGTCGAGTTCCAGGCTGATCCTCTTTGATGGAACAGCAAAGCTGCAGCCGTCTGAAGGGAAGGTAAGGAGCTGAAGCTGCTGAAATTACATGATTCGGGGTCACTGTGATGAAACGCTGCAGTCAGATATTGAACAAGCAGGTAAACTTTCTGCACTGAGTCACAAACTCCGGCGTCCGTGAAAAACCACCCGAAAAACGGTCCACATTAATCAAGCAGGCGCTCACTCACAAGCCTAAATGTTCATCTTTATATCACAACCCTTTCCTACTTCAGATGACTTGTGACCTTGACATCATTTTTCCCCGTCAGAGAGAGCAGGGCTCTGTCTCAACACGTCCGAACATGCTGCAGCCTGTAAACTCTGGCAAACCCGACTTACCGTACTTTACACCCTTCAATAAAGGTGTAAAAATGTTCGGAAATAGAAGTAAAACCATTTTCCCAAAATCACTCTTAAATGTGCCCATACATTCTTGATAAGGTGGTAAATACCATCAATATAACCTTAAAATTACATCACTGAAAAACTATAGGTGAGGGCAAAATTCGGAGCACATTTCTTAAATCAGCATTAAAAAGTACATAAAGCATCCCTTAGCTATTCTGTAAAAAAAATTTGTTGACCAGTGTTATGTGAAATACCCGCATTTTAAACATTGTACGATAATTATAACAAAACTGGCCTTTCCTCAAAAACCTTATGTGATGTGAAGTTATTTCGGTAATGAGCATACTGTAACAATCTATCTATCACACCAGAAATGACAAAGGAAACAAAAATCTTGTACACCAATGTAATCTGTCCTCCACTTTTTTCTTTCAGTCATTACTCACGAACGAAATGTATGAACTTTTACTGCTTGTCTAAACCCACCTGGATTTTAAGGGATGTTCTTCCTCCTGCCTCACTGAGAGCTGGCTGGACCGAACCGCTCCAGACTCAACTGAAACCCTGGGAATCTCATTCTTCAAAGCCGACAGGCCAGCAAAACTTTATCTGAAATCGCACTGAGGCAGCAGATGTAGGATTCGGACAAAGAATTCCACAAAAAAAGATTGCTGGCCTTTTTACCCGCGCAGAAAGTTTGCTTCTGTTGTTCTCATCAGCGTTATCAATCCGCTACAGTCAAATGTGCAGTCAGCATTTTGTGAGTGTGCATGACACACTTCTGCCACTGAAAAATCTAATCTGGATTCTGTCATTATAGCTTTCAGAGATTTCAGTCATGCTTGTTTGTCTGATGAACTGGCTAATTATGAATAACAAGCGGCTTGCTGCAGCCCAGATAATAAAACACAACACCTCTGCTGAACGATATTGCCAGAAGTCTAATGTGCGCCCCTACAAACCGCTCATTAGGTCCAGCCCGGCCAGGTTGCTCCATATTCTGTCATATAAAGAGAAGCGTAAAACCTGCAAACGGTGCGGTGCATGCATAGGGACTGTTCTAACACCAGGAGAGACTTCAGTTATGTACGAGAGGAGTCCAGGTCTTGTTTTCCAGCGATTCAATCCTGACCAACTCGGTAATCTTTCTGCATTGAAGGGTTAGGCTTAGGCCTGGGGCCCAGGAGAGGGGGTCATGAGGACTTTGCTCTGGACCTGAGAATTATGCATGATGGACCAGCCTATACAACAGACCTCAGGGAACCCCAGACAGTTCACATTTTTGCTCCCTCCCAACTTACAGCCAATCAGAATCACTGAATACCTGGTACAGGTGTGCTGGGAGTTGGGAGGGAGCAGAAATTCAAAAAAAGCCAAGGACTGAGTTGAGACATGAAACAGAAGTGCAGAGGGTGACCGGAGAACAGCATTACTAGTTAACAAGCTGACACTGGATGAAAAACCTCTTGCATCAGGGTCAAATTCTTAGCAAACATTATCATGTGGGCATTTTTCAAACCATGTAGCCAGTTCATCAGTTGCGGGGTGGGATAGTGGTGACACGATATTGTTGAATCTGAAATTCTCCAGTTACCAGTTCAGTTTCACTGTTATCACTCAAGTGCTCAGAGACACCTGTTGGTGAAAGGAGCTCTCACAGTGTGTTGTGGTGTGAGCGGCAGTGTAGAGCTCGTTTGAATCACCTCTGGCCATTTCGAATGTCCTTCCACTACTACGTAGAAAATGACCATAGAAGGTCTTGCTAAGTCCAAATAGACTATGTGCAAGGAAAGTACAGGTCGGTCCCAAGGATGAAGAGGTGCAAATTTAGTCATCGTTTGAACATGCTGGCATCCAGCACAATAAACTGGGAACTGTTCTGTCTACTGGTCTGTGACATGCCACTGTGCAAAACCTCTAACCAATGCCTTCATTTTGACGACGGTAAGGTGGCTTAGCCTAGAGCTCCCCCAGCACTTCAAATCTCAGCTTGGGTGGTGTTATCAATCTAAGTCGCCGCGTGATACAATCATTGCGGAGCTAATTCATTATGAGACACCAAATTAGGATTTCTGCTGTTCAGTCCAGCCATTCAGTTTTACTACATAAACCTAACATAGTGTGGGATGTCTTTCATTTTGAGCTATCTTCGCCGTAAGAGGAAGACTGCCGACTTGCTTCAGCAGAAACGTGAAGATCTGTCTCTTTTGTGACCTTCCCAAGCAGCTCAGCAGCTATAACAAAATTATGTGACCATCTGTATTCAGTTTCACATCTGTGCTCGCTAAGGAACAATGTCCATCTCTACATGCGTGTAGCTGACGTGAGGAGAACGTCTTTCCGTGGTTTAAAGATGGACACAAAGGGTGATGGTCTCCAATGGGGGTGACGTCCTTCCCGTGCATGTAACAGAGCGAGAAACAAAGGCAACTGGCTGTTCACTTCCATCTGCCATGATGTGTGACATCATGACTCCAGCCCCCGTACGGTGAAGCACCGCATGCATGCAGCAGCAGATGAGGGTCGTAATGCGTGACCCACACTGTCTGAGGTCACCGATTCCACTGCAGAAGGCTATGCGAGGGATGGAGGACAGGAAGGAATTCATTATAGTAACATAAAGCGAAAGGACGTTAACTGTGATACATCTCTCAGGATGCAATACAGATTGTATTTTTTCATGCGCATCAGTAGTCTGACCTAAGTATATGGTGCTGGGTCTGAAGAACTTACACTGGTTATGGTGAACTCTAAGCCTGAAGCCTACTGGCCTCTTCAGTGCTTCGATGAGATTCTGGACCACTGGCGACAATGTCAGACAAATAACACTGCATTCCAGGGCAACCTACCAGCACTGGATCCGTGGCTCTCTGCCAAAGCACTGGCGCCAAGGCCACGCGGAAAACAAGCCTATAAAATAGTTATAGACCTTTGTGGGTGTTAATAGTAAGAAACACCTTGGACTCTCCCATCTCCATCTAAAGGCATGCATCTGTTAAAACAGCAGGCTGGAAAAAATACTGTCAGTCTTATTTATTACTGTTCTGTCTTCAGTACTGCGCTAATGGTCACTTTTAAACCATGCAGTCTAACGCCACTGTTCTTCTTAAGCCTAGTTCATATTTCACTTTTCCGCATGTGCTTTCATGTGCTTTCGGGCTGCAGATGGTTGTACACGTGGCAGATAGTATTCATACTACATTTGGCTGTGGATGCGGATGGTCGCGGTCGGTGCATGCATGCAGCGGTGATATTCCACCAGACCAGCAGGAGGCAGACGTACAAACGCAAATACCAGCAGTGTAGCGAAGCGAGTAAACTTTCATCAACAGTTTTAAAGTTATTACCGAAGGCTTGAATGGTATTATAAGGCCTGACACCGTATTTACAGTAGAAATCCTTAAGAGAAAATTAGCCAGGACACCAAACTCTCCTATCCACTCGGTGAATTTTATCGGCAAGATTTCAAAATAACGGAATAGTGCTGCATGGTCGATGCAGACCGATGGGGTAGGTTTCTACTAGACATAAACATCTGAGCTACAAGCGCACCAACAGCAGTTATCTGCAGCCAACCCCTGATGACGAAATATACGTCAAGTCCGCTCGTCCTCAACCGAAAGGGCATGCGGAATCGTCAAGTATGAATTAACCTTTAGTCACAGGCACTGCTGGTGCTGCCAGTGGTCTCCAGTTCCCATGATCCTATTCGCCGTCTACTTTTTCTCAAGCAGCTTAAGGAACTGCTTATAACTACCATACCCTTGGTGTGTTTGTGTGCCAAGTCCCTCATCAGCCACATCATCTAGAACTGTTTGCAGGTGTGTCTCTGTGGCACAATTGTATTTGCCTGACCCAATCAGGACCTCACAGTGGTGGTCCCCCTGATCTGACAACATGTAAGTCCATCAAATTCAACAATGCGACACCTAGGGGGGTGATCTTATCTTTGGTTTTGTATATTTTGCAACTATCTACCAACCTCAATTTTTCATCCTTGAAATGCTACTCAAAAATAATGCTACTCTGGGACACAGTGGAAGCTGAATCTAACATCCTAACAGCTTGGCCCTCCATGACGGCAGTGCGCCATACTGCTTGTCTGCTGTAGGTTTCTACTGATAGATTGTACATTTCCAGATTGCTGATCTCCATCTCATCATGAGATCTTTCATTCACAACATGCACATCAGCATTTTTCTTCATATTTCGATCCGATTGGGGAAATAAACTGTTCACAGGGAAAGTACAGTGCAGCTTCTTGGAAAACATCCACTGTTATAGTTTTGCAGTGAAGTGCTACAAATAATGCTTTTCCACTGGCCAGCAGGAACCGAGCTGTGCCAGAGCTATACTGTCAAGAGAGACTAGTTGCAGTGCAGTTCCAGCTCACTTCGGATTTCCACTGCAGAAGGGTCAGCTTGGTAAAAGCATTGCTGGGTTTGTGCAACGAAAGTGACATAAAACTGCTTATTTACAGTTCAAATAGTGTACATCATGATTTATTATGTACTAATTTCTGCTAGCAAGCCTTTGAGAATCCCCGCTTTATGGTAGCATTGAATGGTACCGAAAGCATTCGCTTGCGAAAATGTACATTACAAATCCACTCTATTCCATTCAGCTGGTCTATAGTACTTATTTAGTAGGGGTTTGTCCATTTTCAAGTTCCAAGTTATCGGGAATGCATCAATACATTGTGATGTGTGATGCTACTGATAATGAGGGCGTTTGGAGCTACTCAACACCTCTCTGTCTGATTCTAGACCACCGGTATAGAAAGCACCTTGAACCATGAGTTATTGCACTTTTGCATTATGTTATGTATTCTGTGTTAGAGATCTACAGTGTGTTCCAACTACCTCATAGTCTTATTTTGCAGTACATTTAAATTGCATGTGTCCCCTGTTGTATACTTTATATTATGTACCTATTCTGTATAGTTTATTATTTGTATCATGTCATCTTATTCTGTTTGCTGGCTAATTTAGGCAATGAGTTGTATCAACAAAACTTTCCACCAGCCTCAGCCATTTGGCAAAAAAAGATTCTATTCTATTCTATTCTATTCTATTCTACCTGCTTTGACTTTGAGAATATTTTTAGGGTGTATCAAACAATTACCCAAATGAATCCGCCAGCTGGGTTACACTTGTAACATCCAAGAAGACATACCCTACCCATGTGCCTTCAGCTACTTATACACAGCTGCCCGACAAGTCACACGGCCAGAGTCGGCCAGCAGACTGTGATCAGGCTGGCTGGCATGGATCTGGCATGGGGCCAAAGCAGCAGGTCCAGGATAGGCTGCTTCGGGACAGAAGACTGGCCAGTTGGTTAGTGCTCTCCTGCCAAGTGCCACTGCTCCACCAACAGGAGGATTAAACAGCGAATAACAAGTACATGCAAATGACCTTCTGGATGGAGACACATGATTGGCTGAGTTGCCACCCAGTGCTTTCTGTTAGTTAGCATAACTGACATTAGCATGCAATCTTCCTATTCCAGAATCATTTCACCCTCATGACAATAACAATATCATCAAAACCCGATGATGCAATTTTAAAAAACTCTAATTTCGTATTTATTTCAAGATGCAACTTTAACAGACACTTTTATTTTCATTTCTCATTTCCCATTTTGCACATTAGGTGGGTCTGCTTCCCTTTTTAAGATAAAACATGCATTTCTTTCTTTAAATCATTCCTCACCACTACACTTAATATTAAAAGATGTCTGCCAGAAAACTAGTTTCACTCAAGATAAACTTATCTCTCTGTTTTGAAAAACAGTGGCTGCTTGTTGGGTATTGGCCTTTTCCACAAATTTTACACAATTTCACGGTTCCTTGTCTTGGAACGCTGCTCTCAACACTGAAATAATTAACGTCGCCAAGGAACATCAAAGCGTTCCTGAAATTGGCAGTATTGGAAAGGCAACACAAAACATCCTTTTTAAATATCGGTGTGGAGTCCACAGCACAGGGTTTGAATCCCAGACCTCTCTGTGTGTGGAGGTTTGATGTTCTCCACGTGTGTGTTGTTTCATGTTCTCCACGTGTGTTGATTTGCTTGCGGTACATTGGTTTCTGAACAAAGACATGTGTTGAAGTGAACTGGTGTCTCTCTAAAATCTCAGGTGTCCCCCACCCTGTGCCCACCATTGCCCTGTGTTGGACTAACTGGTATGGAAAATGGGTGGATGCAAAATACTGAATAATGCAGGAAAGGGTAACATAACACCTACAGACTGAAACACAATATTGTAAATTTTGTTTGCATCACTTATTAGTGGTGATGGCCCAACATGGTGTGAACATACTGCATACTGAAGCTCTTAACTGTTTTGCTAAAGTAATTATCTGTTTGTCACCTTGTATTCTGGCAGCCAACAGGGAGCTGGCTAAATAAGTTCTGGAACAGGACCGAGACATGTGAGCAGAACCTGCAGGGCCACTGATGAAGGTTGACCTCCACTGACATAGGGAGTGTGATACCTGCAGCAACTGCTTATAGTCAACTATTAGCTTAAAGTTCCACCCCTGCCGACAGTCACATCATATGACAACAGCTGAACAAGGGAAAAAGCTGACGTTTGAGAAAATAGAAAAATTGATGTGATAGAGTTAAGTAAAAACTTAATATTTAGCCATTGTGCGAAGCTGTAAAGCACCGGAAAAGGCAGCACCGTGGAAGGGAAACAGTGTTTCAGTCCAGAGAAACAGATGGTGGATTCAACGGCAGTGGTACCGATTCTGGCATAATTCCAGGGCGATGTGTCGTCCCCACCGGCAGCTTCCGGAAAGCTTCAGTTCAGAGGTAGCGTACGTGGGGCTGGGCGCGTACAAAAATGAGCACGGGTGAGAGGTTAACGCGGGCGGCACACTCCAGCGAGGCTGCTGACCCCTGTCAAACGCAGAAGCGTGTAAAAATAAACTCCTGCTTTCCTACGCTGAGGGTTGCTATAGCAACCCAACTTGTTCCGTGAGTGAAGGGACCCAGCTGAACACTCTCCAGGGCGAAGGCCTCAGCTGTCACTCTGCGGCAGCGTGCGTTCTTCGACCCGCCGTGCCGTAAATCCCGTCGTTAGGCTCCGCCGTGCCGTAAAGCCCGTCGTTAGGCTCCGCCGTGCCGTAAAGCCCGTAGTTAGGCTCCGCCGTGCCGTAAAGCCCGTCGTTAGGCTCCGCCGTGCCGTAAATCCCGTCGTTAGGCTCCGCCACGCGGCAAGGACACACAGGTGTACACCATGTCTCTGCATCTCCTCCCCCACCAGTGCAGCCATGCACGTTGTGTGTACAAGTCACGTCCAACTGGCCAGACGCGTACACACACACACACACACACTGCAGGCCCCGGCAGCCAATCACGGCCCCTTCCCCAGACTCCCAGCTAAAATAGGCCCTGCTAAAAATAGACACAAGAGTATTTTTTTTCCCTGAAGATAGCATCACCTTAAGTTAAATTAGAGCTGCGCTTGCCCGGTCGATATATGCTATTTATACAGAGGGCCATGTTATTTCTGGAAGGAGGATTACCAGAGCTGAAGATGGGGAAAACCGAAGGCTTTTATATACAGGAACCCTGAGCATGTGCTACATTACAATCATATTTATATATATGGTGCTTTAATTACTCTCCACCCAACTTGCCAATAGCGTAGTTTAATTTACGGTCATGTTACATAGCTGAAATGCAGTGTAAATTTTTTAAGGCTATGCCAATCTATCTATCTACTGTATCTTTGGTCATTTTGGATATAGCAAATTCCCATTTTCACATCTATTTCTTCAGTTTGAACTATGCTAATCACGTTGTCGCCTCTTTTGGGGGGTAACGCCCTAGCAACCCAGCTGCCCTTCTCGAGCGCTAACATGTTTCGTCCATTCAGTTTTGCTCATAAAATTTCATTACTGTGCTAGTTGTTAATAAACTACTAGCGATCAAAAATGATCTTACAGCATTTTTACTGCTTTGTTCCTGCCAGGAAGTGCGGGACCACAAACTGAGAAGTAAACAAATGTGGGTTAAAATGTGGTTTTTTTTCGCTTCCGAATAGTGAAATTTTGTTACCAAGAGCCACTTTCACATCCGCGATTGGCAGGCAGAACCAGAAGCAGTCCGATGCCATTGTGCTTCCTAGTAGTAATACAGTGACGACTGGGTTGCTATTTTGCGCCTCGTTTGTCTGGAATGTGACATCAGCACCCTGGCAGCAGGCCTGTTTGGGCATCATTCTGTGGCAACCAGCCAATTATCAACAGATGGGCCTTTGAAGCACGTATTTTAAATGCAATCACATGCTAAAACTACAGTACTGCAGGTCTTTGTTGTTGCCATTTCCTAGTCTGAAGTAAAAAAAAAACAACAACAAAGTTTACTGTTTCTTTGCTGACTGAAATAGTTTTTAAGACAAGGATCTGTCAAGTGCAGTAGCCATCTAGGACAGTTTTCAGTGACAATGATCAAGGTGAAGTCACAGGCTTTTGGGGGGGTCAATGAGGGCCACAGAAAGTAATATTAAATTTAACAATAGCTTACAATTCTCACACAAATTGTTATGACTGAAGCAAATCGCTTTCTTAATGTAGGATACAACTTCAGCTCGGGCTTCAGACCACAACAAACCAGGCAGCCGATCAGGATTTCGCAAGTCCGTACTGCTCCATCCGAGACAGTAATTAATTAGCCTGGTTCAGCTGTCAGACAATTCAATTCACAGAAACAAAATACTTCACAAGTATTTAACTCCTCATTACTGAACTTAACTGAGCAATTAGGGAAATAGATCATAGTGATCCTTATTTTCAATCTGAGGTACCTTTTTCAGAATTATAGGCATTAATGCAAATTAGACAGAATATGTTTTTAAACGTAGCAGTCTTCAGATATGACTTTACAATGTGTTACACACTGTCAGTCATCCAATCAGCAAGTCAGTAAAGATTGATCAAGAAAGTGTTTGGCTGGACTGAGAATCACCAAACTTAGTGGGTCACCTGCACTCAGGTCAGGAAACTCTGAGCCAGATTATCTTGGTAAAGATCTTAAGGGATCCTAATATCGATCACTTATTAACAATTTGTTTTGGGGGGCAAATAAGAGTGTACAGTTCCTTCTTGATTGGCCGTGTGCTGGTCATGTGCTGCACTGATGGGCGTGTCTTCCCAGCATTTAGCATGTCCCATGCTACCCACAGTTCTCAGGGCCTACCTTCAGCGGGGGAACAGGAAGAGGCTTGCCCTCCTTATCCAAGGAGATGTAGGTGAAGAAGGCGGTGGCGGCGCGGTAATTCCCCTTGTCTGCCTCCACCAGGTTGTCGGCATCCACAAACACCTCAATCTCCATGGACTTGTTACTGGTGAAGGTCATCCTGCCGGAGACGGTCAAAATGCAGCCTGGAGACGGAAGACATAAGGATTCCATGTCAGCCTTTCGCAAAGCTGTTCATCGGCCAAGGATGCAGGTCGGTTACAGTCACATCGGGCAGCTTTCAGTGCTGGATTCCTGTAGGGAAAACAACACGGTTGGTTGCCGCAGAGGAATAATCTGCCGCACGCTATGGAATCTCCCCATCTATCCCCAGGGTGTGCTCCAACCCCAGCATCATCAAATGTCTCTTACGCTACACAGTCACGCACCAGAGCTCTATCATCAGCGGCTTGCCTTGCTGTCACTACTGGTTTAAGAGTGATGCAGGCCCCCAAAGTCTGGGGTCAATGATGGCCCCATAGCTTGTCCTTGACAGACAGGTCCTCCTTCACAGCGACTTTCTGATTAACTTGTACTCCGGCTCCCAGCTGCAGTGTCAGCACTCTCCTTTTCTCTTTGTACAAGCCCCCGACGGTTTGAATAGTATTTCAGCTGCATGTCATGTCAGTCCATGGTGCCTTTATTGGGATGGGTGGCACAAAGCGGACCTCTGGAGCATCATGGGAAGGCAAAGACTTAAGGTTATCATAATGCATGGATACATATGATAGGGAAAAGTTGTATTGAACCTACTGTCCATCTATATTGCAGAAAACAGGATACAAGGATACAAGCTGCACTTTGAATTGCCTTGTGCCTGAATGGGACTATTTAAATAAACTTACCTTGCTTTGCCTGTTTCTAATTGTCAGAAATTGTCAGGTTCAGAGACCTTTTATCTCCTATGACAGTAAAGCTGTCAACTAATGATTGGAACTGGGTTATCACCGTCTCTTTGTATTGTTCTAATTAATGCATTTTCACTGTTTTGCATTAGCAGCAAAATTTTCAATTTTTAGCTCGATTTCTGGCAACTCATCCAGGGGGATCAGTGACTGGCATCGCTGCACAGCTGCACTGCACAGTTTCGCGGACTCTGTGCTACAGGTCATGTACCGAAGGGTCTGTGCCTGCAATGCATCACAAACCATGTTCACCGCAAACAATCAAGCATTCTGTCCTCAGACCATTTAACGCCGGGCTCATAAAACGTGCACAAAATGTTGTGCTGTTCTGTTCGTCAGTGATATTGCCCAGAAATCCAGCTTAAAGGATGTAAGGTTTCACTGTCGCATGTACTGTTGCTACATTTACTGCGTCCCTCAAGAAGTTTGCTCTTCTGTTTTGTCACTGAGCTGCTGTTGTGGAATGCAGGCATGACTTAATCCAACAGAGTTCAAAAGAGCCCCGTTCTGCTTCTAAACCAGGACGATTATCCCTGGGGATCCATGTCAACCTTCCTTTTCTCATACTGGTTCCTTGTCTGATTGCCATGGCAACCGCATGACTTATTGATTAGTTACTTTGCTTGTTTGGGGACGCTTGAGCTTGCCTGAGGCAGAGACCTGGGGCAGGCGTTTTTAGCCGGGCACTGTCCTGCTGCTCTGCTTCTGGGTCTGTGATAACATACAGGCCACAAGCGCGACCAATCAGAGTGCGGCTTCACACGGCGGGATTGAGATTCTCAGTAAATCCCAATAAATTAATTTCCCAGCCCAAGTCTCGAAAAGGGCTCCGCTGCTTCGCCCTCAAGAAAGGTTTTAACCCAAATTTATATATTATATAAATGGTTAAAACGATTTTGTAAGCGGTGTTGGAGAGAAACATCTGCTAGATAAAAGTGTTTTCAGAGGATTTTTCAACGCATGTCTGCAATAAATATCATTTGCAACACAATTCCCTTGCTTTTAAATAATTGCTTTCACCCTCATATGTTGCATACAGCTGACAGTTGGTTTAACCAAGTTCATGTCAGTTTCCTTCCATGCAAAGTGGATACTTCATATAGAACCACTCACACATTTTCTATTCCCACTTGCCCTTTGCAGAGTCACAGGGGTGAGACTCACACAAGCTATGCAGGGAACAACCCAGGACGGGGAGCCAACACATTGCGGCGTCCACACATTTGGACACCAAAACATCCAAAGCAAACCCAACGACAGTCTTGGGAGAACATGCAACCTCCACACAGTAAGAGCGGGGGGGCAGAGACTCAAACCTACGCCAACCACGGCACCACTGTGCCACCCACAGATGGCCACACCATTCAGGAAATTCACAGTATCTCATGCGAAGACCAGGGCTTGGCGCTTTCCGGAACTTTCCTGGAGCGGCAGTCTAAAGCCCACATCCCACCCGGTACAGTACTGGCTGCCAGTTCCATGCCAGCGACTTCCCGCTGCGGCAGGTGTGGGAGCCGGTTCATCGGCCGTGACGGTGGAGACGTTTTCCGATGGGCGTCTCCGGTTAATAGCTGGTCTGCGCGGCGAAGTGTGCAAACAGCTGACAGGCGACAACAACGAAACCAGCAAGGTCAGGAAGCCACTCATGCAGCACCTACTACACCTCATGCAGCTCATTACGACATTCACTCACATGAAGGGCATAGCAATTATCAAAGGTCGTACCCTATTGCACCTCCATCCATCCATCCATTTTACAAACCACTTATCCTACTGGGTCGCGGGGGGTCCGGAGCCTATCCCGGAATCAATGGGCACAAGGCAGGGAACAACCCAGGATGGGGGGGCCAGCCCATCGCAGGGCACACTCACACACCATTCACTCACACATGAACACCTATGGGCAATTTAGTAACTCCAATTAGCCTCAGCATGTCTTTGGACTGTGGGGGGAAACCGGAGTACCCGGAGGAAACCCCACGACGACATGGGGAGAACATGCAAACTCCGCACACATGTGACCCAGGCGGAGACTCGAACCCGGGTCCCAGAGGTGTGAGGCAACAGTGCAAACCACTGCACCACCATGCCGCCCCCTCTAGTGTACCTATATTACTTTGCTGTTTGCTAAAAAGTGCAGAGTGATGGTCACTCAGTGCATGGGAGCTGGAAACATAACCTTTCCCAAAGGCAACGTCAGAATAGCACCACAAGCAAAACACACCGCAGATACTCAGGCAGTTGGGCTGCGGCCGTCCAGTCAGACCGTTTGGAATTTCAAGAACAGGCCAAGTCTTTTGTAATATTTGTCATTTATTACTCATCCTGCATTTGAGGTGTCTGTATTTTTACTGATTCATGCAGATGAACAGAAGCGACATCCTTCCATACCAAGGCTCCTTCTGAGCTGCCATCCAACACCCTGTTACCTCCACAACTCAGTGTCTTTAACCTCTTCGCTAAACATGCTGGGTGTTTGAAGTTGCAAGTTAATGCTGGTCTGGTGAAAATTACAATGTCATTCTGATTATAACAATATGACTTCAAATTTACGTTGTACGGGCTCTTGCGTGTGGAAAGACCTCAGGAGTGGCAACGTTAAATTTTCCAGCGGCTGTGTGGTTGCGTAGATGTTTGCTATAAGCTAATATATGTAAATAACAAGAAGCATATTCAGGAACCCAGTACTGTGATAAATCCAGAAATTCATATGTGCAAATTCTGAGAAATATGCGAAACGTATGAACATCAGGATAATCTGTAGACAGAACTGGGCACAGATGGTTTGGAGTTATGGGAATAGAATTATTATAAAGAAACAGGATAGTTTCAAGTATTGCAAGTATTAATTTGTTCATAATACACCAGCAGCAATTAAAAAATAGATAAAAAAATGTCAGCAGTCCTGTGTGGACACTTACACTGATTAACATTTAATAGGGTTGTCTGAGGACATGCTGATACAGAAATACGTCAGTGTGGAATAATCATCTCGCACAGCATGACCATGTGGCCACAAAACCCAATGATTTCATTATAACATTACCATTTAAGGGAACAATGATGGAGCGACCTCAGGATTGAGATTCGGAGTCCCCCAGCATGTGTCACATCAAAGGAGGGGCATTACACCAATTTTCATCATGAGTGTAACAATGCAGAGGAGTCCTGAATTATCTCAGCTATATTTGTGGCACTTGGTGAACACTACTGGAGGCCTGGAGTGCTGCTCAGAGCACTCTGAGATACACCGTGCTGAAGCGAGATACACAATCCCTGCCTAACGCTGAAATCAAGCCTGACGGTTCTTTAACAGGAAATCGAATCGAACGTCTTCGGCACCAAGATCAAAGAGCTGGACCCCACAGAAGAGGACGTATAAATTGGAAGCCACATCTTCCACAGGGTAGAAATGGACATAGATTTAGTAAGAAAGCCATTAGGAACTGAGCGAAATGCTTTATTTGTCCGAAGGATCCTTTTATACAGGACCAGGAGATAGGGGTGAGTGATTGTCATTGTCCACGTTGATTAATTCCATCTGCTCATTCCTGATCTCCCTCCATTATGACCACTCCACTTTTATTTTGACACCCCAGACCTTAATGGTGGACTCAAATCTCCATGTTGCTGGGAGCATATATGCTGTCTTCATTTGTTTCCTTCCCTGCCAAAACCACCGTATTTTAATTGTATGTTGCACTTTACTTCAATGCAATTTTACTACAAGCCTGCACACAAGACAGAGCCTGCCGCCGTCCTCGGTGTGCTACACGCCGGGTGCAGTTCGTATTAAAAAAGACACGTTTAACCAATGACAGCATAACAGGTGTGATGAACATCACCAGGGCATCGCCAACTCACCCCCACAAAAAACATTTACACGTCAGGCTTTTTGATGTACCACTCCATCCCTTAATAAAACTCTGGGCCTGAATTTCCCTGGTCACATGGTTCTTTCCATCAAGGAGAAGGGACTCTAGCTTATGGCTTGATGCTTGACCGAATAATAGATATTTCACTGAAGCAATTCTGGTTAAGAAGAGGTGAGATGCGGGGGCCCTCGAGAGGGATCTAAGTGGGTCTTGGTCTAGCACCGATAACCTTAACAGGTAAACCACGGTGTGGCATTTTCACGGTGCTGGAGGGTAAGGGGATGTAACGGGATGGACGTCCCCAGAGACAGGCCATGAAGACACAGCAAGGGATTATGGGGGATATTCATCTATGATTTTTTTTTTTACGTTTACTGTTCAAAACCAAGCTTGCGCAAACGAAAAGGGTTAGGGTTATGGAATGAGTATGATACTGTTTAGATTACGTGACCAATTGTTAGTGCTGGAAGTCTGTTACACCCTGAAATGCAGACAAACCCAGTAACCTTCTCAGCATTCAATATGTTCATCTCGTAAACTTGTAACATGTTTTGTTGTCTTTTGGGATAAATTGGCCTCTTTTTAAAAGTAAAACAATTGGCTATTCTTCTGTTTAATAAGGTTGGCTGTCAGAATTAGAGATTTGTGTGGTAAAAAGGAGCACTGAGAAAAACATCACAGATATCCTGTTTATTGCACAGATGCTATCTGTTGTTGAGGTTACTTTTATGGCAAGATGATTTATTCCAAAACAAAACAAAACAATTCTCTTAATTCTCACAAGACTCTTAAATGTGAGAACGGTTCTGCATGAGTTCCTCTCAGATCAGCAAGCACATGATCTTTGCACCGCAACTGGCCTATGAAACTAGATGAATGTTTCCTAGCTAGTCACTTGTGGCATTGTGTACAAACTTAGGACAATACTGCCTGGACATATGTCTGTGGGAAGCAGCTGATTTCTGGGAAATGGAACTAAAAATTGTCCATTCGCATTAAATTCCACCTTCCACAAGCAGCCTAGCACCTTATGTCGGGCAAATGTTCTCTCTTGCTTATGTCACAGTTGCTGAAAATTTGTTGGCCAAAGTGGACTGATGCAAATCAATGTCGGCCTTTCGAAAAAGATATATCTGGGTTCTTTTTCCTTTAATAATGTCTCGTACACAGTTCACTCCTTGGAGGATTTTGTGTACAGAAAGTTCCAGAAACAAAGAACGAATGATTTAGAACAGAAGCATCTAAGATATGAGAGAAAGGAGAAGAGTCGGTGGACCGTTTCCATGAATAATGAATCTTATCTGATAACATTTCAAAATAAGCATGGAAAATAGGGATTCCTCAGTAATTTGCCACTGTATAATCGAGGAAATTAGCTGCTAATTGTCTTCCAGGTTTGACAACAACAGCGAGACCTGGAAGTGCTGTGAGTCCAATGCGTGATGTGGGCAAACGGGTCCATCCAGAAAGGCGAGTCGTTAACTTTAGCCCAAATTATGCAGACAGGTCATAAAATACAAGGTCACCGTGGATCAATGAGCAATTTACATGTCTAGCATCTCTCCTCATTAGTTTGTTCCCTGAGGAAGAAACAGAAACATTCAGGGCCTGGCATCCAGGCTTGTGCATAACCACCACAAGGCAAAGCAGCAGCGTCAGCCTTATGGGAGTCTGATTTACACGAGGCAGGAAAATGGCCGTTCCCTCGCTGAACGAACTCCTGCTCGTTTGCTCATCCCGTCACGAAAACAGCTGGGCAAGACGGTTAATAAAAAACGAGCCATTCCCTCACCACAACAGCATTTTAAGGATAAAAATGCCACAGCCATGGAAAATAGCTCAGGGTTATTTATTTCATTCATTCTTTCCATACTGCGCTAATGAAAATGATTTCCTCATACGGAGAGAACATGCAGCGGAGTCAAACTATAAGGTTACATAAAGGAATGCTAATTTCAAGAGGCCCCCCTCCTGGCAGTTTAAACGTTTGTTTTATGTTTTTTTTTCCTGCTTTGAGGTTTTTTTTTTTCCATTCAGCAGAGCTGGATATTTCCTGGCGAAATGACACTGGCAGAGACGACCAAGCCTGTATTAAAATCAAGGGTTTTAGTTCTGTGGAGCAGGACAGAATTTAGCCTAAATTCGTATGATTGCGCGTATATTTGGGGGGAAACGGTCCGATAAGGATCGATCATCGTCTTGTCCTCTCAAACCCCCCCCCACCTCCCCATGCCGGAAGCTCTGAGAGTCACTGAGATCACGTGGTTGTAAATAAGCAAAAGGCCCAAAATATCCATCATGTAAACACAGGGAGCATGTAGTCCCCTGACTCACCAATCGGCAGCTACTTAATGTGGCACAACGAGACTCCAGGAACTAAGCCCCGCCCATGAGACATAGTTTCCATCTGCAGACCCCAGCTCTCCAGGAACAAGGGTCCCCTGACACAATGGGCAGGTTTTCCATTCTAACATAACCTAGGGACTCCCAACGAAAAGCCAGACTTAATTAATCCCAGCAAAAAGCTGCTACTTTATATCAGAATTCATTTATACTGCATATGCAAATACTCCTTCACAAATCCTGCATAAAGAAAGGAGACATGTAGCGCATTAAAATCTATGACAAATCCTTGCTAAGAAGCCTGTCAAGATCATCACAGAACAGGGTCATAGATTTGGGTATGTGGGAGTACCATGTGTTTAGGGGGGTGGGGGGGGTCCCTATCTGTAATCTATGCTGGTAGAATCATAAACACCATCGTTCAAGATGATGGAGAATTTTATTTGATGGTGGAAAAAGCCAACCCAGGTTTTGTTTGCTTGTTTTTTTTCCAACCTTTTGCACATCCTGTGTGCCGAGGTCCGTCTTACCTTTCTTGATCTTGCGGTGAAAGTTGATGGCGTCCACCGAGGCCGTGACGATGTTGGTCTTGCAATGCCGGGCGGCCACAATGCCGGCGACCTCGTCCATCAGCTTCATCGTCACCCCTGGCAACGGAAAACAAAGCCGGGTAATTACACTTGACCAAACAGCAACGGAGAAAGATCATGAACATTAATGTCAGTTAATCTAATATTCCAGTCATTGTTCAATAATCCTAAAGTCCAATGACTTATCATTCAGAGCAGACAAGCGTCCCCAGATTTTCCCTCCCCCTCTTGGCTCAGATGGCTTCATCACAACCATTAGCAATTGGCTGGACAGTTCGCCTTTAGCTGCACCAGAGGTTACATGAAAATGGGCCAGAATCTATTCAGCTAATCAAGCTTTTGAATCCATATGGACGCAGTCCGCAAAAGAATATTATGAACCCAGTTTTCACAATGACGTGACTCTACACTCATTAAAACATTTAACTCACTATTAGTAGCTAGGATGCCATACAGACTGCTGACAACAATAACGTCGTTAACTCCCTCCTACACAGTGCAAATGAGTGCAGGCTGCCCCTGTCCTGTGACACCTTTCGTGAGTCTGTCGGCCTGTTTTTACGGCCACTAGCCGAGTCGTCATCCGCAGACGAATCCAAAGGCAGAATGACCATTCCTGAAGAACCTTTCCCATGCTATTGGACAAGATAAGTCATGGCCAAAAATGCAAGGCTTGTTGAGCGATACTATTTACAGTATGTTTTCCACGTGCGGTTATTCGTGCCGCGAACTGTTCGCCTACAGATACACTCAGCGGCCAGTTAATTAGGTACACCTGCTTGCCAATGCAAGCAGCCTGCTCATCCAACCAGCCAAACATGGGGCTGCTGCTGAATACACACAGAATCGAGGGGTTTCACTTACTGTTTGGCAAGAATTAGAACTGCTAAAATGCCTGATCTAACTGGTTTGGGCCCTGGTGTGATTGTGGGCGCCATATGCAACACTTCCATTATCTCAGAATCAGCCACTTTTCAGGGATGTTCACACACTAAAAATTTATGGTGTGATAAAAAAAAAGTCCAGTCAATGGTATTTGGGTAACAGCAGACACCCTATTAATATGAGGTTAGAGTAGAATGGCCAGCTCATTAGGCCAGAAGTTCAAAAACAACAGGGTAGTCAGTGAGGTGCTCTGAATGTGTCTGCCCTTGATGTGGTTCGGGAGGAAAAGTGAGTTATATCCAGTACCACCAAGACGCATCTAATAAAATGAGTGAATTTCTCATTCCACATGTTGACATCTAACATGAGGAAAAATTCGAATGAAAAATTAGGATAGCGATGAGCTTAGCAGAAAGGCTGTAACGGTTAGCATATTGGGTTTAAGACGTGACTTGGCAAACTGAACAGCACAGCTAAATAAACGGGCATTTGAATAATAACCATCGGCAGAGCATGTGAATATAAACGACAGCAAACACCACCCCCATCTCCCCACGGCACTGCATTCCACGTTAAACCCGAGATGCTCAATTCCGTTCGTAATTCACACCGCGCATCGCTCCTGCTCGGTGGACGCCATTTTCCAAACGGGCTGCCTTATAAATCGATCTATTTTATTCATCCAAATGTGAGCTGACGAGGGAAGACCGAGGGGGCATTGGGCGACGACGAAGAAGAGGAGCAAGTGATGGCGTGGGCACGAAGAGGGCACGGCAGGTAGGAGGTGTGATTCTCCGAAGGCCCTGGCCTCACATGAGGGGACACTATTGATTTTATTTGGCCTGACAGGCCGTGTTGCACATAAATCTTCAGGAAGTCTCTGCTCCTTCCGTAGCTCCTCTGTCAGCCCCCCCGGGGAACGAAGCTCAGCTTCATCATGCCGCCTAACAGTGCTGGAGCTGGATGAATGACACCCAGAGCAGCCCGTGTGCTTAATGGATGACAGCAATCTGCGTCTATTTGCTGCTACAATTAATGACCTATTCTCAGGTATTTATGTGGCTCAGATTCAAATCAATTAATTTGCAGGGTTGCCAAATTTAGTCAGCTGGCTGGAGTTAGATTTTCAATTCCAGACAAGTCTGCA
Source organism: Brienomyrus brachyistius (assembly GCF_023856365.1). Taxonomy (NCBI): domain Eukaryota; kingdom Metazoa; phylum Chordata; class Actinopteri; order Osteoglossiformes; family Mormyridae; genus Brienomyrus; species Brienomyrus brachyistius. The sequence goes on along the minus strand of NC_064538.1, from coordinate 3,946,485 downwards.
CACGCATGCGCACGCATTTACATGTATGTAACAGTTTTGTCACCTTGCACATAGTCAGTAGGGTTTGCAGGCTGCCCCAACACTTTTGATGTAGCTAATTTTAGGTTTAAAATCTAATGATATGGATTTACTGTAAGAGTTCTTGCGTGAGAGTGAGAGTCTGAAAGCCTGAAAGCTGGAGTTAAATAGAATTTCAAATCAAAGTGATATTTAAGCAGTATTCCACAGGGCTCCTGACTTTTTAACATTGTTACTTCTGATCTTTAAAGACCCCTGCTAACCAGATAAGTCCTTTGTCAATGGCAGAAATGTCTTTTAATTAAGCACAGGGCTGATATGACCACACCAATTAAGGCTGCTGACACTGATTGGCTGAATTAGACCCCAGAGCCAGCCAACGCACTCGCTCTTCAGATGCAGATCTTCCAGGCCAAGACTCAGGATATCTAGCACTCTGACTCTATATCTGAGACAACGACTGAATCTCTTAGCTACAGACTACACCGGGTCATGTGACATGGGTGTGGTCAGTGGAGGATATTGGTGGCACCTAGATCTTTAGGGAAAGGGGAATAGCAGCAATTGCAAATCCCTTCTTCCTTCCAGAAGGGAACAAACACATCTTGGGCAGTCATCACAGAAAGCCTTCTCATGCTGTGGCCCACGGGCTTAATCGAGAAATTTTACAAGGAACAGCTCATAGCTTCACCAACTCTAAATATCACGGTCCACGCCCCTGCCTCCAGCTCTGTTAGCGGGGGCCCTAGTGGGCACCTTCTGCTTCACGGGCCGGACAGCAGCCCCCTTAATGAAGATCTGAGTGTTACAGGAAAACCATTACTGCACGGCCATTATGCTGCAAACAGTTTGGCCCAAGCATCCACAGCTGCAGAGCATCAGTTCTGCGTAACAGAAAGCTGCACGGATAAAATCAAACAAGGCAGGGTGAGCAGGATGGGAGATGAAACAGACCCCTCGGCTCTCTCCGACCTTTTTCATCCAGACATGCATGAAGCCGGCAGTGTCGGATAGGGGGATGATTATACACAGCTGAGCAGCTCAGTATCGCTATATGAGGTGCATTGCATTCTGGGACAAAACCTTGCTCGTGAAAAAAGGGAACCGCGCGATCGTTCCTCCTTGCGCTACTGTATGGGAGCGTCAAGGAGAAACAGCAGCACAAAACAGATTTGAGGGGACCTGTAACGATTGTGGTTTTGAGGGAGTCAGCACGAGCTTGAAGCTCATGAATGTGAACGATTTAAGCTACGTTCCATAAACTCTGCAATGCCATATACTGTCACACCATAGTTTCGTTTTGTGAGAAATGCGGAAACCATTTCCATAACAATAAAAAAAAAACGGACATGAGGAGATATGAGAGACATGAGACACGCCAGGCTGCTCTCAAGATGGGAAAGGCAGACATTTTTCCACTTTGCTTATCCTTCCCCCGTCTTCTCGCCAGTGAGACCGCTGGCCTTTTCGAGCGCCTGATCCTTCTGTTTGACGGAATAAGGCGGGAAACGTGACAGCCATCCACAGAGCCTTGAGAATACAGACAGCTGCCGGAGGATCTGGCTATTGTTCCCACAGAACTGGGCTGACCAAGGGGGGGCGGGCAGGGGGGGTTTGGAATGTGTTTCAGCTCCTACCTCCCATCTGTTTCTCTTCTAAGTCCCACTGAAGGGAGGGTGCCGAAAAGAAGGGTAGTGTTTGTGGTGTGTGGGGGGGGGGGCATCTGTGCAAGATTTCATTTGCGTGCATCATGGGAAAACCGGGGGGGCTCCTCCGTGATTCTGGGGGCGCTTGCCAAGGGTTAGACCACATGCCGGATGCATGCATGGAAAGGGGTGTGTCACTCGTCCCCGGGAACGCTTTGCCCCCTCCGCTGGTAGCTGCCAGAAACCGAATTTCAAAACAATTGAACGCCTGCAAAGAAAACTATAAGAAGCCATTCAAGGGCACACCTGCGGCTGCAGTCAGCGTGCTTCCAGGAGTGAGTCGGCACTGCCGGGGACCATCTGGGCCGGAACCAGCGAGCAGCGGCTTCACCGCATGATTCCAGGGCCACAACAGGTCCAGGCTCCGGTCCTGCTACACGTTAGCAGCTTGTTTCAGTCCTGACAGCATGGCAATTAACGCGGCTGTCAGAGCCAAAGTAATCGTCCAAGGCAGGAGGTAATGTACAGGTAAATGGGAAAGCGGCCCAGTCAGACCTTTCTGGCGCGATTTGGCGAGACCTCAGACAGCCGAACATAGTGTCAGGACTGAAAGCGAACACAGTCAGGCTCCACTGTGAATCAAGGCTTTCAGTCAGCTAACAGAAATAAAAATGTAGATTACCTGTAAATATCTTTCTTGGGGGGGTTGCGGTGGAAGGCTAATGGGGCACTCATATAAGTGCTGAGGTAATACTTCGCAGTTCCAGTTGACAACATGCAGTTTTGTCATATTCCTGCAAAGGCCAGGGCAATTAAGGAAGCAGATTTCTGTAATGATTTTGTCAGCGAGGTCTGCAGTTGTGCTCTTGACTCTTGAAATACTTTGTTAAAAATATCTCATAAATGACAAGGACTATATAAATGATTATATAACACGATGGCCTTTGCTCAGGTCTCGGCTGCCCAAACCACGTTTGGCGGATCAAGGCTTTTTCCTCCTCAGATCACTGTGGGTAGGACCTCAGCATGGCTGACCACCGTCACTCCACACACCCTGCCATCTCAATTTGAATCTTGTCACAGTCACTCAGATCTTTAGCCTCTGTCCATTACTTATGCATTCTACACATCAACTACGAGTAACAAATGCTAGCTTATCATCTAATATATCCCAGACCTTGACATCAACTGTTTTTCTGAGATAGGTGACCTTATTTGCTTCACATTGAGGAGGTCATAATGTTTTGTCTCATCGTTGTTTGAATGACAAGTACATTTTTAAGATGCCTAATTTTGATATCTATCCATAATGGTGAGGCGGAAGTCAACCTTACGATGCACAGATGGCAATGGAAAAAAAAACATACTGTGATGTACAGAGAGAACCTTAACCAGCCACTGCAGACCCCAACCCATGGCTTCATCTGATGTGTGATGAAGAGCATACAAGCGTAGCCTGATTCGAACCCGAGACCAATTACCGCTGAACCATGGTGTCTTCTCTTCACATTTTCTAAATCATATTCATATTCTATTGGAATGTTCCTCACACACCACTCGCATGTTCAGGCAGTCCTCACTCCTAGTGCAGCTAGTTTCAGAAACCAAAGTTTGATTGAAGTTCAGTTCTTTAACCACGTTCTAATTACTTGCTTCCCCATCTCCCTGGGGCTTTGTGGCTTCCCAGTGTGCACTGGGCCACAAACGGCTAACAGTTGTATCTGCGTACAAGGGAGCCCTGTTGCTCCACTCTTAAAAGAACTTGCTACGACTTACACACGCTGCCTTTTAATTTTCTGTATTTTCATTTAAGGTCTTATTTTTACCAGAGGTGCAGCTGCATGAAGAAGAAGGCGAGGGTGGGGAGGTGGGGGGGGGGGGGGTTGGGGGCAGGTAGTCCTCATATTGTTTATGCTGCCTTTACACCTTGCCTGCTCTTCTCCCCAAGCTGAGCGAAAATGAACAGCATCTCACCTGGAGACGGACTTCCAGCCGGCTCCTTGTGAAATCTCCCGCTGATGCCCGAATCCCTGGCCTTTCCTTGTTTTGGCGTGTTTTACAAACCAATCAATCCCCCCCCCCCCCCCCAGAAAACAAAATAAAGAAACAAGTCTTGTCGCAATTCACCATTCAGCACAGGGGTAGCCAAGTCAAGCGTATAAGGCTACATAAAGGCATTACTGACTGCATTATGTACAAACGATGTGTGTATATATAACAATATGGAGGCTTCAATGTAAATGTGAGTCTGCACTGAATAAGGAGTTATAGAAAATGTATGGAAAGTGCATGGAAAGTGCATAGTCATAAAATCATAACTGCATTACAAAGATCATAAAAAGAGAGATGGATGCCAAATTAGAAAGTACTCTAAGGTTTATGCCGTAATATCCAACAGACAAGACTGTTCCATCATTCTGACAGTATTTTATTACGTAGTTATGTAACGTACAACCTGACATATACACATATATACACAACCTGACACTACATATGTAGTGCTTTCTATCTATCCATTTTCTATACCATCCATACCACTGTTGCCCACTCTGGAAGCACAGGGCCCCTGCCAGGGATGCACGGTTAAAGAAGTGCATAAATATTATTTAGATATTTAATCTGGATTTCACTCTCCAGTCTATACTGGTTGTTTGGACCTGAGGCAAGTCCTCGAAGGTCAAATCGCCACGAAGTCTTCAGTAGGAAAAAGACCAGCGGAAGCTGCCCTAGATTCAGCTCAGGTCGCTACATTTCCATATCAGTAGCACAGAAAAATCAAAAAACATACTCCCTGATTATATCAGGAGGGTAGATTAATTACATTTTTTTGTCTCCTCACCGATTCCTCCTGATGGAACCCCCCCAAGCGTCATCACACCCAGGTCACATGGAGTGGCATTCACCAACCGACCGAGGGAAGCAGCAGCGAGACTTTGCTCCTGCGATGCCGGAAGCGGCTTCACGAATGGATCCACGCGATGTCTAAACTGGGAACCTTCTGGAGCTTTGGGTTAAACATGCCATATGCCTTTCCCAAGCAAAATGAAATTACAAAACAAAAAAAAATGCCCGTATAATTAGTCCCCCAACCCATCTCTGACTTCTCATAATTCCACTGTTTCTCTTTCTTTGCGGCAGTATAACTACAGGTGATGTGAGTTTCTTTGAGTTTATTGCTTTAAAAATAATGATTTCCCTACTAAGCTAAACAAAAGCAAGGACGTCAAAGTGATACGGGGAGTGTGGTCGGCTTGTAATTGTCTCTCCTTTTCATGGGCGTACTTAAACCCATACAGAGACAATCTGGCATTGAAATTCTAAAGCCAAACAGGCCATTGTCTTAACCAGCCATGCAGTAAAGTGATTGATGGAGTGGTGTTTGGCGATGATGTCCGGCGCTTTTCGCACAGTATGTAGACAGGCTGCCGTGTGAAGCACTTCCTAGAGTTCCAGGTAACGACTCATTCCAGATTTCCAGCACTGCAATTTTTTTTTACTTCTATATACTTCTTTGGATTTTTTTAAGGCACAAATGTGATTATGAAAAAAATACAGTAAACATACAAAGAAACCAAACACAGGAAATGAGTCTTTAAAGAAAGTCTGCAAGGGGCAAAATAAAAGCAAATCAAAACAATCGATGCATGCAATTTTTTTTGACGACATAGTTCCGTGAGCTATATTTCCCATCTTACTCACAGACTGGCCAATACAGCACAGGTCATGCCTGCAAGATGAAGGATCAGACACAGGGAGATACTAGTTGACAGTTGAGGCCATGCCATGGATTCTCCAACTGGTGAGATGCAAATGGGGGAGCGCAATGGCTGGCGTGCACTGGTTTGTAGGAGCATGTCAGCTCACCTCTGCCTCCTGGTGGACATGTACGCATTATGGGCATCTGAGTCTCATACAGAACGAGAAACGATTATGGTTAATAGAACTGGATACTCCAGACCAATCCGGTCCATCTTCTATACATAAAATTCTTATTTATATGCTGGTCATACTTTATTCCGACCAATAAAGATATTTATTCATGAACTTCTGGTGTGACAGAAACAGGTAATTATCATGGTGTAACGCTGAATATATTTCCATCGGGGTCTTATGATGGACACTGTATATTCCATATATTTATTTCTGTCTCAGTTTAAATGAGGGATTTCATATTACCTTGCAAATTTTTGTATGGTTTTGAGTACTTGCTTGTATTTATTTTGATAAATGAAGTAGAAGATGTCCGGGTAATTGTAATCTGCAAAAATAATATTTTGTCCGAACAGTAATAGCGATCATTAGAGTTAATTAAACTCGGAACTATCCTTGTCAGAGCACTGACTGTGACTGAGTGACTGGGACCAAGCTGTCTAACTCGCAATTAGTTTTGCACATATAATAGGGGGTTCTACCATCCTGTAAAATGAAGAAGAGTCTCCAGCAAGCTGAATATTGCTATAGTGACCAGCTATTCAAGGCCTTTCAACCTGGTACCTTATTATTCATATCTTCCTCTTACTACACTCATCGATTTTAGTGTGTAGAGCAATGGTTCCCTGATTTAAGAGCACGTCACTGCTGCACGTCTTGCATGCAGGACATGCAAGAGACCAACTAAGTTAATGAGCCAAACGTACACTAGATGCATTGTATTTTGTGGTTTATTAAAAATATTGCAAATGTGTTTTGATGTAATGTGAACGTGACACCCCTTTTCTTTCATTAAATAAAATATCCCAAGACCCTCAAACTCAATCAAATCATCATACTAGCTTCTATTAACTGTTCTAGGTAAATTCAGATGTTCTTCTCAGAAACAGCCCAATAAATGATTCTTTACAGACTTTAGACTGGACTGGATTACAAATATCACAGATGGAAAGGTTGAATAAATTGGCACAGAGGACCGACACAATGCTATGACTCATATTTTCCATGTAAGTTCATCTGAACTCCGGTATCCACATTGGAGGACCCAAGATAAGCCGTTTTACAAAAAGACTGACATGTGAACACTGTAACAGATGAACACACAGTGTAACTGACATGCGAACACTGTAACAGATGAACACACAGTGTAACTGACATGAACACCGTGGATATTGCTCTTCCAAACAATTTAGTCGGAATAAACATGTCCTGCTCCATAAAACCACATGAAATTCAGCAGTGAAATCTGGGGCTGTCTGAGATTTTAGCATTTTCTCTCGGAACGTGTAGCACTTACGACAGTAGGTGACCATAGCTGCACAGAAATGAATTAAATAAATGGTAATAAGAGGGCTGCAAACAGTGACCCAAAGCGCCGAAACATTTCCTTCGAACATCCCTCCAGAAAGACCCCTTTTAATCAAGTTACCTTGATTACTATTTCCGTTACTTACCTTTGTTGGAAACATTATTTGTTCATCTTATTCAGGATTTGAGTTATATGAGTTAAAATCCCTGCTGAAATGGACAAAAGCACTCCCTCCCCATGTGGGGGGAGGGGGGTATGGCTCTGTGCCAGTGATCAGAAGGTCATCGGTTGCAACCCTGGCCTTCACAGACTAGCCATACCTCTGTTGGGTCCTTGAGCAAGGCCCTGAACCCCCCCCCCCCCCCCCCGAAATGTTTGGGGGCCCGGTAAAATGGCTCAACCTTGTCCTTGGACCTCAGACTTTACTCTAAACTGTATACATGCATATCTTAGAGAGTAAGATGGGACATGCAGGAAGAAGCATTGCCCTTGTACATGGAAATCTGCAAATGCAAATAAAGCATCATTGCATCTTAAAATGTGGCAACGTCGCACGCAATATGGTCAAGGGAGTTAAGGTTCCTGGCTCGTTAGATATTACCGTACAGGCATTTGTTTGAAGTTCAGTAGAAGGTCCAACCTAGACTCAGTGAGGGAATGGTCTACTGGCCAATGGAGTTTTCCAAGCTGGAGAGGAAGAGCAGTTACAAATGAGGAAGAAGGATCCCAGTGAAAACTAGTCTGGCAGAAGCAGCCGGTTGGGGAATCAGGGTCCTTGTGAAACTGTAACTACCCAGGTTCCTTATTCAAAGGCTTCCCTGCCCAAACATGGGTATTTAACTGCACGAGTTCATCCCACCTTCTCCCATCTACAGCTTATCCAGGTCTTACTCCAGACCCCCCTGATTACCACTGTGGACAAAAACAGCCATATATTTAGTCTTGTAAATAAAATCTTTTTTTTTCCCACGGCATTTAATTAAAGCTGTATAATTAAAGGACTTCAAATACTTCATTATGTGATGTTACTATAGAAACAGTTTTCACTGGTATCACTTCTAGAAATAGAACAAGGTTCAGAAAAAAAGTTGATCTGATTAATGTACACGTGCTGGGTTCTCACCGACGATTATTCGTATACATGTGTAAAGCATGAATATAAAGCCAAATAGTCATAATTTAAATTAATCTATTTACAAAATTCTGAGAAAATATTTGAAATAACCAGCTTCGCTGTTCTAAAACTTAATCAGATATGTATATAATACAAAATATGTTACCTGGACATATGCGCAATTAATCTAGGATTACATAGCAGGGGGGATATTAGGAAGGGTGACATGTCCAAAGCGGAACGGTTGTCCAGCCGTTTTTACAGGTTTAAAATTGCTAAATTGTAAATTTATGAACGCTAATACGTTTATATTATTGCAATTACACGCCAACAAGAAAATAAACACTTTAATTTAGCAGGATTAATGAGCATTCGCTATGCCGTGAAAAAGTGTGTCCCGTGGAGCCAGTATTTGTTGAGGTTGATAAATATTAGGTGATTAGGGTGAACTGCGGCTGCGCTGCGGGGACACTGCGGCAGTGCCCGGCGATAAGCGGCTCGCCGGCCTACGGGGTGCGCGCCGCGCTGCCGGCCGTTCGCGGGTACTGGCTGGGCGCGAGCTGGACTGACCACAGGATCCGCAGGGAGGCGCATGCTAGCAGTTTGCGGTTGACTCCAAAAGCGTTTTATTTCGTTAGTTTTTTAGTTTCATTGAATAATGGGGACAATTTGTTAATTAATAAATTGTCAAATTAAATCCACTGAAGCAATGCTGTGGGACTTGCTTATCGTTCAGGTCAGAGATACGTATTTCCGATTTCTTCGTAAAACTGTCGTTTTTTTAAATGGAGAAACAAAACTTTGCAGTCATATGATCACATTTAACAATGCTAGGTCTACTTGTATTTAACGCACTACTATTGGGAAAGACAAGCACTCTGTCATCCCACAGGATAATTCTAAGTTGTTCCGCAGTATATAATATATAGTATTTATTTTCCATCATATGGGACAAGCTTGACGCAAACTGAATATTTGTTGTTATACTACGAACCGAAAGCTGTCAGTCTGAGCCCCAGTAAATTTCATTCAGTCCTACACCTGAATACGCTGTTTAAACTGCTTCACTGAAAATACAGACGATATGTACAATAAGGATACCGCCATGTAATTGTATAAAATTGCCCTCAACAAAGTACATAAATTAAAAGAATAACATAATTACAGGGTACATGAGGAAGTGCTGTTAATATTAAATTATGATTAACAGTCACACAAAATGGTGGGTGTGATGTCCTCAACAGACAAAAACAGTGAATATATTAAATGAATAAACTATTACAATTTATTCTGGAATAATTCCCCTTCCCCATATACACAAAAGTTCAATCAACACCAACCTGTTTTCTATTTAGTTTTCATATGTGTTGTAATTAAAGGTATATGCCCTATCAGAAGCCATTAGTGATCAGCAGGCGTTTCCATACATGTAGGAACAAGAAACAAAGAACCCATCAACCGAAGTGGGGGGGGGGGGAGGCTGGGCCAGAGGTACCACAGCTGGCAGAATAAAGGTGCCCTTCTCGACAGGCTCAGCCCTGCACCAGGATGGGGGGATCGGGGCTGAGGTTCCCTCCCGCTCTTCTTCAGACAGCCGGACTACAGCAGGTGCACATCATGTGTAGCCCCACCCCCAGCAGGATCACCGGTATGGCCCCGCCCACATCAGGGGTAGGTCATGTGTGGCCCCACCCCCAGCAGGATCACCAGTATGGCCCCGCCCACAGCAGGTGCACGTCATGTGTAGCCCCACCCCCAGCAGGATCACCGGTATGGCCCCGCCCACATCAGGAGTACGTCATGTGTGGCCCCACCCCCAGCAGGATCACCGGTATGGCCCCGCCCACAGCAGGTGCACGTCATGTGTAGCCCCACCCCCAGCAGGATCACCGGTATGGCCCCGCCCACATCAGGGGTAGGTCATGTGTGGCCCCACCCCCAGCAGGATCACCAGTATGGCCCCGCCCACAGCAGGTGCACGTCATGTGTAGCCCCACCCCCAGCAGGATCACCGGTATGGCCCCGCCCACATCAGGAGTACGTCATGTGTGGCCCCACCCCCAGCAGGATCACCGGTATGGCCCCGCCCACATCAGGAGTACGTCATGTGTGGCCCCACCCACAGCAGGAGCACAATATGTGTGGCTATGCCCACTACAGACCACAGAAATCACAGCACGGTTTTGGCTGAGGATTCAGTTCCCTCAGTTTAGCTGGAAATATTACGTTAGCATCATTAATCAATGGTATCAGGGTATAATTCCATTACTAACTAAACAAAGGGAGCGAAATTAAACAGAACAGGGTGTGGGGAGGGCACTCCTCGCTACCCTGCCACAGCAGAACATTTTGTCTTTGGGAGCGCAGTGCTGATCGAAATGATCCTACGTGTGACGCCTAAAGTGAATTGCTCATGTGGGTCTGGAACGTCACAAAGTGATCAAAGCATGGTGCGGGGTACACCGACATGCGGCTGCAACCAAATTTAACATCTCAGAATTTGTTTCACAGCTCTCATTTCATAACCCTTCTTAAAAACAGAACACAGCTCAATACCAGCTAGTCAAGGAGGAGGTGCAATCTACCGTAACCGCAGTACATGAATTATTCAGACAGGTGGATCTAAACAAAAATAATTCTTGACCACTGGGCAGTTTCCGCTTAATCGCTGTTAGTGGTTTGGTTAAACAAGAGAAGGGTACGCGGCAAATACAGAGTAACTCATTAAAGCGTTTCTCATGAAATGCGTCAAGGTTTAGTCCTCTCGCTTATTCGACGTTGCCGCCATGCAGAGAAGAAAGATGAACTGCCTGCAGCCTTCAGTCGTGACTTTCCCCCCCTTTTTTAAGGAAAAACAGCCAAAGTAAGTAATTATTGACCAGCTATGACAAACAATACTGTAGCTTAACAATTGTACGCTTGTGTTTACTTGTGTAGGTCAGCATGCTACGTAACAATAAATAAGATCCAGCTATAACTCCATGTAGCAGATCAAGTGCTACATTTAATTCAGCTGCCCTACTGCAAGGATCCATCCATTTTTGGTAACCCCCTTATCCAATTCAGGGTTGCAGGGGGTCTGGCGCCTATCCTGGAAGCTACGGGTGCAAGTCAGGGAACAGCCCAGGATGGGGGGGGTAACCCATTGCAGGGGACACTTACACATGCACAATTTGGTAATGCGAATTAACCACAGCAGGTTTTTGGAGCGTGGAGGGAAACTAGAGTAGCTAGAAGACACCCCACAACAACAGGGGAAGGACATGCAAACTCCACACATATGGAGCCATACCAGACATTCAAACCCTGGGCCCAGAGGTGCGAGGAATAAAAAGTCACTCAATGAAGCTGAATAGCACAGGTGTCCTGAAAGGAACACATGTATTACTGCATTCTGTCACACGGGGTTAATCAATTATTTCTGCAAGCATTAAGTAGCTTTCAGTTCTCCGTGTCTGTCTGTACCTGAACACGCCCTGCACACTTCCAGTTTTCATCCCTCCATACTTCCCCAACACGGCGAGAGAGAGGGCAGCTAGGCGCGATGTCGCACTCAGGGCCGGCTCTAGCTTTTCAAGGATCCCAGGCAAAGCTGTCCTTGGGAGGCCCGTCCATCAGGAAAGCTGATGATCATTTCACTTCCTCCGCAACTTCGGCGAATTGGGGGGAGGGAACTGCAGGCAACTGCCTGTTCTGCCTTTAGAGTGAAGCCAGCCCTGGTTTTCACTATAGTAAAGGTGGCAAAACTCTGCCTGCTGAAAGAACCAGAAGCCAGCCGAGTCAGCAGCTCACGCGCAAACCTCAATATTTTGCTTAAATTTTAGATCAATTGCATCATAAAAACCACTTTAAAGATTACATCGATTAGTGCATTTATAGTCAGTCTGCAGTACATGTTTGGGAGAATCTGCTTTTGTCTGACGGCCTAAGAACACGAGTGTTTAACTAATACTATCATTGCTGCTACTAAAACTAATAATCGATTCCGTATCTAGTCCTCTTGGCGGAGGAGGCTGGAGTCTGTCCCAGGCAGTACAGACTGCGAGGCAGGGGACCATCCTGAACGGCATGCTAGCTAAAGTACACCCTGCTGACTGAAAAACCGATGCCAACATTTTATACAACCAGCTTGCCTGTGATGAGTTATCGCTGTTTGGCCCAGTGGCCCGTGAAACATCACGTTCCTTCTCTCAGAACAACGTGTCGTCCCAGTGAACCTGCCGCTCAAAGACATCTCTTTACTTTGACCATCCTTTTTCCAAGTTCGTTGAATTGTTACCGTTTTTAACTTATGTTTACGAATTGTACAGTTTTACAGAGATGCTTCATGGCTTGTGTATTAGCTTGATTCGTGTTATTAAATAATTAAGTAAAGAATTACTATATCTATGTGGTAAATTTCTGAAAGTTTTCTTCAAAAGCACAGCCAAACAGAGTAGAACTATTAAGTCGAACAGAGTCAATGGTCTTACTGGACATCACTTGGAGTGATGTTTACATTGTGGAAATGCTCACCTATTTAATGTAATTGTGAAATGTATACGTATTGTTAATTGCAATAGCTATAAACACAAACCCACTCATGAAAATGCAACTGAAAAATGCAGAATGAGCTCTGGGAACGATATCTGCCAGACAGAGAAATCGGTCTCTGAATTCCCTGAGCTTGGTATTGAAGTGAACAAAGAAGAAGAATGAAAATGACTAGGAGAGCTTTTTATGTGGCTATAAAAACTTTACAGATCACACTGCAAATCATTAGGATATTTTCTTCAAAACACAACCTATGAGAGTCACCTATACGGTCCATCAGATAATCTAGATATTAAGGTGCGGTTTTGAAAACTGGCTCAACTCTTAGATACTCCGGCTCACAGACAAAAACCTTGTGTTGTGTGCGTGTGATAAACATCCAGCTAGAGGCTGGCTTACAGGATAAACAGGGAAACACCAGACACTTTATTATCCAAAGAAGCACAATGCAAACATGCCAATGTGAAGCGCACAGCATTCTCACCATCAATCCATGACACTGGTTATCCTGACAGGAGCGTAAACACTAACTATGCAACGATGTGAATTAGGGGCGGCTCAGTGGGCTAAGCCTGTGTGTGTGTTGAGCCCTTAATAGGTGGCAGCCCATTGCAGACAACTTACTCTGCAAAGAGCGAGTTGAGGGAGGCATAAAGACAATTTCCCCATGGGGATCAATGAAGTATCGATGATGATGATTATTATGAAGCGGATGCTCGCCGGTTACCCACTACAATGTCATTCTTTCAGAGAATCAGTGTACTGAATATTAACACTGTGTTTTGCATTCATATTAATAGCCTGATTCAGCAGTAAACTTTAACATGATTTCAGGTTAAGCTATTTCTTCTTGTGATTTACAAATATGCCTTCCAACGCCCTCTGCGTTGACATGCATGCTTGTTATTCCACACAATGACAAGTACAGCTCTTCACATCAACACCTTGAAAGCCACGTAGAAAGCAAATCGCTACCATAGGGTGTTTGATGTTGACTCTGTTGGGAGTTTCACAAGGGGGTGTCAAGCCGGTTCTGGGCTTTCACAGAGGACAACTGCACGGGCGATCCCGCAAACTGGATACCCAGTGATTGTCCTCACCTCTGTTCCTGCACCAAAGCAGTTGCTCTGGGGAAGGGAGGCTGTGGTACGTAACATTAGCCAGTAACCCAACGGGGGACCAAAGCATGTCACTCCATAAGAGGCTTTTTAATTTTTAATTTCAGCTCACGGTGGAATCCTTCCAATTCAATAACAAACAAGCAACAACTACGGCCAGATTCATTTAAACAGTTCCAGCTTCAAAGGAGGGTCTGCAATGAATCATTCCTGCTTATGTAACTCACTCAGCCATTTAGGGTCAGTGAATAACCTCAACTGCACTGTACCAGTGCAGACCACTGGCGATTACGAGAACGGCTTGCAGGCTGGCCTTCTTTTAGGAATGCAACCTGCAGAAAAACCAACAAACAATAGTACCACCGGACGACGACTGGAGGAAGGAATTGTCTTTTCTCAGCAAACTGCGGGCGAAAAGTATCCATTAATCATGCTGGTTTTGCAGACAACAGATAATGGAACTATCTGCACGACAATAGCGTTTCTGCACGGCAGCATTCATTTAGTTTAACCTGTGCCATTTCCTGAATATCAATGCGTAGCCGGATGCGAGTGGAGCGAGAAAAAGGCTCTTCAAATGTGAGGCACGTTAAACCGAAGACTTCCTAAAGCCTACTTCCATTATGCTTTACCATCCTGGATTGAACAGGGCTGGAAAAACTCACAGTCACGTATTTCCGCAGAAATCCCAAATAACAGCATGTAATACAAAAAAACACCAGTACAGGAAATTAATGGCAGGCTCTGAAATAAGCAGAGGGTGGGATTATCATTCGCTGCCAATCGCACACTTGTTAGACCATTTTCCTATTGGAGATGTTTCTCAACAGGTCAACTGGTCATCCAGTGACAGCGACCTGTAGCTCCACCCACATGACACTGCCCATGTGGTACCCAATACTAAAAGAAAGTCACACCTCAGCTTCCACTATATTTGTGCCTGTCATGATGCGCCTGTAATTCTAGAGCGTAAAATGGCAACCAGAGTGGCTCCATATCCAAGGGTCATCCAGCGTTTACACACAGGGTTCCACCCGCTTTGTCATCGTTTTTGGCTTTCTGATGGACCCAGTGTGAAAGGGACGGACCTCACCTCCATGGACGAAGCCTAGCAGTGTGCAGTCTGAGGGTCCTACCAGGTGGATCAGGCTAGACTGGCTCAACCCCACAGTGAAGTCATCTGTGCCAGAACACAACACACAACCAGAGACAGGAAGACGCTCATTAACAAAGAAAAGACTCTACAGTTTCATACGGGTCAAGTTAATTCATCAATGACTTCTACAGAAACAGCTACATTTTTTAATGCATTAGATCAGGCACAAATGAGAATATTAGCACAGTCTATGTCATTTTCAGGGCTGAAATAAAAGACCTATATGGCCAAAAATATGTGGACACCAGCTTGTCCAGCATCTCATTCTGAAATCAAGGGTTTTCATATGAAGTTGTTCATATGCCATCGCGGTTATAGACTCTGCTCTGGGAAGGCTTTCCATTGGGTGGTGGAACACTGCTGGTATAATTTCCCACCAATGAGGATGGGTCTTGGTGATCAGGTCCCTTTCGGTGAGTTATTGTGATCAAACGCTTCACTAGTGAACTTGCTCCCAGCCGTAATCACTTCACTTGTGATTGATGAGGGCATCTCTAGCAGGGCAGGAATGTGCTGAACCGGTTGGTTGGAAAGATGGCGTCCTATGATGGTGCCAAGTGGAAAGACACTAAGCTCTCCTATCCCGTATAATCATCCATTCTGATGCGAATGTTTGTTGCAGATTGCGTAAATGAGCGCTTAATTATACACCTGTGCTGATCGTGACTTAATTAGGCAACTCCTGAAATTAATAGGGGTGTCCACATATTTTGGGTCATATAATGCATATTAAAATATATAAATTGTATGCACAAAACAACAAAAGTCTTTGAAAATTAAATATAATATTATGATTCTTCCCGTTTTAACCCATTTTCTTTAATTACAAAGAACACCTTTAGGGCTTCGTGCCATTCAGTATGTTACAAACGCTTTACACAATATAAAACGTGTCGATATGCAAATCAAGTACAATTTTTTTTTCAGTAGGAAAAACAAGAGAGACTCACCTTTCGTTTGTCTGTCTGTAAGGCGGGTAAAATGAAGGAAAAGAAAAATCAGCAGGAGAATTGAAGAACACGTCTGTGATTAGGATCTTCACTCTGTGATTTTTAACAAATGCATTCCTCTTGATGTAATTGGCACATTTAATTAGTTGCCTGGACACCTGAAAATATATATTATAGTCTTCTTGGGCAGGTACAGAGATTTTCCATTGCTGCTGATTGTTCGCGAGATTAGGATTCTGATTCTGGTTGAATGACAAGCCATCACCTGTGCTGAGCACAGGCCAGATCTTCTCCCCGTTCCTCTCCTTGGTCTCCAGGCGCTCCATCTTCTGTGCCTCGTAGCGCTTTTTCCCCTCTTCCTCCTGCTCCTGGTTGGTGTACTAGCACATACAAACACAGTGTTACGTTCACTGACTTCCGGGACAGTATGATACCACCTTTTACACATGCAGGATTCTCTTTTGCCAATTCAATGCCATTGTCGCTTCCCCTGCGACTCGCTCCGCTGTTCTGAATACAGCACCGAGCCAGTCGGCATCCCTTCAAGGTCACACTTAGTTTATCTGACCAGGTCTTTGTATTGTATCATGACGATAAAGCTGAGTTGGATCTAATGACTTCTGATCCATAATGCAGCCAATGCGGGTTCAGAAAGCAAAACGAATCCGCTAAAGTCCAGAAATACTGCAGGCTTGAGGTTCTGCAAAGACCGAGTACAAGAAATGATGGACTGATGTAGACAGTTTATGTCTTTCATAAGAAATGACGCCACTGAACAAATGTTATTTTTATTTGCTTTAGTCCTATTACCAGTTTTGGAATTTTGATGAGGTCTAGTCACTGACAAAGGTGTTATTACAAATGTGTGTGCATATATGTGTGTGTGTGTGTGTGTGTGTGTGTGTGTGTGTGTGTGGTTCAAATATAACTTACCTTGTGGGGACCAAATTTCCATTACCATACCCATTTTTTTACCTTATAAGGAGTGCTTCCTGGTCCCCTTCCTGGTTTAAGGTCATCATTGCTGGGCTTAGAGTTTTTCCCATAGTAATGAATGGATGGTCCTCACAAAGATATAATCACAAACCTGTGTGTGTGTATGTATGTGTGTGTGTGTGTGTGTGTAATGACAGCTACACTATTTACCCCCTGTAGCTTATGGAAAACACAAACTATACTTCTATGAAGAAATAGTGGCCAATCCCTAGACCTCAGTCCTGGTCACCAACATTTTTCCGCCCTTCCCTACATACCGCATGTAGTACTGCATACTGCATACTCCATACTGCACACTGCATACTCCATACTGCATACTGCATACTGCACGCATCATTCACACCAGCTGCCAGACATTCGGGTCTAAGGGAATCACACCCATTATTCTTTATTTTGTCTTTCTTAAGATATACCTATTAGCTGTAAGCAGAGATAAATAACTATCTTGGATTATTAAATTTCGTTTTAGCGGGACTCTGTTTTCAGTTATAAGGATTTATTGCTCCTTATGTGTGTCTGTCACTGCAAGTCATGCATAATTAAATTAGAAAACAGCCCAGTGTGTCAAAGCAACACAGACCTGCCTGGATGTGTGATTTCCAGTTGGTTTCCCTGCATTATTGCATGCATTCTTGCAGCTTGAAATCTGCTGCTGAATAAGCTGCCATCAATTCCAGGTAATTTGTAAAACAGAGATCAATGTGGCGTGAAGACGTTTGAGGCAATGGAGAAGCTCCCCAGCTTGATGGGGCCGTCGCTCACCGTGTATCAGGAACGACTGCGTTGGGGATCGCCCTGACAACTGCCCCCCCCCCCCCCTCACCCTCCACCCCCAGAGCCTGGCACAGCCCTCCAGTGTCTGCCCACTGAATCCCAGGTTTACCAGGGTACCGTCAGATGGAGTCAGCGAAGACAGCTCCCTGTGACCAGCGACTCACTACGCCGCACAGGAACTGCTGTTCATGGTCGCTCCCATATCCTCAGCACCCCCCTTAAGTATCAGGATACCTAAGAGAGTCGAGAGCCAGCCCCGCATTTATCTATGGCCGGTTAAAATGTACCGAGAAAATGAATTCCCAGCTCGTCTGTCTCATTTCATATTCCTCTCTGACATGCTCGCGTGCAAAGGCCTCGGCTTGGATGAAGTGGATCCCGAAAGGTCGCCGTCTGCCATGAAGCACGGGGAAGTATGGGTGCAGTACTTCAAGGGTTAAAAGGATGGGGGGTGGGGGGAGGCATTGCCCAATTGAAGTGCAGCGATGGAAACATAATACATTTCCCCGCTAACACTGATCCTGCACAATCCCTTTCATTTAAGGACAGTTCAGCTACACCGATTTATCTCTAATGGCCTGAAAATATTCTCCATTTACATCCATGTATCGCATTAATGCATGGTTCTGACTAACAGGGAAATCATTTAAATATTTATTTACCTTAAAAGACCTATAGCTGAGAGTTCCCTCTAGGGTAGCAGGTTACACTCACCTTCAAACTGTTTAATCTTTTTCATACTGAGAATATGTACATTTTCTGTTGCATTAATCCAGAGTAATAAGCTGTTTGGACTGTATGTCCATCTGTTGCCAGATTATCCGTCTTTGTGCAAACATACTTTACTCTAGTTGCAAATCTCAGGCAGCATAGTGGCTTAGAGCAGCGTTTCCCAATCCGGTCCTCTGGGACCCACAGACAGTCCACATTTTTGCTCCCTCCAAGCTCCCAGCCAGTCCACATTTTCATTCCCGGTAGGGAGCTGGGCAAGAGCAAAAATGTGGACTGTCTGTGGGTCCCCTAGGACCGGATTGGGAAACACTGGCTTAGAGGGTAGTGCTGCTGCCTCACACCTCTGGGGCAGAATATTTAAGTCCCATCTGGGCTCAGCGTGTGCAGCGTGCATGAGCTCTCTGCTCTCTGTGGGCTTCCTCCCTTAGGCAAATGGACGTGTGTAAAATGTCAGTAAGGTGTGACTGTGACACTGTTCAGAATCAGCAATCAGAAGAAGGATGGACAACACCCCCCCTTCCAGAAGGATGTTTTGCAATGTAAATGTTATTTTATGTACTACAGTTTTCAATACAGATTTATTGATTTGTTTATAGCGTATTAATCATGAGCGAAAAAAGAATCTCCCAGTTTCAATAACAAAACCAGTCAGCCACATTTAAGAATTGGTTCTAAAGGGGAGGAGTTGATCCAATACCAAAGAATAGCAAAGTTGTGACCAAACTAAAATTTAAAAGGGGGGTGTTAAACTAAAATAAGTGGCAGGGTGGGGGGGGATCATTTCTAGGAAATCATTTCTAATGATGATCATTTCAAACTAGGTGATCATTCTACCCCCTCTCCCCTTTCCTCCCCCATCACGGTGAGTAGTTCATGGTAAGTAGTTCATGTCCTGCTCCCTATAATATAAATATTCCAGGTAAAAAAAAATGTTCGTTTAACGTTAGAATCAATTCTCGCATTCGGACGGAAAGATCGCTATTTCAGCATCGACGTGCACATCCTTAGCAAAAGACGCTCAATAATAAACCCAACACTGGATCAGGCGGTTGAGGAAGACCTCGTCCACATGGTGCACTCCTCACTCCGCTGGCAAATGGAACGAGAACGCAGCGAATTCGCCAAGGGCGCAGTCACGGTGCGCCAAATGAACCCCGATGCGTTGGTCACAGTCCGCGGTGCCAGTGCGTGTTCCCCGGGGCGAGCCCAAACCGAACCTCCTCCCTGATTTAATTACCTCGATAATTAGCTAATCATGCAAACCATTTCTGTGTACGATTAGCATAACTGGTCTTTCATGGTGAATTAGACCTTTTCTTGCACGGTGTTACGCTTCACTCTCCAGCACCGGGGACAACATGACTGCTAATGCCCCGTTTCAGACCGGTGATCTGCCATTGAGGGGCTGCATCGTCGTTACGAGCAGCACCTACACAATACACAGCCCCATTTTTATGGAAGGCCTTTTTCAGGTAAATTTCTAAAAATACCACCTAATTCCTCGCTGTGGCCCCTTTCAGCCACAGCTGTGTTGTAATAATTTACACCCGGCAAACAAAACAGGGTAAAGATTACCATGACGACACAGACAGACACATTAACGTCGTGTTGGTGAGGTAGGCATCCTTGTCTTTGGTCATATTCATCACTGAACAAAGAGGTAAATGAACCTCATTATCATCTCTTTATTCCCCATTGAACAAAGGCACCCCCCCAAACCCAGGCCAGTACAATCACATCTCCCAGAGGGCTAAGGTCACCTCCTTCTCTGTGTAGAACTTCCTGTTCCTCTGTCGTTCTGCATTAGCCTCTGTTACCCCTTAAGTATAAAGTCAAAATGGCCACCATGGATTACAAAACAAAACCTTCCTTTTGACAAAGGCTCCTCCATACTCAGATCAATAAGCAAAACCCAAATGTGGATAAATCAGGCTAATGGATCTGGGTGCCAATGTCAAGTCAGTGGTGCATAATATAATCTGAAATGATGTGCTTGCGAATATGTTGCTAGTTCAGGCACCAGAAAAGGATTTGCTAATGTAGCCTTGAGTACTTCTGCGCTAACAATTGTGCATTTTAGGAATGTTTACCGAACTCTACAATTAAAGTACAGAAATGTTCAAAGCGTCCAGTTTTCTTGATGTTCCCAGAATGTCATCCCACTACTACAACTATCCCTGTAATTAAGATTAAAAATGGTAGGGCAGCAGGGAACAGTAGTGCTTTGCGGATCAAAGATCATGGGTTTAGGGCTGTTTGGTGTGCTTGCATATAACACTTTTATTAAATAGTATTTTATCATCAAACAATCATTTTCAAGAATTGCATTAAAAGGATGATCAAATGATAATGCTCTCGTGTCGATGTCGACAGAACGTTTGTTAAAATGGAGGGAATGTTACCGTAACGCTACACGTAAAAACGTTCTCTGCCAACTTTGAGATAACTGTCAGCTGGGCTGACCCTGAATAATACTGCTTTGGATAAAAGCATAAGCTAAGTAACATCCATCCATCCATCCATCCATCCATCTTTCATGCAATTTATCCAGCGTAGGGTCATGGTGAACTGTGAAAATTCCAGCCAAATTCAAGTAACATCATATAAAAGAATATTTATTGAAAGGTCAGGTTCAACATAAGGCCACCTGCTGTGCCTCAGAGTGGGTATTTGGGGTGAATTGATTCAGTGAAATATCCAAGAGTATTAGTGAGAGAAGCTGCTCCTTGTACAGGTCGCTCCTGACAGAAACATCGGCTCTGCAAGTAGAGACTAATCATTTTGAACAGCACCGTCCAGGATTTTACCCAGGTAAAAAGGGCCTGCCTACCTCAATGGGGGGGACTTCGATGATCTTGTCCACGTTTTGAAGGGAGAATGGGACGTACCAAAGGGTGGCCTTGTTTGTTACCTTTTTAGCCCCTGGGAATCAACAGCAAAAAACAAAATCAGTGTGACATTAATTTGACAAGACATCTTATAGACTTGAATTAAGAAACCAAAATAATTCCAGGATTAAATGCGATCGCCCATAAATCTTTGATCTGTGGTCTATTCTGAGTACATGTCCTGGCAGACCTACTAATTTCGGAATTCAGATTTCCTTTTTTTACCTGTAAAGAGCATATTATATTTAGAAAGACAGCCAAAGTGGATGGTAACCAAATGTAAGAGAAGGAAAACTGTGTATATTTGACACATATGACATTTAGATATTTCGACCTGCTCAATCCTGAAAGTTTGAAACTGTATCTAAGCAATACACAAAATTATCAAGCTAATGCAAGGATTTTAAGTACAATTTGAACATTGTTGAAGGATTACACTTTTCAATAATAAGACCAGCAACAATACAAAGGATGATGATGATGATGATGATGATTATGATGATGAAGGGCAGTATGGTGGCTCAGTGGGCACTTCCTGGGTTCCCTACGGAGTTTGTATATTTTCTCTGTGGTGTAAAGGTTTCCTACAGGTTCTCCGGTTTCCGTCCTCAGTCTAAACTCAGCTAGCGCCTCTAAATTGCCCTTAATGTGTGAATCTGAGTGTGTGTGTAGACTATAAACATCTCATCCCGGATGGCACAAGGAACATCCAAACACATGCAATCATGACAGAGACTTGAATTCTAATCATCCCAGTGTGAGGTTTGTTCCTGAAGAGTCAGAACCATCCCAGTGTGGGGTTTGTTCCTGAAGAGTCAGAATCATCCCAGTGTGGGGTTTGTTCCTGACGAGACAGAACCATCCCAGTGTGGGGTTTATTCCTGAAGAGTCAGAATCATCCCAGTGTGGGGTTTGTTCCTGAGGAGTCAGAATCATCCCAGTGTGGGGTTTGTTCCTGAAGAGTCAGAATCATCCCAGTGTGGGGTTTGTTCCTGACGAGACAGAACCATCCCAGTGTGGGGTTTATTCCTGAAGAGTCAGAATCATCCCAGTGTGGGGTTTGTTCCTGAGGAGTCAGAATCATCCCAGTGTGGGGTTTGTTCCTGAGGAGTCAGAATCATCCCAGTGTGGGGTTTATTCCTGAAGAGTCAGAATCATCCCAGTGTGGGGTTTGTTCCTGAAGAGTCTGAATCATTCCAGTGTGGGGTTTGTTCCTGAAGAGTCAGAATCATCCCAGTGTGGGGTTTGTTCCTGAAGAGTCAGAATCATCCCAGTGTGGGGTTTATTCCTGCACAGTCTGAAACATTCCAGTGTGGGGTTTGTTCCTGAAGAGTCAAAATCATTCCAGTGTGCAGTTTGTTCCCGAAGAGTCAGAATCATCCCAGTGTGGGGTTTATTCCTGCACAGTCCTACTCATTCCAGTGTGGGGTTTGTTCCTGAAGAGTCAGAATCATCCCAGTGTGGGGTTTGTTCCTGAAGAGTCTGAATCATTCCAGTGTGGAGTTTGTTCCTGAAGAATCAGAATCATCCCAGTGTTGGGTTTGTTCCTGAAGAGTCAGATCCATCCCAGTGTGGGGTTTATTCCTGCACAGTCCTACTCATTTCAGTGTGGGATTTGTTCCTGAAGAGTCAGAATCATTGTAGTGTGGGGTTTGTCCCTGAAGAGTCAGAATCACCCCAGTGTGGGGTTTATTCCTGCACAGTCTGAATCACTCCAGTGTGGGGTTTATTATGTATTATTATTATTAAGTAATTATTCTGCTTCATTATGCATAATAAAACAGGTTGTTCTAAGGACATGAAGCACAGCAGCAGGCAGAAACATGAGATTAGCCATGTCCATATTCCCCAGAGTGCGTGTGTGTGCCATACAATGGACTGGCTCCCCATCCAGGGTGTCCCCTGCCCTGCACCCTATGCTTCCAGTGATCGGCTCAGTGCTCACTCAAAGACAGAGACGTGGATGGATGGATGTGTTAAAGTTCCCCAGTATCACAAGTCTTGGCAGCATCTCCATTGTAAAAACTGGCATTTAAAATGGATTGTGGTGAGCAATCTGTGTCAGACAAGGTAGCCTGATTTTGCCATTAAGGCAGGAGTGCGCCTCAATCTAAGCTCTAAGCTGACTGCATAGACAGACTCGCAAATTTAGTGCCGATACGTTGATGAAAGGTCAAGTGTTTGGTTGTTTTTCGCATGTAACTTGGTAGCAACTAGAATGTGGCTGTCATTTGAAGGCGCTCCAGCAGCCTGCATCTCTCCATCACTTCCCAGTTTAATGCTTGTTTTTGTTGCCCCGTCCAGTAGCTACACTTTAAACAATGCAAATCATGAGGTACAGAACACACAGGGGCCATGGCAAAGGAGAGTGATTTCGATAAACCGCTTTTGGGAATAGCGCTTGCATTTTGCACCCAGATAAAGCAGCATGACAGGCCCGTTGCCATGCCAACAGCATGAGAATTCTACTGCGACAACAAACAGTTTCTCTCCACAGTTCCTGCAGAAAATCCTCCAAAAATATTCACCCACGGTTCAGTGTATTTACGTGTACTCATGTGGCAAAGACCGAATACCTAAAAATCAACTACTGGCAAAATCTTAAGACAACTCCATGAACAAAGGACGGGGGAAATGGCTTTAACATTCCTGTGGTTCAAAATGCACCAACAGTTGCACTGGAATATTCAAAAGAAAACAGGTATCGATGTGTCTTGTCAAGTACAATCAGTAAGACCAATTGCCACAGCAAATGAAAGCTCTTGATTAATTACTATCAATCTTTATGAATTAGTATTTATTCAGTTTAGGGTAACAGGGTAACCTTATAGCCTAACTCAGGGAACACAGACAAGAGGCGGAGGAGACCTTGGGGCACGTTTCCCAGAGGCATAGCTGCTAACTATGTAGCAACTTACATAGTTGGAACCATGCAACTGAATGGATCCAACTAAGTAAGTCGCTAAGGGAGCTTTTGGGAAATTCATCCCCTAGATAGGATACCAGTCTATCACGGGGCATAGTGATTATTTCTTTATTTAAATTACTCATATTTTGTATAGGTACTATTTCATCCATTTATACAGCTCTGCGTTTTGCTCGAACTATTCAGGGGGAAACCTGGCATTCCTGGCACCGGCAAAACCAGCAATCCTCACCTGATTAGCATATCCACGACCCCTCCTGCCACCACTCCAGCCTGTACGCTGACCCGCCCCCCCCCCCCTGCCCTGAGACCTACCACCCCTTCATTATCACAGTCCACAGAGAGCCTGGCCTGTAAGCATCTCTCAGATATGCAGCTACATGTGACCGTTGTTCTGGGTCCACCTTCACGCTACGCCCTGCGGCTGTGCTCTCTGGAACAGCCTCATGCTATTTCCTTTTAGCTAAGAGCTTCTGGGCGCCATCGCATGGACCCTGACTCTGCCCTGCAGTCTCCTCCACCCGTTACCCCCCCCCCCCCCCCCCAGACCCTCTTCTTACTTCTGCCCCGCTAGAATCTCCTTTTTCCCCACCGCCTGCGAGAATCACAGACGTTTACATTCAGGGCAGCGTTTAAATCGTTTTAGCCATCAAGCGTTATCTATTGGACTCTTGGGAGCCCGTCGGATCCAGCCATACGATTTGTGGACACGTCTGTGTCCCCGGCCAGTGAGCTCTACCTAGTTATTAGGTCAGTTACTAGAGATTAACACAGGAGCTGAATTGGACCACGGAAAGGTTCACCTTCTTAGCTAGGAATCAGTTAAAGTATCGAACAGAAAAGGTCCAACTCAGATGAACATGCCAGCTGGTATAAATGCAGTTAAATCGGACCAGATGGCAGCTCTAATATGAATGCATGAAGGCTCCTGCACAGACGTAAACAAATATGTATCAGGATGATTATGCATGCAGGCATACAATTATCATGTGGGGCAGTCTTTCACCCTATAGCATGAGAAATGCCAATCATTACCAAGCAGGGTGAGTCATGACGATACCCACAGAAGTTGAAGCAATATCTCCAGCATAAAAACTCAACCCATCGTTCGCTTCAGCGTGCCACACCCTACATTTGACGTGCAGGACCTAAACGGTCGTGTTCATACAGCTTAAGATTGCAGTATCCGTCACAAAAGTTGCAGTCGTATTTTTCTCATTTTCAAGAAATGACACCCTGGGTGTTTTTCGATATGCAGACTTGACCGTACTTGTGTTCTCATGTACCCGCTTTACGTCGTCTTCCACTGCCGAAGACCAGCTCCAATACCCAAGAACAGAAATACCGCGGACGGTATAAATCTTGCCCCCCCACCCCAAACACCAAGGATGTGTGCGTTACGTCCTCACCAAACAAGAACAAACCCATAATTCATTGTGTCCCGGGTTTGTTCTTGGGAGGCAGAATGGCAGAGGGCGTGGCTATAGCACGAGGAGAGGTCATGTGATCGTGATTTCCATGTTGATTAGTTCCACCAGTCCCATGTTCCCAAAAACTTTATTTAAGGCAATGTTTGGTTTCAGCTTTTAGCCCTGAGTAATCGGTAAGTTCTTGTACCTGAATTTTGTATGGGGAGTTAATGTACCACTTGTGAGAATCCCTTCAATCATAGCAAGAAATGAACCTCAGGTGGGGAATTACAGTGTGAGCATCTAACCCCTAAAGCACCAAGAACGAAGACAGGTGGAACTAATTAACAAAACCCCATGTCACGTGACTCCCTTGGTGTGCACATTCCAGTCCTTCAACTGAGGATGTGTGATTTGTACATCACAATAAGGTAATGTGTTATTCAATATCAGGATCACAATTAGTATTATTATGGCCAAGTACATATGTGTATGCAGGGAATTTGGCATGGTATGGTATGCCAGTGCAGTAACACAGGGGCGTGGGAGGGGCACGGATACTCTGGCAGATTCGGGGGGTCAGCACCACTTAGAGATGACATTCTTCAAAGCAATCCAAAATTTATAGGCGGCCCCCCAGTCACAATAATTTATAAAAATAAAAATAAGGACACTAAAGCATTAGATAATAACACCAAATACATGAGACAACAGCATCAACCAGAAAATATGGCACTAGCGGGTTAATAACCACTTTTCACAAATGTTTCATATCATAATAAAATCTACAGATACTGCATTTTGTCTGTTGTCTTTGCACAGTTGTGTATAAGTCAGTTCACAGACCCCTGGCTTCCACATCTGTTAATACACTGATACTCCAACACAAAACAGACTATGTCTACATATTTCTTTTTACAATTTTGTTTAGTTATGTCTAATGGGCCCGTTGCCTGTTCTATAAAGCATTTAATGTTATTTTTCACTGAATACTCTATGTTATACAAGAAAAAAATGGATCTGTTGAATTATTATTATAGCATGACAATGTAGTGTTCTACAATTATAAAATAGCATTTACAGACCAAAGAAATGCAGTTAGGCTTATTGAAGAGGTAATTTCCAAAACTTGCTCAGACAATTTGTATTTGTTTTTGAGATAAGACTGCCAATTTCTATGGATTTAGTGAGTTTTAGAAATCTAATAGAAGCTCTGTATTGGATTAGATGAGGACTGAGTGAGTTTCAGTTCCTGATGCTGTAACGTATGATGAGGCAGCTTGACTTAAGGTCACTGACGGTCGCATCTCAAAAACAACAAGAGATGGACTGAGTTTTGGAAATCAGCTCTTCAATTGTCTCCAAATTGCCCATACAGTGTACCCTGCTCTCTGTGCTGCCTGGGATAAGCTCCAGGGTCCCCGTGACCCCGACAATGATAAATCAGCATTTACAGTTCTCCAAAAGTACTTGACATATTCATATTCAATTTGTTATAAAGAAAAGCAGAGCAATTAGAAAAAGAAAAGCAAAGTAATAGAAATATGGCTCAATCGCTTGTTTCTGTCATGGACTGTTGGTTTGTATGGATATCTGTGAAAGGCCAGACTTTACAGGGTCCAAACAGTGGTCTCTTCTACAGACACGAGCAGAAAGCAGAGCTTAGGGGTAATCCGAGTTCTCAGGAGTACTGCAGTTCTCGAGAAGCCGAACATGCAGGAAACGGACAGTGGGCCATCATCCGGTTGGAGCTCCTTGAGACGTCTTGTAATGAGACGTCTCATTACAAACATTTCTCGTTTGTGGTTCCCCAGTGGTGGAATGAGCTACTGAACCACATCCAGTCACCAGACTCCCTCTCCACCTTCAAGAAACACCTCAAGACCCATCTGTTCCAGGAACACCTCTACTAGCCTATACCGCTCTACGTTCTCTGAACGCTCACATCGTTTTACTTTCTTTGCCGGTTTGAACAGTTGCCTTGTTACGTTCTTTGTTTGCTTTCTTCGGAAGACGTAGTGCATCTCTTGCTTCAATACCGCTTGCACTAGTAACTGGTCAATAACTGGAACACTGGAAGTTCAGCCTAGCTGCACTTACGCCTAGGTGACTCCTCGATGGCCATTTGCTTGCAAGGTGCTGTAGCTTTGGAAAAAAAGGCAAATGTAAAAGTAAATGTAAATGTAATGTGAAATTTTAAGGGAGAAACCTGAGTTTAGAAGTACGGTTGATCGGAGGTCGCAGCGATACTTGTGCATGTACCAGAGATGCACTCTGCATTGTGAACGCCGAGCACCCTGCACCATTCCCTCCCCCTGCTTCCTGCATGTTGCAGCCTTCCTGCCCTGGGCCTGTCAGCACACCTCCTGCACTCCCCCCCCCCCCCCCCCCAGTGGAACATGATGGAGGCTCTGATGATGAGATGCGACCTGACTGTGTGGGATGGGGGGCATGTGACTGCCCTTGGCTCCACCCTGTCCAATCAGCTGGGGTCCTGTGTGACCTCTGCTCAGAAGCATGTCGCATGTGAAGTCTACCCAGACATCACACGAGAGCGGCCCTAATTAACTTTTAGTTAATTATCATTCTACCTTAAGGATGCAATATTACGATGAACAGACTACTGTTACATAACAACTCTGCCCCTGTCACCAGTAATAAGATGAAGCACAGTGACAGATTGTTTTATTCATAATGACCTTTGTCTGGGGACATGGGGTCTGTGTGTGTCTGTCTGTGTGTGTGCAGATGACAGCAGAGTTATACAAGGAGAATGAACTATTTCGTAGCCAGACCATCCAAACACTGGGCTGAAGCTCTGGAATTGGTCAACATCCACGACACAGATGACAGAAGATCCCATTTGGGTGCAGAGCTACTAAACCAGCATGACAGCAGCAAATAATGCCTGCTCCCAGCACACAGGTACCGTGAAGCGGCTGAGTGGGGCAGCATGGCGTGGATTAGATGCAGCTCACACGCATGAAAGCATGAAAAACGCACAAGAGAACATTAAGAGAATGAAGGAAATTGAAGGTCCAGACTCAACATGGGCCTTTAGAGAAATGCTCACTCTGTACTATGGGACTGGCAGCAGCTTGTGTGATTGGCCTGCTCCTACGCATTATGAAATCGAAACATTGTGACATCATCGCAAGAAATGTCCTTAAACAAAAAAAATAACTTTCCATAAGGGTCCAAAAACCCCCTGCGGAAAACTGCGCAAGTCGTGGTCTTCCTTCATACATAACACAGTGTTCTTCTGCTTCCCTAAATGAAAGACCGAGACCAGCTACTATTACACATTATGACATCATGACATTATTACATCATCACAGGAGACACCCTGAAACTAAAAAAATAACTTTAGGTCCAAAAGCCCCCTGCTGAAATCCATGGGAGTCATGATCTTCCTTCACACACAACACAGTGTTCTTCTGCTTCCCCGGTTAGCTAAATAAAAGATCCAGACCAGCTGCTACTACGACTGCTCTGCCTCACCATCATTATCTCAATTATGGATGCTGTTAACGCTGAAATGGCCGGCCTCACACAGCTTAGCATGGCACTTACTGTCAGCATCACAAAGCTCGCTGTCTCCGACCCGTAATGAGTGTTCTTAGGGTGACAGCGCCCGGTCTTGGCTGGGTGAGCGGCCTGCCCACACGCAGGTGCTGTCGATGTCTCCGTCGTGCCCACATGTGACGCGGGGGGGGATACAGCTGCTCATCTCACAAAGACGGGGGTCCAGCTTCGATCCTCCCCCTCAGCATGCGACAGATCACAACCATTGAGGCTGAAATGTCGAATGATCGCCTCTCCCCTTCCACCTATGCCTACTTCACAGCTCTTGTCAGTCATACGAGTGATGTCACATTGAAAAGGGGGCAGCGTGGAGTCACAATCGAGTGGGGAGGGGGTGGGGGCACTAACCTTGTGAAAGTAGTGTCTGTGCCAGGGCGTGTTTGGTCCACTGCTCCACTTTCTAACAAAGCCTGGACCACATCCAGTGGAAGGAGCTCCTGGCCCACAGACAGGATGTGATGGTACACAAATCACAAGCCCAGAGGGAACCCCGTCCTTACACACACCCCCCCAGTGCACGCACTCTGCCAGCTGTGCACGCTTAGCTGCTCCCGTACAGTCGCGCCTAATGATAGTTTGGCCTCCTGTCTGAGCTCAGGAGCTGCAAATGAAGACCCCACTGCTGGTACTACAGCTATGGAAATTCACTATGATTTTTCACTGATAATCCGGAGTACCACTCAAACAGGTACTCGTGCATTATACACTGGTAACGTCCATTTGTCCACGAGAATGCTTCTTGCGAACGCTGGTGCTCATTAGACAAACTGGGAGTATGTGGTGGAGAACCAGAATATATAGTCACTCTGTGCAAGCAGCACGGAACCGTCAATGGACAAAAAAAATAAAATCTATTTTCCCCTTCTGCATTCCTTGTGGGTATAAATAAGCGTATAAATAAAATGGTACCAC
Organism: Brienomyrus brachyistius; assembly: GCF_023856365.1. Taxonomy (NCBI): domain Eukaryota; kingdom Metazoa; phylum Chordata; class Actinopteri; order Osteoglossiformes; family Mormyridae; genus Brienomyrus; species Brienomyrus brachyistius. Next base: position 3,916,489 of record NC_064538.1, on the reverse strand, counting down.
GACCCTGGCCGAGAGAAGCGGCTCCACGACAAGGTGAGATAAAAGGTATCTATAGGAATGACATGTGTTAGTGCTTGTCCTGTTTTTAAGTGTATAGGCGGGTTGCCTTGGGCTGTGACAGTTGTGTGCACATCCAAGCCCGACTCCTCCCAGCAGACGCCATACGCGTCCTTGTAGCTGTCAAACCTCGTAACAGCAACCACATGGTTTTTATTAAATTTCAAATAAACTTGATGAACTTTGTGGGGGTTGGGAAGTGGGTGCTGGGTGGGTGTGTGTGGGGGGGGGGGGGGGTGGCGCATGTCGCTCCATGGCAACAGAAGGCTGGCCCCCCCTCCCCCCCAACATCTCGGAAGCTTACCGCCGGGTTACTCATTTATCCGCTCAGCCCCCGCACCAGCAGCCCAGCCTCTACCACGGAAAAAGAGATGGTTCCCGTGGCAACAGGCTCCGAGGGATACTTCCGTCGCTTCTCTTTCGCTCGTTCTGCTCTTTATATCCATTTTCCTTTTTTTTTTTTTTTCTTCATCCCATAATGATCTTCCGGGCGGCTGATGGGACACCCACGGGGGAAAGCTGGCGGAGGTGTGGGTGAGGTCGGACCTCCAGAGTCGGCTGCTGACCTCAGTGTGCCTGAACACCATACGCACGGGGGTGTGAGGCCCATGTGACAGGCCCTCCACTGGGGGGGGAAGAGTTTGAGGCTTTTAATCTGCACTCTGTCACTCTGCAGTAAACACGCCTCTTTACGACAATGCCTTGGTTTTCCTGAACACCAAGGTACACTGGGAAATATCCTTAAATCAGCAAAAAATGGACATCATTTAACAGCACCTGTGCCATGGCTGACCAGAGGAGAGAGATTCTCTACTACCAGCCCAGGATGCCAGCTCCCTGCACTAGACATACCTGCTCAGCTAGTTTGGATTTGGGATGCATGTTCATTAGGGAATAATCATATCTGCACCCAGCAATATAGCAGGAATGATGATCGCCCAGTCAAAACAGTTGTCAAGCACCATTCTAAAAATTTCATATTCAGACGCAGCCAAGATCAGCGGCCATCACTCCCGTTTCGGATCTGTGACAATAACGAAGGTTTCGACGTTTGGTACTCGGCCGCTCATTCGCGGCAGTGGGCACGGATTTATGGGCGCCTGTTAATTAGCAAACTTTCCCTTCGCGCTAGCTCCATCTGGTGGTCATTTTACAGAATGACAGTACGTCTGTATGCAAAAATTTTATTCCATGCATTGTAATCTTAAAAGGCATCCCTAAACTCTATTTTTCGCAGTGACTGGCAGTGATTTTCCAGCAGGCAGCTAAATGTTAAAGTAAAACAATTTGTGATATTAAACAATAAGAATGGAGAACTCTGGTGTCCAAAGGCTCATATGGGTCACTCAGTGGGTAGCAAATAATTCCATAATGGACTGGGCTGCCAGCCAGTGGGAGCTAGGGGTTCCTGCTGTCCCTGGTCCGGATTCTCAATGGTGGATATTTTTACATAATATAACTCCATGCCTGTCTTTCTTTAATACTACAAGGACCAAAAAACGTACTTTTAATGTCAGGGAATTTAACCTGTTTAAATAACAGGAAAAAAAAAACATTTTATGGACCAAACCCCCAAAACCTATCAACATCCCACTATATAAGTATGCCACCTAGTGTTGGATCTTTATATAGTGCTGAATATACCATAAATGAGTGGTTCTCAACTGGTTTAGCCTCAGAAAGGCACAACACAAATTCATGGATGAAATTGTCAACTGGTATTTTTTTTCTAACAACCTGCTGAAAACAGTCTTGCGATTACTGTCCTGCGAGAACCAGACCTCGGCTAAGACGTGAGATACTTATATTTCTGGGTACTTATAAGTTTCTCATGGGGGAACTCGGGGTAAGTACTTTTAGGACAGTAAAGTGAGGACCCCGCCGGGTCTTAAACTGTCCATGAGTTTAATCGCTAAGCCACTCGCTGCCCCCCCCCCTCCAGTGTCCTGTCCCACGGCAGATGGCAGTGATGTGGCAAATACTCGGCCCTACTCACCGGTCAGGATGTTCTCCGCCAGCACGTTGACCTGCACCTCCACCGAGTGCTTGGAGGTGTAGGAGATCTCAGCGCTGACGTGCGCCACCTCTCCGATGAACATGGGGTACAGGAAGTCGGTGCGCTCCACCCGGGCCAGGGCAGCCACGCAGCGGTCCTGTCGCCACAGGTAGCTCCGTTAGTCCTGACAAATCTAACCCTGCTTATTAATCATTCATGTTGCATTTATTTGTTTATTTAATAGTTGAGTGAAAACTTTTAAACCACTAAAAGAGCATGTATCCTTCTATACAGTTAGCACTTTAAGCACTGGATAAGATACTGAATCAATACGGAGTAAGTACTCTACAGCAGCGTTTCCTGATCCAGTCCTAGGGGACCCACAGACAGTCCATGTTTTTGCTCCCAGGAGCTAGGAGGGAGCAAAAATGTGGACTGGCTGTGGGTCCCCTAGGGCTGGAGTGGGAAACGCTGCTCTATAGGTATTCAGTTCAATTAATTAAACTTTTAGACGTTTTAATTGAGCATTTTAACCTATGATCACGCTTGCAGTGTTTTTCATATTTATCTTTGCAAACACGTTGTTTTGCGGTTAGTCGTAATTTCATTTTGCAGACTGCAAATTGCATTTTAAACCAGAAATGGCTATTCTCCAATACCTAAGTGTTCGCTAGCATAGGAGGATGACATAGGTCTTTGTAAAATATTCTTATAAATGAAATGTTATTCATTTGCAAGTGCATAATTTGTATTGTATGCAAATGAATGTGACATGCATCCTAAATGGCTTCTCAGCCCTTAGCACTGGACAACTGATCTTTTTAACTATCAATAACTTTTGGCTGAACTTCAGCTGGGAGGGAGCAAAAACATGGACCGACTCTTTATACTCAGGGACCGGACTGGGAAACACTGGGCTAAGTATTGCTTCGAATTGCTAAGATGCATGAATTAAGCTATTTTGAACTTGTCGTGACTGTTGGTGCCAGACATGGTCATTCTGGACCTTCCTGGGATTTTCACAAATTGCAGTGTCTAGAGTTTACAGAAGTTGATGCAATAAACCAAAAGCATCCAGCCCAGTTACCAAAAACACCCTGTTAGGGTGAAAGGAGAACGGCCAGACTCGTTAAAGCTAACAAGAAGGCAAGAGGTGTAAAAGGTGGCCACGATGGTGTGTGGAACGGCACCTCTGAACGGTCCCCACAGATACGTGTCACGGTAATTCAGGGTCATTCAGAGAAGCACAAAGCATAAGACAAGGTGCATCATCCAGAGGTCGGCATTCATAATGACTCTCTTCAAACATAACTGCGTGTCCTACCCACAGAGACAGACTAAACATGGATTCACACTGTCATGCGCTCTGTGGTTTTTCCAAATAACTGAAACCTGACATGACTGTTGATTTCTTGTTGACTGGTGCCTCGTGGGATTGGCTGCACGTGGGCAGTGTGCTCCTTCCCAGAGTAACGATCGCTTACCCCTGGCTGGGTGTTGCAGTGCCGTGTGCTAATGATGCCCCCCGCTTCCTCAATCATCTTCAGGATGGTCCCTCCATGGACATTTCCCACGATGTTAGCGTCATCTGGCCGCATGACCCTTTGGGAGAGAGAGTGAGCCTTTAGTGACTTCTACTAGCCTTTGTCCGGTGATGTCTTCCAACCAGACAGCCACCCATGTGCCTGTACACCCAGTCAACGCAGGATAGACCACATCGACCTTGGACTAAAGACAAGCTGGTACCCCATCCGTAACCCTCTATACATTCCCCTACTTTCATATGTGCTGTGGGTTTGGTGGATCACCGATAAGAGACTCACAGCTGCCTACTACGTCAGCCTCGAGTGTGGAGGCTGAGTCAGCGGTGCTCCACTTCAAGGGCTTTAACCTTTGTGGAAATTCAAAAGTGCTTCAGAGGAAGGGCAGTTCTGAGCAGAAAAGCGACGTGCCCTAAGCGACCGTCCGCAGTGTAATAAAAACCAGACTATAACTGGAAGCAGGAACCGGAAAAAAACTACAGGAACATAAAGTGTGTTTCCAATATGCAATAGAGACACTTCACTCATCCTCACGGGGAAATACTTTTTTTGCCGACCCCCATCGAGTTCTCTCCATGAGACACACAGATAGGTTTGTAAGGGGTTTTTTTTTTGGGGGGGTGGGGGGTTCCTACAGCAAGGAGTCAGCCAGTGTGCAGTGGCCCTTGAGCTGAATGTTGAGGGCCTTACTCTTGCTCTGGGGCCTAATGGCGGATCAGTGACCTCACCATGACCTTTCACCCAGTGACCTTCCAATCATTCCTAACCTACTGAGCCACAAATGACCACCAACACGTTTATTCTGCTCACGGTACTGTGGCCCTGTATTGGCTAAGGCATTATGGGATGGATGGATGGATGGATGGATGGATGGATGGATGGATGGATGGACTGGGCTATTGCCCAGTGTCTTACAGTACAGCCCACTACAATATATTAGACAAGAGGAATCAGCATCTCTTTTGCATTTCCTCTAAAAAGGAGAACTCGAGGGCTTTCTCTTTAAACGGCTGACTTTCTGACTCCATGAAGCAGGCCGGCAGCACTGTGGCAGTGAGGAGACCATTATCACCCAGCTGCTATTCACAGCCTCATTTTTCATTCATTAAGTCTTTTGTTATCACTGCACGCGTAAGCGACATACCTGGCAGACCGGCACACTGGCCGTTTCGCTGGAATCGGTACCAAACGTGACGCCCTCATCTTAACACACACAGATTGTTTGGGTATTATGTAAGAGCCACGCACTGCATCTGACGGGTCGTCAGTGACACTCTACTGTCAGCGTCTGCCAGTAAGTGGACTTATTCGTGCCAGGGGTGGAGAAACCGCAAACTGACAGGATGCGCTGCTCACGTCAGGGCTCTCTGTGAGCAGGAAGCAGCTGTTGTCACATGACACCGACTCGCCATACCACCATCTAGTTGGGTGGCATGCTAGAGACGTAAAACCATATTTCTATCATAACCACTCTTTTGTTTCCTCTTAAAATTATAAATTAAAATTATTATAATTTAAAGCCTTTATCGGTTTAAAATCCCTCAAATTCACTTACCAGTTAAAATTCAGACATTTGAAAAGAAGAAAAAAAGCACTCATTCTCTATCTGTCAATCTCTCACACATCTACAGCACGGACAGCAGCACAGGCAGCACAAGCAGCACAGGCTGCACAGGCTACACAGGCAGCACAGGCTGCACAGGCCATTCATACCATTTGCATCCTATAGCATCCATACTTTCAGCAGTGTGCTGCTGTCACCTTTATCCCAAGCAACTTAAAGGTCCCACCCTTGGTAACTTATGGTTATGGTTAGGACTGGGTAGGGGTTAAGGTTGTCATAGTTAGCGTTAGCATTTTTCCCATAGAAATGAATGAGCGGTCCCCATAAAATATTTTTATCTGACATGTGCTTGAGTGCATGTGTGTGCGTGTCTTTGTGTGCGTGTTTGTGTGTGTGTGCATGTGTACGTGCGTGTGTGTGTTTGTGTGTGCGTGTGTGCGTTTGTGTATTTGTGTGTGTGTGTATGTGTGTGTGCGTGTTTGTGTGTGTGTCGGTGTGTGCATGCGTGTGTGTGTTTGTGTGCATGCTTGTGTGTGTTTGTGCGTGTGTGTGTGTGTCGGTGTGTGTGTGTGTGTGTGTGTCGGTGTGTGTGTGTTGGTGTGTGTGTGTGTCGTGTGTGTGTGTCGTGTGTGTGTGTGTGTGTCTGTGTGTGTCGGTGTGTGTGTGTGTGTGTCTGTGTGTGTGTGTGTCGGTGTGTGTGTGTGTGTGTCGGTGTGTGTGTCTGTGTGTGTCGGTGTGTGTGTGTGTGTGTGTGTCTGTGTGTGTGTCGTGTGTGTGTGTGTGTCGGTGTGTGTGTTGGTATGTGTGTGTGTGTCGTGTGTGTGTCGGTGTCTGTGTGTGTCGGTGTGTGTGTGTAGGTGTGCGTGTGTTGGTGTGTGTGTCGGTGTGTGTGTCGGTGTGTGTGTCGGTGTGTGTGTGTGTGTCGGTGTGTGTGTCTGTGTGTGTGTGTGTCGGTGTGCCTCACCTCTTCAGGTCGTTCCACCCAGGTTCTACTACCAGTTTCCCGCCTTTCCCACATTAACTTAAAAAAACGGAGATTCGCAGAGGAAGATGCACAGAATAAGACCTTCCGGAAGGTGCGTTATTCCCAAGTAGCCGTCTCTTACAGACGCCAGGTGCAAACAGGTATTTCGTTAGTCCCGGGCAGCAGCACAGAATGAACATTATAAGATGGACAGGGTTGGGGAAGCTGTTCAGTGTAATGATGCCTTTAGGAAGGTCCACATTTCACACGAATCGGCGGTGGATGCAGCTGCTATTTCGAGGCATTTCTCTGATGTGTATCTATCATTTCGGAGGCCTGGATATTGGCAACAATAAAGGGAAAAGTACAGATATAGGACCAGAACGGAACATATGTAAGAAACATGAGAAACGCAGAATAAATTATATAAATGATATTATAACAACTAATATTATGGTTATATAGGAATGATTACCTAATGGATCTTAGAATTTAATACCTACTAGCCCATGCATTGCCTTAACTACTGAAAACCCATCCAGAGACATTTTAAGACTTTAAGGAACCTTGTTTCAAACCATTGTGATATTCTTTGATTCCCTAACCGATATCTTTTGTGATTTTTTTTTTTTAGGATACAATGTTTATACTCGTATTGCTTTAATTTATTAGATTGTTTCTGGACTTTTGCAGCCTTTTGTCAGGTTCCTCCAGTATATCTATACATTATTTAGCCACTGTAACAGAAACATTATGAGATATATATCAAGGCACATCTGAGTCATTCTGACGTGTTGTCAGCAACCTGCAATTACACACTGAGATCTAAACACTCAAAAGGAGCATTGACACAAAGATACGACAAAATGACACTCTCACTAGACGTACACACACACACAGGCCGCACAGAGCGGGGTGTCAGCAGTGTAAATACAGAAGATCAGGCCGACACGTGACTATGAACGACAGAAAAGTGGAAACAAATTTTTAAAAAGAGCGATCATTGAAGCTCAGTGTTCGATCATGTCTGCATATAACGGCGAGAGAAGTTACGTGTGCCCTACCAAACAGGAGAGCAGAGAAAGCACAGAACATACTGAAGTTTCAATGACAGTTTGTTCCTAATTCTGGAGAGAAAGTGTCATAGAGGTTGACGCAGTTCAGGACCCGTCACCAGCCGAATGAATCAGCCGCGTCGTTCGATGGTGCGTGTCCCTGCATGGGCGCGTGTGTGAGACTGCTCTACCTTCTGAGCTGGAGCTGCGAATGTATCTCCAGCATGACGGACGAGACGCCAAGCGTGAAGAAGGAATGACGGCTTCTCTGATCTACAGCAGCCTCTGCTTCTCTTTTCATTCATAATTCACACCCGCCCCATGTACCCGATGACATCACACACTCCCTCCCACTCCTACTCCTCAGCCTGACTGGTTTTGCATCCACCCATTCCTGTGTGATGTAACAGACCAGTAGACAATGACAGAAGCTCTTTCAGTGAGGTTGCCATGGGAATTTAGCAAGGGGAAGTAAGGACAGGAAATACTATTAGAAGCAAGAAAGACGTTGACTGGGTTTAGTCGTTCAATCTGTCCAGTATAAGGTGTAGATATGAAATCCCTCAGTTACTTTACAGTTACTCAGCTGATGCCTGAGCACAGTGTAGCCGTCTGTGTGGAGAACAGTGGCTTTCGACTTTTGCCTGTTTAATTTAGGCGTTTGCCAGGTTTTTTAGTAAGCAGGACTCGGCTCAACCACAGCTGACAGGTCAGCTGACAATTTTTCACAATGATGCAGTTTTCTAATGTATAACATTTGAGTACATTGTACGATTTTCTTTTTTTATTATTGCTGGTGACCATAAAACATTACGAAGTCCTATTTAAAACACAAACAGAGAAATTGACCATACTAAACTGAAATTTATTCAAAAAACAAAAACGTTCTACTGGTTTCTAAAATCTTTCAGAAGCCAAGCTGGTGTGTAGGTTTAGTATATCCTGTTTTGGTGAAGCCCTCTCATTAAATCACATGGTGAGTAAAAGACCAGTGGATAAGCCTACTGGAGAGTAGAGCATGCCTGACTCAACAAGATCAGGCTGCTCAGTGAGGCTCGCTGGTTTCATATTTGGATGCAATAGCAAGAGATTATTCCAGAAAATGGCTAAGATGGCAGTCAGGAATTACCAGTTTATACCCACAAGATAATAATCACAGTGAGATAAATGATGCAATCATCCATAGCACTTTACTGTCATGTAAAATGCTGTCACTCACCGTCTACAGGCACACATCACATAATTACGAGTACTATTTAAAGAAATATATAATACTGAAGGTTACATCACTCCAAGTTTAACATCTGAAAGCCTTTTAAAATCCATGGACAGCTAACAGCTGGAGACACTTTGCAATTATGTTAAAGCTCGTTTTACGCATCAAAAGTTGAATTAGAGGATAAAATTGTGACAAATGGCAGAGACGCTCACCTGAGCGGGTGGCCAGAGCCCACAAGGTACTTCATTACGTTCAGAAAACGTCCTCCAGTTCCCAAAACAGGCGTCATCTTGGAGGGACACACTGGGTTTGTGCCTGGCACGTCTAGCCCGTCTCATATAACAGCCTCTTGTTTCCATGTCGCATGGTTCCCTTGCTAGGAGCGCTGGGCATGTATGAAGAACCGTCTGCCCGCAGTGCCCAGTATTGGCTAGTATTGGACAACCTTCTGCAGTGGGTCATTTTAGGATTCTTTTTTACCCATTTTCAGAAGCTTTGTCTAATTGTTTGCTCAGACCAAACAATGATAGTTACCGAACGGAACCTACAATTCACGTGGTAAGTGATGATAAATCATTAAACTAACATCTCTGCACATCAAACCCTGGCATTTTAAGAGCGATGAAATAAATAAATGGTAGTGTAGCTTTACAATGTGGCACAGAGCTAAGTGGCTGTAATGGATACGTTTCGAAATCACACTGGCCAGTGTAATAGATCTGTACCTCCACCATCACACTACTGGTCCTAGTGAACTCGGCGGCGGCGGCACAAGTGATTTTCATTGCACCACTTTGTAGAACTCTGACATAATGGAATTCATACGTTACGTAATAGTAGGTTTTCTCGGGAATAGGGTTTGGCAGCTGAATGCATCATTTCATTCTCTACTGAATTTCTGGGGTTTTCACAACGGTGTCTTGTGGTCTGACAGTTGCCTGTAGGGGGTTTTTTGTAACTACGTACCAAGTTTCCTATCCATTCAGTTAGTGAGTCACCACATGTGATTATGTGTATCAGTGGATGCAGCTGAATTCAAGCTGAGGTAACCCTTCCCATTTTAGCTTTATTGGACGCCTTCTGAAATGTGGCTGCAATGCAGGTCACAAAAAAAGATGAGTGCGACTGTATCAGACGATGCTCCTCCACCTCTGCTCAAATTCTGATCTTCTTGGAGGTTCTCTTCCACCTCCCTGTACCTGATCACGAAACAGCTGATGAGACATGACAGAATTTACAGACACCATCAGCCCTCGGCTCCTCAAAGCCATTGAACCCCTCCCTTTATAAAGCTCCCCTGAGCCAACACTTTCATTCATGCAATCACTGCAGGCTGTGAGGTAATCAGGCCTGAAGACTGCAGGGGACGGCGTTAGCATGCAGATTTAGCAATTTCGCTATTGAGAGAGGCTTCAGGTGTGATGCCACTGATAATCTGGGGCCTAGCAGAGCGGAGAACCTGCTGAGGTCCTGCAGAGAACCTGGATGGCCAGTGATGTGTAATAGCTGTTCCTCCCCTCTTTTCTCTTACACTTCTAAGGTCTGGTCCTCTAAGTGCATTCATTTCTTATACTGTATCACATACATTTTTAAAATTTTGCTCAAGGATTTTAATGTGAATGGGGAATACAGCTTTTGCTGTTATTTAGAGTGTGGAGACGTGGCCGTATTTACGCAAGTGTTACAGTTTTAATGGTCATCAATAGAAATATGCAAAGGTACACAGAGGGACTTTGGGCTGACCGTGTTATAAAGATCATATCTGCAAGTAAAATGTATTTATTTAACACTTGAGTGCAGCGACAGAGTCAAAATTCTTGACACCTGTTTTTACTGCATTTGCCTTTGTTCACCTTATAGCAATGACGTAACACATATCAAATATTGCAACGACCAAGGGAAGTGTTCAAGATCTCAGAATTTTCCGGAATTTTAGACTCTTCAAAATACCCTATTTTTGTCTCGATGGCAGCACTGCAGACTCTTGCCGTTCTTTCAACCAGTTTCCAGATGTAGCCACCTGGAACGCTTCTCCAACAGTCCTGTAGGTGTTTCTACAAGTTCTGGGCAGAGCAGGCTACGTTGCTCTTACTTTTTGATCCAATACATCCCAGAGGGTTTATTTGGATTGCTATGTTGTTGAAAAACCGATGGTTTTCAGTAGGTGTCAGCAGACGTTTGACTGGAACGTAATATATTTTATCAGCATCGGTCCCTGTCCTGTTCACTTCTCTATGTCAGTTCCCCATTTGGCCAGCAGATGTCGCTGGTTATCCCGATCTTAGCTCCGAGTGTGTTCTCCTATTCCCAAGACCATCGTGTGGCTTAATGGGCTAAGTGGACGATCGAGTCACCCTGGCTCTGTTTTATCAGGGGTTGTTTAGTATTTTACATTTATAGTTCTTGGTTTATACCTGTGTTGTTTTTTAATGTGCAGTTCTTTGATTTGTTCTTTCTTCTTTCACTGTTTGCAGTAATGTTTAGTTACCCTTGTTCTACTCTCCATTGGTGTTTCATCCATATTGGTCCCTGACTACCCACACCTGTTCCTCAGTGCTCTTAGCCCTTAGTGACTGTTAACTGCTCCCACCTCTCTCTTGCTGTACGTGGTTATCTGTGTATATATCTGCCTGCCCATGCTGTAGTCTTCAGTCAGTCTTTGGGTCTGTCTGTTCTATTTCCTGTCTAAGTGTGTTGCCTTTTCCCTGCCGGTTCCCCTTAGATGTTTAGTTAGTATTCAGTTTCTATCTGCTTTATTTTGATCCCACGTGGTTCCTGATGCTTTCTGGTTTCCTGTGGAGTTCAGTTTTGTTCAATAAAGCCCTTTTTGTCTGAGAGCCATATGGTGGATCGCCATCCCACCATAACAGAATGTACTCTCACAAGAATTAACCAGGAGAACCGGAGGAAAGATGTTGCCACACCTATCACCTTTGCATGCTTTTTCTAGAATGATACATCTGAGATTCACAGATCCATAACCTTGCAGGAAGATCACAATCACTGATTCTGAGAAATGCTTGTACCTGCTCAGACTGAGACAGAGCGTGTGGGTATGACCTGATTATGGCCCGGTTATGTGTGCACATTAATATCTGCCCTAAACTACGCCTGTTTTTCTGCAATCTCAGAGATTTCACCTTTAGTCAAGAGAACAGAATGTTAACACTGGGTTTCCTACTGCACCCACTGTAGCCTTAGCGCATGGGCAGCAGGTCTCCAATGGACAAGCCTCTGTGTTATGGAAATTAGCACTGTATATATTCTGGCAGTGTATGAGTCAACAATTACCTACTAATTGGGAAGGCATTTGTCCCTGTCTACATGCTGCCAGGAAACCAGAAAGCAATAGGAACCACTGCCACTGGTTAAATTTGCAGACGACACCAAAGTGGGTGGTGTAGCAGATACTAATCTAGCAGCACAGAGGCTACAACGGGATCTTGATTTAATTAGCGATTGGGCTGATACCTGGCAGATGAAATTTAACGTAGACAAATGTAAGGTACTCCATGCAGGGAGCAGAAATATAAAGTACAGATATTTTATGGGTTCCACTGAAATGAAGGTAGCTGATTATGAGAAAGATCTCGGTGTGTATGTTGATGCTTTCATGTCCCACTCTCGCCAGTGTGGGGAAGTAATAAAAAAGGCAATAGGATGTTGGGTTACATCTCTAGGTGTGTGGAGTTTAAGTCAAGGGAGGTGATGCTACGATTATACAATTCCTTGGTAAGACCCCACCTAGAATATTGTGTGCAGGTTTGGTCACCATATCTTAAAAAGGACATTGCTGCCTTGGAAAAGGTTCAATGTAGGGCTACGCGAAATTATGAGGCGAGGTTAGCTGAGCTGAATCTGTTTAGCCTCAAGCAAAGGAGACTAAGAGGGGACATGATCCAGGTATATAAGATTCTAACAGGTCTGGATGTTCTTCAGCCAAATGTCTATTTCAATAGTAGCTTAAATACTAGAACTCGTGGCCATAGGTGGAAATTAGCCGGAGAACATTTTAAAATGAATTTGAGGAAACACTCCTTCACACAGCGTGTAGTTTAGACTATGGAATAATCTTCCTGTTAGTGTAACACAAGCTAGAACCCTCGGTTCCTTTAAATCAGAGCTAAATAAAATTTGAACAACCCTGAGCTATTAGCTAAGTTCACCCGAAACGAGCTTGATGGGCCGAATGGCCTCCTCTCCTTTGTAAATTTCTTATGTTCTTATGTTCTAGGAAGAATAACACAAAATTATAAAAATCACTTTCATTCCTATGCTAATGACACACAAACATGTATTGATTGGGCCAAATGGCCCATAATTGCCCTACTAAACTGCCAGAAGGAAACAAACGAGTGATAATTATCTGTCCCGAAATTCTGATAAAGTTGCAATAACACCATTTGTAATGCATCGTCAGCACATGTCTGCATTTTGCTGAGTGATTTTCAATACAGGTTTGTCGTTTTATTCTCAAATAAAGGACAGACTTCTTACAGATGCTGAAATGATCAGCTCTCAGGGAACACAAATGGCATGTTGTCCTACCTGCAATGCAAAATGCAGCCGCAACTCAAAAGAACAAATAAGAAAACGTCTTACTTATTCTACTGTCTCTCCACTAGCTTCCAGTTAAGTCCAGGACTGACATTAAAATTTGTCAGCTTACTTACAAAACACTGAAGGGTCAGGCCCCTAACAGAACTCATTGTCTACAATCTAGAACAAACAACTCCTCACATAAACAAAAATACTTTGGTTCTGACATCTTCCAGCTTCTAGACTCTTGGTCTATAGAACAGCCTGCCAGCAAAGAGATACCCCCTCAATTTCAGTATTTAAATCCATGCCAAAGGTCTGTTACTTTAGCTTAACCTACCATTAATAAAGCTGCTGGTGCAATTGTTCATGCCGCTGTTTCATGTTTGCTGCTGAAGCTGTTGGTCGCCTACCAGCATTTGCATTGACCCACTGTGTCACTCTCCCCGTGACTGGATGCCCAGTACACAGGGGTGACAGCCTCTGAATTCATGCCATGGATGTAGCAGACCAGAGGCTAAGCTTCTAGTCAGCGGAGGACTGAAGACTCATACAAAGCTGGCTGTAGAAAGAGCTGACCTACAGATGGCGGGATGACCCACATATGGACTGACAGAAGATATGCAGAGCACACCCTGCTGTCTGACTTGGTTATTGTGAGCCTGCCCAGGGAAGGTTGGGCAGCCTGTTGTCCTAGGTTTCGTTTCCTCTCTTCCATTGTCCTCTGGCTCTCATTCACTATTCATTTACACTATTGTTACCCTGAATGAGTGTAATGATTATTTTACACGGGTGTTCACAGTAGAGAACACAAGTAACCTACCACCATTTAGTATGAACACAACGTTGTCTATGACCAATATCCAGCTGATGTGATACAAAGCCTAGCTAAGCTCAAAATAAATAAATCACTGGGCCCTGATGGCATCTTACCTATAGTTTTAAAAGAGATGAGGGATATTATTAGCCAAGCTTTAACTTTACTATTTCAGAAATCGTTATCTGCTGGTGTGGTACTTTCTGATTGCTTGCATGCTAGTATAACGCCCACATTCATAAAAGGGGACAGAAGTAGCCCAGCAAACTATAGGCCAATCAGTTTAACTTGCACAACTGGAAAAACATTCAAATACCATTCTGAGGGGTAGCCAACATGGATGTAGGAGAAGTAGGTCCTGTTTAACTAATCTATTTGAGTTCTTTGAGGAAGCTACAAGAGAAATTGGTCACAAAAAGGCTTACGATGTGATCTACTTAGATTTGATGGTGCAATTATACAATTCCTTGGTAAGACCCCACCTAGAATATTGTGTGCAGGTTTGGTCACCATACCTTAAAAGGACACTGCTTTGTAGCGCAAGCTAAAACCCTGGGTTCCTTTAAATCAGAGCTAGATAAGATTTTAACAACTCTGAGCTATTAGCCAAGTTCACCCGAAACGAGCTTGATTGGCTGATTGGCAATCAGATGTTTGGTCCCACCTCCTCTACAATCTGATTGGTTATCTTTCTGAATCAATCATTTTTCATTTTAAACTCAAACTTTGGACATATTCTTTATTTCCCTTATGAGGATTTTTCTGTTTTCTGCAATGACTCAGTGGAAACATGTAGAGGAGAAAATGCATGTAGCAGGAAAACGATCAGTGTTTTCTGTTCTATACTGTACATCTTTCTCTGATTTGCGCAATGTCACCCATCGACCACACTATACAATGACATAGTCTAATGTCATCATCTGTGGGTCCATATAAACACAGGGTTTTTGTCTCAATAGGTCAGGGATCACCAACATGATGCCCCCAAGGACCACATGAGTCGCCCGCGGACCTGTTCTAAAAATAGAACAACTCACCAGTGAGTAGCGTCTGAAATTGAATTTTATTATGTTGCTTTTCTTCCTTAATCACATTTGCATTTATATAGATTTGAAAATGATAATATCTAAAAACAAGCATTTAAAACATGTTTATTATACATGAAGTTTAGATAAGTTTGGGTAAAGTCTGTTCTGATAGCCCTTCCTATGGATCAGCGCCTGTGAAGTAGCTCTCAGGTTCAAAAAGGTTGGTGAGCCCTGCACTAGGTTATCTGCAGCTACCTGTCTAAGATGATCCTGATGACGGTAGGTCATCTCAGAAAGCTTATCTCAGAACCCTTCACCGCAGCGACTGTGCGCCTCTCTATTATAAAGGAGCCTGAACTTCTCGAGCTCCTAGTCGGCTATTTTGTCTCTCTGGGGCAAACTGCAACAACGTTCTGCTTGACCAATGTCCAGATCTCCAGAGTATTCTGCTGCAGCAGCAACTTGAAAAAACTCCCTCTTGCTGCAGGCTTTGCTGAGTGGCGTCACACTGTTGGAGGAAATAACTGTTTGCTCTGTTTCACCTGCGCCCTGTACACACTCGCCCCACGGGGGGGGATGGCAACCCACCTGACCCAGCCAGTTTTAAGTTCCGGGGGAGCTCCCTGCCACAGACACAAAGAGAAACCGAGGCACAGCAGGTTTGACACCCAGATCAGCATGGCACAGCACCCACTCCTGCCGGTTTGCGTCGTATTTATAACACGAGCTCTGCCTTGCCAGGGACCTGCACAGCTCCGCCCGATTTTAATGGAGCAGCAATTCCCTGAGCTCTGGGAGCTGAGGCCGCAAATCACAGCAGATGACAGTTCACTGCAGCAGGTACGCAGCTGCAGGCAGGGGTGTAGCCCAGAGCCTCAATGACGCACCGGATGAGAGTCATTTAAAAAGCAAACATACCACACAACAAGTTTACCATGAAGTGAAACTCCATTGGATGACGTTCAAAAGAGTGCAGTGCGATTTGTGTAAATGAAAGCTAATTTTGTATATGATTTAAGACACACAGGGCAATTCAAACACCGTGAAAACTACACAAAATTAGGTCAAAAGTGAGACAGGCCAAGCAGAATGCTTAAGCTACACCTTGAGCGCGGTAACGCGCACACATATCATAGATAATCAGTATTTTGCTGCCAAAGTATTTCTACCTTTGAACAAGGAGTGGCGTGTAATGGCCTGGAACCTGGCAGCTCTTTCTGTTTTTCTTAAAGCCGTACACTAGGACGCAAGATAGCAAGAACATCTGATGAGAAAATCAAGTTTGGCAGCATAACAATCGCCGTAACAAGGGCACTATGTCACTAGCAACAGAAACGCGCATTTCCGGTTTAATACACGATATAAATCCATACTCTTAAATGTCAAAGCATGATAATCCTTATCCTATCTGAATGCTTGTTTTTATTGCCAGCAGTCGCTAGTGCACCATGATCCATCTGAAACGACCGCCGTCAGCAGCTGTTGCCGGCCGGAGGCCGCATTGTGGGAGTCGGCTCACGGCTTCACTTTACGTCCATATAATAGCACTCATCAAACAGTAATCACAAACTACAAAATTTAGGGAAGTTCACAATTATATTTTAATGTCTGGGTATATTTCTCTTTATTATTTGGTTCAAGAACTTTCAATGTAGACAACATTTCGCTTAATAAGTACAAAATGATACAGAATGCATCCTCCCTTTAATTAAAAACATCGAGCCGTCTAAAGTTTCATTTTGTAATTTTGAATCTGTACGTGCATTCCGCAAAATAGTTGCAAAACACATGTAACCTTTCTCGAAAATGCTTTGTAATGCAATATACGAATATTAATACCCGACTATTGGAATAAACAGCAGATTTGCCTAAGCCCTTAGTAACAGGGATGTTATTCGCCTGCGCGCGTAATCATACCTCTTGGATTCCGCAGGTACGTGACAGTATCCAATTGCACTTTGTGCTTGATAGATGTGCAAGAATTTTGTATAAACTCCAAAACGGTAGAATCTCATTTTAAGTAAAGCCAGACAAACATAAACTCATTGCCTCACTGTGAAGTGGACTATGTCCGTAACATAGGCAGTCCCACTCACTTAATGCTTCAGGTTACAGAAAGCCTGGAGTAATCAGTTACAAACCCAGTTCCAGTTTCCTAGTAAGATTAAACCCTTTTGAAACACGGTTCTATTCACAACCAATCAAACTATCTTCAGCTAAAAAAAAAAGCAGCAGAATAAATAAATTTAAGTGACATTTTCCCTTCGTCACCTGATCCCGAAAGGCAAGAAAACACCAAAGAGCGCTTCTCGGATCTCTTATTTTTGAGAAAAGCTTTAATATTGTTTAATTACTGTTAATGTCCCCGCATATTTTGTGCAGTAAGGCAATGCTGCAGTTCTCTTCTTCGCCAGTAGGGGGATTTCATAGAGACACCCAGAATGCTTTGCTGAATAATGCTCAGCCGAAAAGCGATATCAGTATTACACTGCAGATATAAATTACACTGCTAACACATGGTAGGCGAAATACGTAAAACCACACAGGCAGAACCAAATTACACACGTATATATATATTTATGAGAAACAGTCCGCCAAAATACGCCCTTATTTCACTCATGTCTATTACTAACCTAAAATAATGTCTACTATATACCTTTCGGAATAAAGGTGAAATGTAGCTAGTAAAGCTTTTCTGTGTTACCAAAATTATGTTTTGAGTTAAACGTATTGCATTACTCGCGGTTCGATTTTAATTTGCCGGCAATGACCTTAAAATGCTCTTGTTTCCTTCCCCGCACCTTACATGGAACCGGCATCATTATCGGGTTCAGCACATTTTACACATAACATGCGGATTATGAATGAATCAGGGTTTCACAAGATATACGACTGTCGTAAAAGAATATCTTAATATGTCATTACAAAACCTTGCGGCCATCTAAAGTACAAAGTATAGTTAGTCCAGAAATGGGAGCAAAAATCTAAATCCACTTGGCTATGGCGCGGATTGACGTGCCCCTGTATCATGTAACGGTATAATACGCGCTGGATACACTATATCTAAGATGCCATAGTGATGAGAAATTATCAATGGCTAAACTGAAGTGAATTGCGTTTGGGTTACCTGCATATCTGGATGGGAGAGGCTGCGGATGGCGACCGGGGCACAGACATGATCAGCTTCCCTTGACTATTATGGGCGCAAGTGAGACTCCCGGTGCAGAGACGGAAGAGAGAGCGGAGCGTCCCTGACGAGGCGCGATGCTGCAATGAGTTAGGCTGCTCCCACGAAAGGTCTTACAGGGATAAATATGGTTATTATCCACTACCTTTTACATCTCTCCCCTATTGTCATACATTTAAATTACGTGTTTATCATTGAGTATAATGTATTTTTAATTTATATACAATTGCAAAAAAAAAAAAAAAAAACATTTCGAGCCGTTTTACTTATTTAGATGTGCCGTTGAATTATTGATGGTTTCGGTTTCTATTGACTCGAGGAACACTGGAACAGTGTAATAAATATAATATATTTTAAGTTAGATAAAAGCTTTTTCTAATTCGTCGCAAAAGTTTTTGTAGCGTACAATAGAAATTGAAATGCGACATTCTCCTAAGTTACCCGGCTATAGTTATGCTCTTTAGATCTTTTTGACTTCCGCTTGACCCAAAAATCCCAGAACATCGCGTGCCATCACAATATAACATGCAATTTCCAAAATGACCACTACATGGCAGCAACGACCACGACATTCAATTCTCGGTATAGTCGAGGAGCAATACGGTGTATTATAGACCTATTACCCTCGCTTGTCAAAACTTTCTAAATAAAAGTGGGAACACCGAAAACTGGTTACCGTGTGGAACAAATGACATATAACGTACTTATCCATCCATCCATCCATTTTCCAAACCGCTTATCCTATAGGGTCGCGGGGGGTCCGGAGCCTATCCCGGAATCAATGGGCACGAGGCAGGGAACAACCCAGGATGGGGGGCCAGCCCATCGCAGGGCACACTCACACACCATTCACTCACACATGCACACCTACGGGCAATTCAGCAACTCCAATTAGCCTCAGCATGTTTTTGGACTGTGGGGGGAAACCGGAGTACCCGGAGGAAACCCCACGACGACATGGGGAGAACATGCAAACTCCGCACACATGTGACCCAGGCGGAGACTTGAGCCCGGGTCCCAGAGGTGTGAGGCGACAGTGCTAACCACTGCACCACCATGCCGCCCCATAACGTACTTATATTTAGGCTAATTAATTCAAAAACATTTTATTATGATAAGAAACATGTAATCAAATTATTAGGTAGGCTTCACGAAAGCTCAACCTACCTTTTTCGTGTGCTGTATTTTTCCCCACAGAACAGAACTGGGACATTCATTATTACGCGAGAAGAATAAAAAAACACTAAATTTAATTAATTTGTGACTGTTGATTTGTTTCAGTAAAACATTATATGTGAAAATGTCAGAAAGTGCACCGTAAATGACCGACACTTAAATGACCTGTGATCCCACGCCACGACCAGGGTACCCCGTCCAATGGCTTCAAAATTCTGGTCACGGGAATAACGGTAGCATTTTCTCTATTGTTCTTATAAACTGCATGGATCGGTGAGCTGTTGTTAAAAGTAACAGTCGCTGACGATTCCTTCGTCAGTGGGTATGATCTTTTTTTTTAGCCGCGTGACAGCCCTGAAATTTGCATTTTGTATTTATTTAGTTCCTAAATAACAAGTCCGACGGAGAAATTTGAAAAATCATGTAGGATCATTAACAAAATAGCAAGAAACTTTAAGTCGATGTTTTTTATTAAACAAATGACATGCATTGTATTATTTGAATAAAAGGATAACTTCCAAAGTCAATTAAAATAATAACAACGTATTTACATATTGCATCTCTGCATATTAGTTGTGTAAATCACATACTACAAATAACCCTTTGGGTTTTACAAGAGTTTGTTTATAACTCATATTCATTTAACCCCCAAAGAGGACTAAATTCAAATAGTTCATTGAAATTACCAGTACAGAATATTCAAAATGTAATTACAGTGTAACTGTTTAAAACCTTGACCGTTAACAGTAGCCAAGCGTAATATAATTAAATATAGAACTCAATCCAAATGTAACATATACTGGGGAATTATTCATGTTCTTTTGACACTTAATGTGCGCATGTACGTACGATCTCCCAAACAAAAATATTTTTACAAAATATATTGACAGTTAGGCATAAATCTACCATGGTCTCCACATGTTCGCACTGAGGTTCTGTGAAACGGCCCGTATATGTGAATTGGTGCTGCTCGGTCTCGGCGTGGTAATGGGCGTACAGGTCGGATTTCTCCGGTCCATCTGAGGCAACAAGCCGGCGTTGTTGTCTCTGCAGTTCTGGCAAGGAGGTGCGACTGCTGCCGAGAGTGACTGCCGGAGGTAGCCGTTCACGCGCGTGTAGGTGTCCTTGTCCAGCAGGTTGGTTTTGGGGAGCATGGTCGACACGCGCTGAAGACATGCCTCGTACCCTTCTTTGTAACTGTCCGATCGATCTGGTAATTAAATGAAATATTTCAGTTCCTATTTCGCCCATCATGTAATAAATATAATGCATATGAATAACAATGTATAGTCTACCAATCAGAAATGACAGGATACTCACTTTTAACTGGTGCGGATGGAAGGTCTCTGAGAAACCTTACAGTCATGTCCAGGATATCAGCTTTCTCAAGCTTAGAGTACCGAGAATTCTGAAAAAATACATATTTTAGAGAATAGTCAGACACAGGAGTAAATGAAATCGTTTTATATAAGTCACTCACAGTGAATAAATTGTATTCCGTTCATTTTCCGGCTATAGGTATAAAGGGACTTACATCTTTGCCGATCAGAGGTACGATGAGGTTCTTCAGCTGGTTGAGGCTTTCGTTTATTCGTGCTCGCCTTCTCTTTTCCATTAAAGGTTTCAAAGTCTGAAATGTTAAGTAAAACAAACGATTTTATGTCGCTGACAAGCATTTCATGATAATAGAAAGATATAATAAAACAGTTCATTTGGACGCAATCTTTAATAAATGGAACGGGCCTCACCTTTCTCGTTTCATTGGCTTCTTTTCTTTCGGCCACCGTTAGCCGTGGATAGTACGGCTGGGATGCTGCAAAAGCGATACTGGGAGTCATACTGGCGGTTGAGTGGCGCACTTCCCTGGAGTTTCGGAGCTCTGATGATGGGGAAGCTCACGCTCCGCGGTATATATGGAGGATGGGCGCGTCATGGGAACGCCCCCCAGCCACCAGACAATCACCATGCAGAAGAAAAGCGTATCCTTTGGGGAGTGACCCCCGATTACGGGGTGTTAAAAAAAATTAATAACCATCTGTTTCCCTGCGCAATCCAGCCATATACAGTGTTGGCATGTCTGTAACACGGAGAATATGTATTTAGTATTCATATGTTATATGTTATATTGAAATTGGCTACATATTTAAAATTACAGTGTAAATGGAGAATGTAGACCATCCATCACACCTGCAGGCGTTAAATATGTGGAATGGGACTACATTTGGGTTCTGGTTTATTTAGCATGTAAATGATAAGAAATAATTTATTTAAACCCACACAAACATTTGACTGGCACAGTAAACTCCTGCAATAGAACTGCCTATAGACTATAGGGAGTGTTTATTGTTTTAATTGCAAATGTACAGGTAGGCCTAAATTGAAATTATAACCTAAAGACCAGTATTTGTATATGTGATGCCAAGTGAGATGCTCTTCGTGTGTATCATACGTATTTGTCTGTAAAATGTAACAAACTAAAACAAAGGCAACTTGGCGGGTGGGGCTTGGTCCTGGGGGCGGCCAGGGGGGGGGAGAGAGAGAGGGGGCAGTATTTTAAATATAAAAACTTACCCCAAGCTACGCTATACTTAAATAACATCTGCCTACCAATTTCCCTCAACAATAGCGAGTGTGTTTTTTTCCTTCTTGTCTGTGAATTTAAGTATCTTCACCTGCAACGCGCTTGTTATGGCAGTTGGGGGAGTTTGGCCTATAGACGCGATATTTAAGACGCTGTAGACGTATATGGCTCCTTCATCCATCCATCTTTTTCCCTATGTAGTCTATATTTTAGAAGCAGTTTGCATCAGGCATCTTCACCGTTCACCGTGTTATACATTCCCATTATGACGACTGATTATAAAGAAAAAAACGCACTTTTTGCTCAAACAATAATATAATATTTAAATATAATATATTCCGATGCTAAATATGTTTGAGTGACAACGCACTTGTCTTAATGCTCCCCTGGGGAGTAGTGTCACGGGTCCGGCACGAGCACCAGCACCAGATGGACCCCACCCCCCATGTCTTTCAAACTATTAAACTTTGCGTATCATGTCCTGCGCTTGGTTTCCATTTTTTCAATCGAGTATCAGTTTGTGTGACGTGTTTTTCAAATAATTTAGCGTCAGTAGCCCATCTGCTTTTTCATCGCGGATGGGAGATGCTATAGTGATGGAACAAAAGAGGCACGACTTTTCTAGAAACCCATCAGAAATAGATTTAAATATCTACGTCTCAATGGACTTGTTGCTCCTTTTAGTCTTTGCCTGACACTGGACTGAAACTATTTTTAATACTCTGTGCTCCATATTAATACCCGCCAGCATAACCGTACGCTTTTGCTCACCAGTACGATATAAAGCTGCAGCTTTCTAAGTTCCGCTGTTCCGCCTCACCCTAAAGGCACATGACAGCTTGTGATCGGGCGGTCCCGCCTTGTACCGATGCTCTGCGGGACCGGGTGAAGGATAGCAGCGTCGCACGCGCTGTACCTCCCCATGGGACAGTCGATTAACTGGCCCTGTACCGCATCTGGGGGAAAGGCGGAGGTTTCAGGTCTGAAACTTCTTACTTTCGGCAATTCGGTTGGAGTCGGCTTTGTCATTTAAGCAAATTTGGCGTCGGGGCCCCATCTGTGCAAGCTGTCAGAACGGGGGCGCTTTGTTTAAAAATTAAAATAAGTGAGAATTTAAAAAGTACGAGATGAATGAGTATGGGGGACAAAGCGCTGCCATTTTTACCGCGGTAATGTTCAATACATTCTGTGTTCTTGCGACGAAATGCCTCATTTAGCCATATATGTATAATAATATTAACAGGGAAAAGGCATATATAGCTTAATTCATTTTAGTATTTTCATCACAAATATGAAGATTCCTAGCGCTTAAACATTCATACAGTTGCGTGGTAAATCTCCAGACTATGCCGTTTATTGTTTCCTTCATTAATGCATGAATTTTCGTATTTGATATGTAAACATCAGATTGAGTTAGATGAGTTTTACGGTTTGTGTGAGTGTGAGTGTTTACATGCTAAATAAACCCGAACCCAAATGTAGTCCCATTCCACATATTTAACGCCTGCAGGTGTGATGGATGGTCTGCATTCTCCATTTACACTGTAATTTTAAATATGTAGCCAATTTCAATATAACATAGCATATTAATACTAAATACATATTCTCCGTGTTACAGACATGCTAACAGTGTATATGGCTGTTCCCTGATGCTGGTGATGATGATCGTAGTTGATGCGGTTTCGGATACTTTTACACCAATAGTTATTTGTATTTTGCGATATCAAGGTCCTTCCTTTTGTCAGTTGTTTTAAACTGACATCAATATAATGTTTTTTGTACTTTCTACCATTATTTTTTTTAGCTGTTAAAATACATATTTCTCAAGAAAAATTGTTTAATTGAAATGCTTTTTTACACTCGTTTTAGCGTTTACTTGAAACCGTAGCTTCGTCAACATTTTACAGATTGAGAGGGAACAATAGATTACTAAAGTTCTCAAAACATCCGTGGCGAATCTACATTTTCACTCATCCATCCATCTTCTAACCAATTATACTTCATGGTCAGACATCCATCCATCCATCCATCCATTTTCCAAACCGCTTATCCTACTGGGGGGGGGGGGTCCGGAGCCTATCCCGGAATCTATGGGCACGAGGCAGGGAACAACCCTGGATGGGGGGGCAGCCCATCACAGGGCACACTCACACTCCATTCACTCACACATGCACACCTATGGGCGATTTAGTAACTCCAACCAGTCTCAGCATGTCTTTGGACTGTGGGAGACCCGGACTCAAACCCAGGTCCCAGAGGTGTGTGTGTGTGTGTGTGTGTGTGTGTGTATATATATATATATACATACACACTACCATTCAAAGTTTGGAATTTTCCTTGTACTCCATGAAAACATACAGGAAATGAGTCAGAATGGGAAATATAGCTAAATAATGATTCAGTTTACAAGGAGCTGGCATGTCTAGTCACCAGACGCAGAGGATGTCTCGTAGATGCATTAGATAGCATTACCAGCTCTCGATGGAGTTTGATAGGGGTCACATTGTGGGTTTGCGTGAGGCCGGCTGGTCGTATCGTGCACTTACCCGGCATGTGGGGCTTGCAGGTGTCACAGTCGCCCGATGTTGGAAGCAATGGGCACATGAGGCACCCACACACATCGTGAAGGTACCGGTCACACAAGGCAGACCACACCAAGGGAGGATTGTTGTATTTTGTGCCCCAAGCATTATAGAACCCCATGACATCTGCGCTTGCCATCCGGACACAGGTATTGGACTCTCTACAACACCCTGTGTTATCCTGCACCGTGTCTGGATGACTGGCATCAGCAGGACTGCGGGTTCACTGTCCCATGCGTAGGCTGCTGTTAACACCAGCGCAGAGATGGCTGACCGGAATCTAACTGCACTTCCATTGTATAAGCTCCATTCTGTACGCACTACATAAGATTCTGCCTTGTATGTAGTATCTACGCAGATTGTTAGAAAGGGGGTTTTGAAAGTAGACCAGTAATTTGCAGAGCTCAGCATCCTTAAATCCAACCATGTGTGCGTGTGGAGGGGGGAGGGGCTGAGGGGGGCACCTGCCCCTTTTGCACAAACAATTGACAGTGCCCCCCTTTTAAGGTTCTTAGTGCCCCTTTTCGATAACCGACAAATTTACCAAGAGAATCGCCCCCCCCCCCCATCCCCCACTGGAGCACCTGCCCCTCAAAGAGCTTGTGCACGGTGCTGCTTATTCCCGTCAATGTCATTAAAAAGTAAGACTTTGGTCTGGATCGAACCCGACCGTCTGCTGCATATCCAATATTCAGTTTCTGCATCTTTCACATTTTTAACAAGCAATATTTTGCTTTGTTTACTGCAAATGCTGTTTGCATGACAAAATAAAAACAGATACCTGGAGTTATAAAAATTCATCATTGCTGCTATTTTCCTCTAAATATGATTCTGGGCAACTGATTTCCTTTTAAAAATATGCAATTTGTAACATTTCTACATCAAATTTAGTATAATAATAATAGTTATTGAAAACACAAAAATGACATTGAAAATTAAATAACAAATGTGAGATGAATTTAAGAAAAACAGAGAAATAATTTGTTTGCACATTAAGTGCGGCTCTTTATTTGAATTTCAAACATTCATGTTAAGTCACATTTAAAATCACGCTACTTAGCAGTTTCCTCCATCAGCAATCAATGTTCTAACACATAGTGCTTACAGCTCACCTCTTTGCACAGACCCACCTTATAAAAGTTAACTGTGCAAATACAACACATACAAAACAACCCCTGGGGTTTACAAAGGTGTCGTTTATAACCCATATCATGCTCATTTAACCCCCAAAGGAGAATTAAATATAACACAGAATTCATATTTTTTTCCACAGCGCATGAACTCGAATCATAAGCCAATAAATCGCAGCTTGTCATTGAAATACTTCAGCCGGTATACATTACAATGCACTGCGATATTGTTCAATTAGGCTTGTGACAATCTCTTTGTTTCCTTTCCCCCTTAAGTGCATACAAATACAATTCTTTGCATTTAGGTGGGTCTAACTGCTAACGTTTAATCTACCAAGGTCTCCACATGTTAGTACTTATAGCTTGTGGCATCGCCTGGTGCTGATTCACATACGGAATGCTGCTGTTTGAATTCCCGCTGGAATCAGGACGGGAGCCTCCAGCGCCTGTAGACGCTGCTCTCAGAGATCCAGTGCTCATTTGGACCACCCCTTGACAGTTCTGCCCCCTACGCTTGCAGTTCTGGCAAGAAGGAGCGTCCCACGTCGACATGGAGTGCCTGAGGTACTCATTTACCCGCTGGCTGGTGTCTTGATCAAGGAGATTGGTTGTGTAGAGTAAGGTTGAGATGCGTTGACGGCATGCTTTGTAGCCGTCTTTGTAACTTTCAGATGGACCTAGAATATAGTGGCTTTGTTTTAGTATTGCATTTCAACGGGACGCAGAAAACTAGTTAATCATGGACAACAGCAAAAAACTACAGAAGACGCTCACTTTTAGCTGATGTAGACGGAAGGCGTCTGAGAAATCGTACGGTCATCTCCAGAATATCCGCTTTCTCAAATTTCGAGTAGCGAGATTTCTGTAACAGACAAAAGTGGCAGAAAATGATTAATGTTGCAGGGTTAAAATGTTTTCATATTATAACATTGTTGCTTTAAAAAAAACAATCAATGTAACAATTATTCAATATAAAAATAATACATGTACTTACATCTTTGCCAAACAAAGGCAGAATAAGCGTCTTCAGTTGCTCGAGGCTTTCGTTGATACGAGCGCGCCGTCTTTTTTCCATTAACGGCTTCAAAGTCTAAAAAGAATGCAAGTGAATGCAAGTTAAAATCTGAATGTAATGCACCGGTCACCTGAATGTGTCACACTCCTAGCCGTCGTTCTCACCTTTCTCAGTTCACTGGCTTCCTTCCTTTTGGCCGCTTGTGAGCCGTAGTTCTGGGCTGTTGCAGCAGTGATTCGGGTCATGGTTTTGGCAGTGCGCAAGTGCTTTCCGAGACGGAGGAGCGCTGCAGTAACTTTGGGAGGGGGGGTCAGCCGTAGGTATTTATAGGCGAGCTGAGCGTCAAGAGTGCGGTCCCAAAGCGTCGTCACTCATAGTTTCGACGCGAAAACCTTTGTTTTAAAAACAATTTCATATCACCATCTGTTACTTATACGATCAAGGATAACTTATATTCTATGTTTACGTGTGGTTTTGCTTTGTTACTGGGTTATCGACCAAGCAATCCACTTAAGCGCCAAAACCCTCAGTACTGTATGTTTTTCAAAGCTTACAAATATATATATATATATATATATATATATATATATATATATATATATATATATTTTTTTTTTTTTTTTTTTTTACCGAATTCGGTCCTTTTTTATCGGTTACATTAGCTATACATAAGTAAACAAAAGGTCTATTAAAATTAGGTTAAACATACTCCTTCTTCAACAGCTTATGCAGAAATGATCAAATCATATACTTTATAATGTAGATATATTTGTATGATTTAATATTTTTTAAATGTTAACATAACATTAAGTTTTAAATCTGTATATTACTCATTGTGTTAATGTACACGGTTCTTAGGTGAAATTTGGATTCTGGGCTGAATTGTTCTCCTTGGAATAAAAACATTTGAATTACAGAAGCAGGTCCCCAAGCCAAGCTATATTTAAATTAGATCCCACATCTGTTTAAACAATTTTGTTGTTGTCGCTTCTTCTTCGAAGTCTCAGGAAAGGCACCTTCACCTGCGCCGACTGTGCTGGGGGCGGCGGCGCCACGCTGGCCGTCTGTCAAGGCGCTCAAACTTCCAGCTATACGGTGAATAGTAACACATGTTTTTCGCGATATAATGACGAATACGTTATACATTTAAACAAATATGTAAAAAAGGCATACCCTAGTCATGGTTTCTACTTTTTACATACTTACATGGATAACGTTAAAGTTTTTAATATTATACCTGTCCCCAAGGAATACCCTCACGCGTCCGGCACGAGCCACCAATACGCGATGGGCGTGGCTCTCACCATCCCCCACGCCTCCCACTGCTGCGCTATGGGGCAATGTCTGTGCTAGGTTTACGCATTATTCTTTTGTATATCCGTTTGCAAAACCTATTTTCAAATCATTTGGCGTCCGTATTCCATCTGCAGCCCTGTCAAGATTTGGGGGGGGGGGGAGGTGCAAAACGAGCAGAGAGGCTGAAAGAGTAACGCCTTTATTTTGTTAAACGCATGATGTCGCAGCATTCAGTGGCATCTTATAGGATAATGTAAAAACACGAACACCAACTAACCCAGTGTGTCATTTTCTACTGTTCTAAGTTTAAAATATAAACTTGCCAGACGTGATCATTTCACTGTAGAAGAGTCTCTACGGCGAATAACCTGTGCACATTGGCAGTGCAAACTTATAACTGAGAGTTGGTTTAATAGGAAAAAACATAAAGTATGTATTATACTGTGATTTACAGGAACTCCACATTAAAGCTTGTGATCAAATAAACGATGTACAGTGGTTCTACTTAAAATAAATCGCAGGCTAACCCTTTCTACACGGACTACGCACTAAACAAAGGCACTATTGGAACTGATGCAATATTTGCACGCGTCCCTCTTCCCATGGCGAGCGCAATAAACAGCCAGTGCAGCCAGCACGAGCTCCACGGAGTTGGGATAGTTTAACATTTGAGCGTTTCGGTTAGAATTTCCTTTGTCTTTGAATGAATTTGTAATGGCTACCCCGTCTAAGCACCCTGAAAAAATAGCGCTTTTGTCTAAATTTTTCTTTCCAAAATATGGTATTTGCAACTCTGCAGTAAACTGGGGATAGCCAACTAAAATCGTTTGAGTTTCGTTCAACGTAATATTGCATTATTTATGTTATGCCGAACGGCCAACGGTACAATATAAAAACTGAGAAACATGCACATTTAAAGCTAGAGAACAGCATATAACATCTGTTGTAGTCTGTATATTACAACCACCGCCATAATCCAGCACTACGCGCGAAATTGCCGTTTGTTGAATTAAAATTTAATAAGTTTAAAGTTTTAGTATTAGTTATAATTTAATAATTGCCACTATTGTATAGATCAAAGAAAGACTCTGTAAAGCTGTTCAAACATCTCCGATGCATACAAAAGTATGTGCCAAAATAAGGGCTCACTAGGCGCAATATTTTTTTTAATTATCAAGGATCTTAAATGACTCTATTCACAAACTGCGTACGCCTAATTTCAAAAGTGTTTAATCGTTTTCAATATTATTTTCACCATGGACCTTCCCGCAAGGCTTTGCCTAAAAATCTTGAATTGATTACGATTCGGCATGAGACGAGCAAGTGTGAACATCTTAACGGATAGGGGGCAGCGTCAAGTCCTCCTCTTCAATGAAAAGTGAATTGACCCAGGTTCACATTCAGCATATAGACAGTACAATCGTACTACAATGGGTTTTTTTTACCATCAGCTGATGTATAGGGGGAATAACAGCGAATTGCTCTATTCTCTTTCTGTCTGGTATTTTATCAGTAAAATTGGTGTTGATTTACATAAATTTTTAATTATCTAGTAGTCTTCTTGTTCACGTAACTATAATATCAGCAAGGCAAGAAAGACGAGAAAGACGAAAATTTCCACCTGCCATGGCCGGCCGGCAGTGATACTGATTTTGACTGCATGTTTCTGTACAGTGAGAACAAAAGTTTATATATAAGACCAACCAGCAATACATACTGGTCAAGGCGCCGTATGAGTTAGGTTCCATGTGTTATATTTAATGTATCATTTTTTTTTTTTTTTTGTGAAAATTAAGGTGAAGCGATGCCCGCGAAGCATGCTTACCCCATGCTTAACCCTATGTGTGTTATAACACTCGTTGACGGACAATAATCCCACAATACAATTGCTACCATTCTTTCACTCAGTGCTTAAGATAATATAACCTTCTTAGGTGTACGCACAAGTCTTTGGTCATATTGTAAAGCGTACATGTCACGCTCGGCGTTTGCGGGTGAGGCGCACGGACGGGGCGAGCGGGCAGGAAGCAGGCGAGCAGGCAGACTCAGGGCAAACGGGGATTTATTAAAAGGACGAGGACTTGGGAACATGGCACGCCGACTAACATCAATGACAGACACTGGATTAGTACACAACAGGAACTTAAATACAAGAAACAAGGCAGCAGGAAACAAGACACGACTGGGCACGATCAGGAAATCACACGTGGGTAATTAGGGGGCGTGGCACACACGAGGAGCGGACGGAGCGGGCGTCACAGTACACACGTTCTTTTATAAAATCATTTCGTTTTGTTTCCTCTTCTTGCTATTAAATTTAGTTTCACGCATCTAAATCACCTACACGTTACATTGCACAGAGGAATTTGTATACATCAAGACTTAGGTATGTTACTAACAAAATGCATAGTTAACAGACATGTGACCTACAGAAACCAAAGACATTGCTTTTCTTTAAAACCCTCCAATGTTGTATGACTGCTGTCGTTTTTCTCTTAAGAAAGTATGGATTGATTGGTGCGCAAATGGTCAAGGGATCAATGTTCCATTTCACTGCATGTTCCAGGCTCGTTTTAAGTTGCGTAAAGTACGCTTCTAGTTTTAGTGTATATAGTTTAGTAATGCAATGGATTACACACACGCGCACACATACACACATATGGACAAAACTGCCAGTTAGCATTCTTGCCCATTTACTAAATGCTAATTGAAAATATGCTCAGATATGCGAAGGTCGGCTTCCTAAGTAAAACCCAACACTCAAAGACATAAAAACATCAGTCACACCGTAGAAGTACGAGTAAGACAAATATTTTTTTCAACTTGAAAGTGCACGACTGGGGCACGTATAGCTACAGCCCAATCTTTATGTACCAAGCATTTTGCAGCGTAATGCTAAACCATATTAACTTCACAATAAATTAACAATATTAACATTTTACATCCTGTCTTTTAATTCAGTCCCCAGTATGTTCAATATAATTAAATTTTTACTATAGATGTGACACAAGGGCCACGTAGTCAAATTGTATATCTTTAAAACCTTAAAAGCGCGTGAACCTCTCTCAGAGTTAAATAGAAAACGATAGATTTAAACCTAGCCCCTCCCAAAATCTGTCCCAATTAAAAATACCCAAGCCGAAACCCAAGCCAAATCATGTACACATCTGGTTATCCGCCTTCATTTTTTTTAAACAAAACCATGTTGTCTCTTAAAAAAAAGACAAACTATAAAATAAGGTTGTGGCGTCAGACGCCAGTCTCTGCTCAACCTCCAATCCTGACTTTCTCGGCGGCTGCACTCCTGTACTATGAGTATTAGAGGCGCTTCTCCGCAAAAAAATTATTTCTTATATATTGTCTTAAGCAGTCGTGTTAAATCAACTTAGTAATATAAACAGAAATATGATTTATGAAATATGCCTATACAACATGCAAATCGTAGATGTAAGTAATTGCAGATTACGTCCTACTTATAGCCTATTACATGGGCTGCTCACTGGCGCGACTTTCAAATGCTACATTTTCTCGTGGGCAGAGACACCCAAAGCCCCCTCCCATTGTAACGAGGAGACAGTGGATAGACGGCACGAGATCGGCACGAGCCAGGAGAACAATAGGACAGATGGTCCCCTTCCAACAGGAATTATACAGTACTTGAAGGGGATACAAATATCACATATTTCTTATGAAAAATCTTAGTAAAATTATTATTTTCGCTTGTTTTATTACAAATTACGGACTGTATACTTTTCTCTTGTTCCTAACATTTATGCAGTTTCTTGATAGACTGTTTCTTTAATTTCCTTTAAGTCAATATAGAAACAGCGATTTAAATTCGAGCAATTCTAAGGAACAATAGCTTTCCTTTTACCCAATTTAATGATACTATTTGCTGTCAACTATTACACTTTTAACATAAAGTATTAGTTTAATGCCAGTGTGTCCCCCTCACATTCAAAATGCTTCTAACGACCCTGCCGTCAGTACAGGGTGTTTTTCTGCAAAAATAATGCTGAAGCACTCCTCCTTCATATAGAACGTTCAATTTTACGTAAGCATTGCTATATATACATTATCCTATATTGAAACACGTCATAAAGACAGCACTGGGCACCTAGTGGCGCGACGGTAGCGCGTTTGACTCCAGATCAAAAGGCTGCGTGTTCAAATCACGTCGGGGTCATTCTGAATGGCTGGGCCCTTCGGGGTTTGTCGGATATTCCAATTTGGTGGCTAGCCGAGTTGGGCCCTTCATCTCAGCTTCTCCATGCAATACCTCGATAAGCTTCTGCCCAAAAAATAGGTAACTCTTCGAAAACGGGTATATATCGAGCTTTTGACCAATACAGATGTATGGCACATTTTCCTTAACTAATGAACATTATACAATCCGATCAGCGTGATTCATCCACTCATTTCATATGTTTGTGATTACGAGGCAGAAAAAAAATATTTTTCCAAACTCAGTGTAACCACACAATTGTAACAATAACATTAACAAGCAGGAACATTGATGTAAGGGAACATTAGGCGACGTTATACAAAATGTGAAGGTTGAGGGAACCACATGACAGACGCAGTCTATGGTACAGAAAAAAAGTAATTACAGTATGAATAAAAACAGACACATTAATCTTTCACAATAGCACAAATATATAGTGACATAGTACAATTTCTTTCTTCTTTTCCATTGCGTTCGTTTTCTTTACCCTCTATTCTTTCCTTAGCTTCTTTTCTAGCATTTCTGGGGACATTTTCATAGCAATTAGCGAA
This sequence comes from Brienomyrus brachyistius, assembly GCF_023856365.1. Taxonomy (NCBI): domain Eukaryota; kingdom Metazoa; phylum Chordata; class Actinopteri; order Osteoglossiformes; family Mormyridae; genus Brienomyrus; species Brienomyrus brachyistius. The sequence continues at coordinate 3,883,966 of NC_064538.1, read as the reverse complement.
ATTAACTATATAAAGCAGTACACTGACCAAAATGACGCCCACAAACAGGCGTATCTGATGCGTACAGGCACCTCTCGGTTCATCTCGGCTCTTTGGTCTCGACCGGCATTCGGGTCGTAACTAAAGACTTTGGTCGTAATTCAATACAAAAATTTTGGTCGTAACCCAAGTTCTTCGTATGTCAGGCTTGTTCACTGTATACTCAGAACCGATGGGTTCCCAAACCAAAACCAACGCTTCTTAAAAACAACATCTGTTAGTCTGTAGGAGTACAGTAAGACAACTGAAGGTTTGCTGGCCAGAAGGTTGCATGACGTCACTCAATAGGTGAGGGGTCCCTACCGCACCACTTGAGCTATACTCAGCGAGGTGTTTGTTTGCCATTCTTCTATTATTATTACCTATAATAAACTATTATGTGTTTATTAGCTGTATTAAGTAATACACGAATTGCCTTTAAGAAAACAAACGAGTTCTAAAAGAACAGTCTTGGAAAAACTGATCTGATAGACGACCATTCACAAATACATGATACGGGAAGTTCCACGTTTCCCAACTTCAGATGTGAGACTCTGGAAGGAAATTCTCTCCCATGCATCTTCCAGACCCGTTCATCCAGTACAGAGAGACGTGGATCCTATTACTAGAAGCAGAGGGCGCGAGGCAGGGGACGCTAGATGGGCAGCCAATCCATCAGAGGACACATACTGAAGGGTGTAGCAAAGAGTTTGATATTGGGGGGACACGATAATTTTAATTCAAATGCCTTTTTATTGGGCGGATAGATTAAGCCAAATTAAATGATTGAGGGTTCCTAGGAATCTGCACACACACTGCACCCTTGATAAAATCTACCAAACTTTGGAGGCAAATTGTTGCGATTTTTGCTTGATCGTCTGTTATGAATAGAATCACTCTGTTAACCCTTAGGTGGGCTCAGCTGCCGATGTGGTTACCACTTTCAAAATAAATAAATCCAGGTTTTCAGGGGCGCTCAAACAGAAAATAGGGTGGTGGAACTGGGTCTAGAATCGCCTGTGCTTGAACCTACAGAGAATTCCCAGAACGATAAACTTTGCAAACCATGCTTTGTAACTTTATTCGTTATTTTGATTAATGAAATATTTACATTCTACGTACAATCTACGTGAATGTATTCATATTTTAAAGAATCGAGAAAATGAAATGAACGAAGGCTAAATTATGTCGGTTAATTTAGAAAGTAAATGATTTACTCCCTCGAGACACAACGCGCGTGAGCTGAGGATAGACACGAGAGCGACACGAGCCAGATACACGAGGACCAGATGGTTACGGCTTCAGTTCATTTCAATTCAAAATGTCTTTTCGTTTGATTTATGATAGGATGTTTATCTGTTAAACTTTATTTGGAAATTATGCTTAATATATCTAAATCGACAGTATTTTCGGGATTAAATGCAAGATATCCTGCATATGTGTTTGTATAACATGCCTTAAAAATTTAAAGTCTAACGTGAGGTAGGCTCTATTAATCAGCCGACCGCCTCCTGTTTGAGATGTCATCAACATTGTCCTGTATTAAGCTTGATGCACCATACTGTGGTATTCTACACAGCGTGATCCACAGCCTAACTCTGTTAGCTGTAATCAATTAATTAAGCTTGGCTTCTATATATTGTTAGCTTTGTGTTGGATTAGAAAACCCCTCCAGAACAAATAACCCTCCCCAAAGTTTTTTTGTGAACCTGTCTCCTAGTCAGTTACGTGAATGGGATAACATTAGGCATGCCCCTCCCCCGCCGCCGCACCCCCACCCAAAAAAAAAATAAAACAAAAAAAACTGACAAATTAAAAAATACCCAAGCCAAAACCCAAGCGAAATAACGTACACATCTGGCGATGCAACTTTTTTTAAACAAAGGCGTATTTCTGTATACATCATATTAAGAATTTTATGGCGTCAGATTGGACGCCCATCCCCCAATCCCAACGCATGACGGTTTGGCTACGTCACCCCTTCTAATCAAATTTGCAGTTCAGTATTGGAAACTCCATATATTATACGTATTAGTATTTTGTATATTTATATGCTAGAAATCTGTGTTATTTAAGTGAACCTGTAATATAATAGTAAAATCGTATAAATGTACAAATTGTGGACTCCGGAACAGGCTAGTTAAAATAGTCCTAGTATTGTATTACAGGCTTCTCATTGGCGCGACTTTCAAATGCTACATTTTCTCGTGGGCAGAGACACCCAAAGCCCCCTTCCTTTGTAACGAGGAGGCAGTGGATATAGCCGGCACGAGATCGGCACGAGCCAGGAGAACAATAGGACAGATGGTCCATTTCCAGCATGAATTGCATTTGTAGTGAATCAGGGTCGCAAAAAATGAATCCTATATAAGGGTAAAATTCATATCGTTTATATGCGATTGCAATAATCTGTATGCCTGTTTTCGTTTTGGTAATTTGTAAGATACTTCACATTTTAACCAAAGCACTGAAATAAAAATTGCGAGTAGTGTAGCTTCGATAGACATACTGTACATTTTATCGAAATGATATTTGAAAGAATCATCAGATATGTGCTTTTGTAATTGATCAGCTTCATAGTAAATCATTTATGTGTATATTGCTTATAGGACTCGTGACACTCAGCAGGTGTCGCTCCTTGTTCTTGGCGATTTGAAGACGCGCTGCAGCACCCACGCCCACAAAGTGGATGGCTTCCTACCGCAGTTTCCAAGAGGGAGTCCACTGCAGCGAAGGCGATGGACACGACGCTTAGTTTGCTGTTTCAAGAGGGGCCGACTCGTAAGTACACCATGGATAGATATGGAATATATCATTTTCTGACTGTTAAATAGTTCGCTTTTCTTTCTGCATTAAATCCTCAATGATTGTGAATGATATGGGCTTAATAGTTTAAACATGATTAACCCTAAATTGCAACATTTTTAAGTAACATGTAATCTACAAATAAAATGCGTCCGTTTACCTTACTTTAAAGCGACCCCATTCGTGTAGCTCCGTTGTAGAGCGAAAACCATGCCAGTATCATTTAATTCGGTGTCATTGAATATGATATTTAGAAAAAAACGCTTATATAGGGGGATCCTGACTGCACAACAGTGCTGTCACGCAGACGCAAAATCAAACGCAATATAATATTTTCATTTTTTAAGTTGAATTGTGTGATTAGTACAAGAGTGGAGTGCGGATATACCTGACAGTTCCACGTGCGTCGCGCGACCGGTAAGTGGAATTTTCTCGCACGTCATTTTCAGATCCTACAATTAACTTTAGCCGCAAAGTAATTCCGCAAGACATAGTACAGTTTAAAACACTGTCCAGCTAGGGGGTTCGCATAAATTGAACATTAAAAATGTTTTCCCTGGTTTTTTGTTTTTCAAAACTTGCTGATCCCCACTATAACATATTGCAACAACATACATTGAAACAAATGTGATATATATTGTGCTGTATACTGTTTAAGTGTATTATAGTTAAAAGGTTTATATATTAAAGAAATGATGGTGTTATTTTGTTGAATAATGCTATAGTTTTGTTAATACCTAGATAATAAATTAAGCAGCTTATATTTGTTACGAGTGCATTGACTGACAACACTGTACAATCCAGACAACACAATATATACATAATTAAAAATTGCCAAAATAATTCCAGTAGAACTAATTGAAACTCTCCGATCTTACTGATCTTGTGTCAGCTGATGATGAAAATCAGTTTCCCCGAATCTCCAATCGTCATTTGAACAATTTATCAGCAATCTACTCTCAGTGTTTCATTCTTTATAGGAGCATCCTTTGGGAAATCTATTTTTTTTTGACTAAGTAAAAAAATGAATCTGCTTATTCACACTAAACGCTGAAATACAATGCGTATACATGCTGCTTTGTTAAATATCAGGTCCATCCATCCATCCATTTTCCAAACCGCTTATCCTACTGGGTCGCAGGGGATCCGGACCCTATCCCGGAAGCAATTGGCACGAGGCAGGGAACAACCCAGGATGGGGGGCCAGCCCATCGCAGGGCACCCTGATCCTGGGGAGTCGGTATCCAGCGGGTTTTCTATGCTGACACTGCAGGATCAGAACTGCCTACCCCTGTTGTAAGTGGTTACTTGTAAGACTATATAAGCATGGACATGCAGTAAAAATGCAGTTATGGGAGTATGTGTATGAAACAGTAAATGCAAGATAAAACATTCAACCTAAATCGCTCTGAATGAATCGCATGAATCCTGATCTGTATGAATTACACATCAACCATAATATTTACAAGCAACAAATGTACTTGTAAGTTAAAATGTTCTATCTGTGTTAGTGCTTTGTTTTTGGCCATTATAGCACCCGATCACCCGATCGCAGGCGATCCGCCGCGCAAGCTGCAGTGAAGAGCCTTGATGGAGAAGAGAGACAAGCTGCAGTTACGATTGATGAAACTTTATTAAAACCAAAGTCTCCGTGTCTCTTTTCTCTTTCTCCTGAAAACCGCGTGCAACTTGCGTTAATGAGCGTTAACACTCATTGAACATTTCATGCTCACTGAAAATCAAAGCGCGTGTTACCAAAATATATGCCCGAATGCCTGGCCTTCATTGCCACATAAACCTATGTGTGGAAAAGGCAATATTATGGATTTTGTGTGCTTCTTTTGAAAATAAAGAATACAGCATTGGAAAGTAATAAAGACATAACATTGAAAAAACGCATTCTGAAGGATTACGAACAAGCAAAATGATTCTGAAAATACCAGCACGATGGTTTATAACAGGGGCGTCAGAAGCATTTTGAATGTGGGGGGTCACATTGGCATAAAACTAATATTTTATGTTAAATGTGGTGGTGTCCAAACGAATAATTATGAAATGTAAGGGGGAGACGTCCCCCTCAGATTTAATGGTGGCAACGCCCATGGGTCATAATATGCTGGCATAAAGTACACAATGAAATGACGCCTAATTCAACAGGCGCGTTCTCTATACATTAATTATATCTATCTATCTATCTATCTATCTATCTATCTATCTATCTATCTATCTATCTATCTATATATATATATATATATATATATATATATATATATATATATATATATATATACGTGAATTCCCACAACTAAAGCAGGTGCACCTTACAGCAGTGTGATGCTAAAAGAATAATCAGCTATTATGCATCTTATGTATAAGATAGCGCAAAAACACTTAATCATAACTCAAAGTTATGTCGATATAAACAGAGCTTTGGGTGTTCATGCCAGACAAAAATAGTGGGGGATATAATTTATCTTGCATCCAATGTACAAAAAACATAACATTCACAAATAAAGCGAACGCTGAAATAAACGTCCGTTAAGACAACCCAGCTAAAACGCTGAGCCTCGGGCGCCTCGTCAATCCCCAGAGGTGCTCGCGAGTTCACTCACCCGAAATAATTAACGGCACGCGACACAAAAGGGGACCCGCCGGATGGGAACTCCCACTGAGAATGCAGAGGCACTGGCTGCAGTGAAGGAATTCTCTGCAGCGTTAAACGTGTTCTACTCCAGTAATTATTACGTATTTTGAAAAAAAAGGTTAGAATTTTTTAAAACCTATTAATAGCAAAATAATTGATTCATATGTAATTTCTGACGGCGTCTAATATTTGATTTAGCGGATTTGGATTTTCATGTAGCCGAACACATGATTTTGTTGTGATACTTATTTCCATATATATGCTATTGCATTTATATTGTAATGAGCCTATAAATGCAACAATAAATAAATTGAACATGTACAACCACAAGTCCGTGGTTAGCGTCTTCTAGAAAGTTTAAAGAACGGAAAAAAATGATACAATAAGATAAATGCGACAAAGTATAAATATATAGAGCTTTATGCGTTGTCATTGTGATTTTTTTTACTTTAAAAAGAAATGCAATATGCTAACAAGTCCATTCATGAATAAACTCCCTTCAGCGTTTCTAGTTTCAGTCAAGAACATCTAATCAACAGATGGCTGTTACAATGAGGTCCCAGTCTGGCTCAACGTAATTGGAGGATATTTGAATAACTGTCACGCGGCTGACGCGTGCTACCAATATTCCCGCTTTTCCAGACTTCAGAGTGGTTGCACATTAATATCTTTCAGTGTCGTCATGCTAATTTATGAATCCCTTAAGAATAAACAGCAGATATTGTAGTGGATGCGTTGATATGTTTTCATATACACCCATAGGCTATATACATATATAAAATTGCGTATTAATTTATAAAATATGCCATCATCACATTGAGTAGTTAATTTAATAAAAGTCCGCATTTTATATTTGGACTTAGACTATGTATATACTTTTAATAGGCCTATTGTTATCCACTAGTTTTGATAAATTAATTATGATTTACTATTATGATGACCAAACCAGTCTTTCATTCGTGTATAAATTGGTATTTCAAATGAAAATACCGATTGTTAAAAATATAAAATGTAACTGAACGGAAAATAACAGGTGTATCCATACATGTAGTTGGATATGGATTTGTCAGCCCGTGAATTTAAACGGACCCCCCCATGGGATCTCTGGGGATTGACTGACTGCGTAAGTGGCCAGGGCGACTGGTGTCCGTTTCACTCTGAACAATTGGAACAGACTGCCGCGCGGCACGCGTCAGACACGAGGCTAAAGTCTCCAGGGAAGCACTGGGTTAGAAAATGAATAGACAGTGATCAGTTATTGTTCAGTGGGCTTAACGCGGTCTTAACAAGACAATTACGAACGGTCTCCGGGGAGGTCAATAACGGTGGTCGAAATACGAACAGGCTAATGCTGTATGCTTAATTCCCACGAAATCACATTCCTGGTATTATAGTGTTGGAAAATAATTATTCCCTGTTCTGTGTACTAAGTAGCTTAAACCCACTTTAAGAGGCAGAGCAAGAGTAGCTGAACTGAATTAAACTCTTTATATGCTTAGTGCGCTTCAAAGGGAAAGTCTTCCTGCCATCATGTGGCATGTTTTGGTACTGCAATAAATTTGTTAAAAAAATCCACATAGCTAGGATTTGCAAGGCATTGCTGCCGTCTGCTTCATTAAAAGAAAAAAAATCAATAGGCCAGAACAGATACTTTTCTTGATATCGCTTTTAATTTAGTTTACAGTTTTGCGCATTCAAATGTTAAATTGTGGGTTACGTCGGTATTCACAGGCATCGACAAAAATTGGACTTATCCAGCAGTTGCAGTCTCTTACACAGGGGCTTTTGCTGTAAAAAAAAGCACATTTCTTATGGTTGTTTGTTGCTACACATCTGTAAGGTCTGGGCGCACATAGAGACAGTGAAAAATAAGAAGAAAATCTTTCTATCCCAGAAGATAAGGGAATATGCGTTATTACTTTACCAGGTTAATACGTAAAGAGCACAATAAGCGAAGGACCACATTTAAAGCGTCACATAAAATACTGGACAATCTGATAACAGTTAACTCTTTTATTGTAATCTAGTACATACAAATATAGGAGTATGTATAAGCAACAACAAAAAGGTTGAAATGCAGACCTGCCAGGCCTGTTTTAATTTTTGACATTTAAATGCGCTTGTAACAGTCAGTGGGCAGTTACCGAATGAGCCAACCCTTGGATGATTACCATTAAAGTAGAAAATTATAAAATTGCCGCAACCTTTGCAGGGTAAAGCAGGGAACAACCCAGGACGCGGTTAGTTAGTTAGCAGGGTCGCCTAAATGATCATGTCACTTACGCATGTCATGTCACTCATGCTACCGATGAAAAAGAAATATATCGACCATTCAGAACAACAACGTGAATATAAATGGGCCGTTTTTAGCTTTAAAATAAATCGTTTAAAAGTGCCATACAACATGAGCAATAGCCTCAGAATCAGAATACTTACTGGAAACGTATGAAAATATTAAACAATTTAAATAACTGACTTGCCGCAATATAATTATTTATTCGTGAATAAGAAATAGCTAATTAAAGGCATTTATCATAGTTATCATGGAAACGGGAGCCAAAATAATATGGATTAGTCAAATTAAAACCTCGGTTAGAACAAAAGGCGACGTGCACAGTAAGAGCAGGACCAGGATTAAGAAGAAATCCTTCCGCAATAAGGGAGCTGTAAACCGATAATGCAACAAGTCACCAGCCGGAGAGCACAGGGATACACCTGGCAACCCGGTACCCGTCATAGATAATTCAACAAGTGACAGAGTCCATTGAGCTATTTGAAGCAGCCGCGATAAGAGGAGCTCAGAGACGTGTTTATTTCAGCAAACGAAAATAAAACGAAGCAGAACGTCTTCAGATTTATAGCACTGCGAAGAAATGCGCTGGCAAGCGAGGTCCTGCAAGAGAAGAGCTGACTGTCGCGTGCATTGGGAATGCCCCGCGTGCGCCGTGGAAGACCGTAAAACTGCAGCATTTACTTATTCGTTACGTTAAGCGAAATATATCGTTATACCGCAGGCTGCTGGGTAAATGTGTAGTTTTGCATTTGCCCTTATGTGCGTATAATGATGCAGAAACTGCAAATTTGTTAGACCAAAGTGTGTGAATGAAAGCGAGAACATTTTATATTAAAGTGGGACCGTCGCTTATCACGTGCCAACAGAAAAAAACAAGTAAGATACTATATTGCCGCCGTTAACAGTCGCTATGTTATACCTGGTAGGACGGGGCTCAGAAATAAAAGATAGTGATGGAAAGTAATCTAGTAAAGGGACCGTCTCAGTAAAATAATCACTTATATAAGCTGAATGTGACTTTTATCCCTGTAGACGTGTTAAAGGGCATTATATCAAGACGCGCTGGAAATGACGGCACCCGTGGAGCGGACTTTGCAGGCAGCGCGCAGCGGAGACCTGCAGACCCTGAAGGCGCAGGTAGCGCAGCGGGCACTGGATGGCAACGTGAGGGATGCCTTCGGCGCCACGGCCGTGCACCACGCCGCTAGGACGGGGAGGCTCAGCTCTCTGCGCTACCTGGTGGAGGAGGCTGAACTGGCCGGTAACTGCGAGGCGAGAAACGGGGCGAATCCGGCGCACGACGCCGCCGCCACCGGCCACCTGGCGTGTCTGCAGTGGCTTCTGGAGCGCGGCGGCTGCCGGGCGAAGGTAATAAAGCTCGAAAGTTATTTCAGCCTTGCATCATGCAATCGTATATACAGTATATTGACGTGGTGTATGAATGTAAAACTGCTTCAAACAAATAGACTTTTGAGAAATCACTACCTATATGGATTTCATTATCATATTCCCCTGTTAATCCAAGAAGGAAAGCAACTGAAGACTTTGAAACAGCCAATTCTTGAGCAACTTCGCAGCTTATTTGAATTTGCTCTTGAATCCACCAAATACACATTTTTACTGTAAGTCAGTTTGATGAAGGTACATGACAATATCTGTTAAGCGAGTTTTTTTAGGTGTTCTATTACATATATTCGCACAAATCATTTTGAAGAACACGTAAGAGTTAAAAGCTGATGCTGTATTTTATAACTATACAGTTCCGTTGTTCCGATTACATGATCTGACCGTAGTAACGGTGCATTTGCTTTATCATTACGGCACAGCAGTAAGATAATAAAGCTGACCTTGTCTTTACCATTTAAAATACATACATGCTTTATATTGTCACACGAGTACTCAAAAAATATGTAATAAAAATTAAAAAACAGTTACAGAAGTTTTTCTCTCTTGTTGTGGAAAAAAAGCTAGATTCTAAACATATGCTTAATAGAACATAGTGCTGGTTACAATCAATTAATAAAAGTGAACATTGTGAAACACAAAGATGCAGCACTGAAGAGTCACGGGGATATCAGAATGGTGATAACACACTATCTCATTAAGCTAGGTGATTAAATCTGAGATTTCTAGTTGTGGTTCCATTGTGCATTTTCCATTTGCACCAAATGCTTGATGTCATCATTTTTGTCTTTATGGAGAAAGGAGTAAATCTGGTGCTTCTGGGGCAAGTGGACGTTGTTTGTGAGGTTTACTGTAATATTTCATTCCAGCTGTAGATGGTGTCAGATGTTTGAGTGGGGGGGGGGACGACGACGACGACGACGACGACACATGAGGACTGAGTGGTCGTTGATGTGCCTACAGGGAGCTGTAATTGGCTTTCCTCCCCCAGCCTGACTTTTTCAACCATTTCTCCGGCGCAAAATCTGCTAAGAGCTCATAACATAGCTGGATGGGAAGGTGGGAGATGATCCTGTGGGCATTCAGACCATCCATGGAACCACTTTATGAGCCATTGAGCTGCAGCATAATTAACCCAGTGGAGCAACTAATCAGTAGAAATGTGCCGGCCTGCCTTTCGCCTGATGCCGATCTGCAGTCAAGCGTTTGTCGTTAAAGGTGCAATCGAGGATAAGTTGTTAAAATATCGTTTAATTAAGACTCATTAAGCTGAATTTTCAGGTGTAGTCATTAGAACAGTCACTTCTGATACTGTAAGTGTCACGTAATAGAGCATGTGGACATTTAACTTCAATTTTAATTTGGTGTAAAGCATCTATGATGAACATGTGAATGTATATTTATGTTCAGGGGCCAGTTTATTAGGTACACTTGCTCAGGGGCTGTTGCTGTGAAGGGGGGGGGGGTGTATGTTTTCCTGTGTTCCGTTTAAGAAGTTTAAAACTCTTCATATGTTTGCCCATTTCCCTGCACCACTTGAATTTGTGTTTTTTGCGATGCTTCCGCCCCCTGCTGGTCTGGCTGAAGATCATTGCTGTGTGCCTGTGCAGACCGTGGCTGAGATTCCCGACGTCTTCTTAACGCTACGTCATTTGTAAGTTCTGTCTTTTAACATAGAGCTTACGAACAACGTAGCGTTAAGGCGGCTTCGGGATACTCACCCCGTGCCCGTCTGTGTCCACAGACAAATGTAGTATGAACACAAGAGTCAGCACGCAGAAAAGTGAAGTAAGGACTAGGCGTGACACACCAATGTTAATGTTAGTAGGTGATGTCATTATATGCAGTTTCCGCAGCAACCAAAAATGCAACCAATCGGTGACAAAATTCTTGAAGATTGTATTAATTACCCATGGTTTTCGATGTTATCGAGGAGTTGTTGCAGCCCTAGAGTGGATGTGTGGGTAGGTATATGCCTGCTGGAGGAGGGATTAGCGTCCCATCCAAGGCGTTCCTGGCGTCCCTGATCAGGCACCCTCTACCGGTCATGTAAGTCATGCAAGATAGAAAAAGTTTACATTTAAACTGAACTCCCACTTAAAACTTTGCACCATTGGCTGAAATGCTGGGCCACTTCTCACAGTTGGATTACAGCTTAAGTTACTTATCTGTGTTCTGTGTGCCTGAATATTCCATTGTTCTTAATGTTATCACTCTTCATTTTCTTTGTTCATGCTTATCACTATAAGTGTACTATACACTATTTATTTTGTATTTATTATGTAAGTGTTAATGCACGATAAGCAGTGCATTAAATATGTTTGAACACGGTTCCATTAGCCCACTTATATCACAGTTACTACACGTTTGTACTTCAAGACATTATTTTCATGTTTCAAGCCGAAAATGTTTTTAATAATAGAATTACTTTCTTCTGCCAATAATGAAATGTTTCCCTCTAGTTTCTGTTAATTTGAAATTGTGTTATACTTCTGTAATTTTTAGTGTTAGTTAGAATTAAAAATGATATTAGCGAATGGATTAACCACCGGCAGCACTGACAGCCAGTGGTTAACTGGGTCACGCCTCTGGGACCTGGGTTTGAGTCTCCGGAAAGGTGTGCATGTTCTCCACCTGTCATTGAGGGGTTTCCTGCTGGTGCTCTAGTTTTCTTCCACAGTCCAAAAACATGCAGAGGTGAATTGGAGTTACCTAATTGTCTGTATGCGTGAGCAAATGGTGTGTGAGTGTGCCTTGTGATGGGTTGATGCCCCCCCCCTCCCCCCCCCCCGATTCTGAATAGGATAAATGATTAAAGAAAAGGGACGGATTATTCACTACTGGGATTTGCCAGGCTGTCACTGCGTGTGTTTGGTTACAGAAAATTTGTCGACACCCTTCAGACTTTAGAAATCACCAGTATTGTGATATAATACATTTTAAAGCTGTCTTTTTTATCTTTAGTTATAATAATTATCATCGGTGATGTTGTGGCCATTTTTTTGAAGCCGGGAATTTCATCAGTTTGTCTGCTGGCAGCGATCGGGGTACATGACAACTTTTTCATTTTAGTTTAAAGTAATAATTGACATCTTTCATCTATATCTTGCAGATCTGACCAGGATCTGTATAATTTAATGGGCATCATAAAATGTGTTGTGAGAAATGCTTAAAGCAGGTTAAAATTATGCAGTTACTTCTGCATTTATAATGTTTGTCTACTGTATGTGTCAAATCCCTCACTGTGACCTCCCCCCCACGTTCCCCCAACAGGACAGGGACAGCTCAGGGGCTACGGTCCTACACCTTTCTTCTCGATTCAGCCACCATGAGGTCACAGACTGGCTGCTGCAGAGTGGCGAAGGCGACCCCAGTGTCGCCACGGACACCGGCGCTCTTCCAGTGCACTATGCCGCTGCCAAGGGAGACCTGACATCACTGCGGCTTCTGCTTAGCCACAGTCCAAGGTATGGATGCTAGTCTTATCCCCACTGTACACTGCTGCTAGGGCACTGTGAGGTACGGGCTGTCAGCTACATATCCCCGCTGTACACTGCTGCTAGGGCACTGTGAGGTACGGGCTGTTAGCCACATATCCACACTGTACACTGCTGCTAGCACACTGTGAGGTACGGGCTGTTTGCCCAGTACTGCTTGCCCAGTACAGGGTCTTGGTGGGTCTGGAGCCTATCCCAGAAAGGACGAGGCATGAGCAAAGGACACCCTGGATGGGATGCACACCCCACTGCCCCACACAGAATCACACACATATTTTAAGATGCTGATTCAGTTTTTTCGACTGCCATACGAAATCCGAATATCTGTATGAAATCCCGATGAGGAGAGCATGTAAACTCCACTCCCTTAGAGCGGGGGTTGGATCCAGTCCCTCATCCCTGAAGGTGTGAGCCTATCTGTTGAGTCCTTTGTAAATGAGCAGTGTGTGGCCCTGCAGGTCAGGGCTCGGTGCCCATGGTTGGATGGTTGCCGGTTTAAATCCCCTATCTGGCAGAGTGGTGTCACCATTAGGCCCTTGAGTCAGGTCCTTAACACCACTTTGTGCTGGAAGGCTGCCTGATCCTCACTTGTCTGACGCTTTGGACCAAAGCGTCTGCTAAATAGGTAAATGTAATTACGCTTCTATCTGTCCAGTTCAGTATTTGTGATTCAGTGGTACAATTCTCACCAGTTTTGTGGGAGGCCTGGGTTTGATTCCCAGTCCGTGTGATGCTCTTATGGGATGCGCTATGGCAACAAGCTGACCAGCAGACTCGCAGAACGTAGATATTGGAACGACTACAGAGTTGCATCAACTGAGTTATGGGGAAGAAATTCTTAAATTGAGGCAGCTGTTGAAAGGAGTGCACTTCTGTACACATGCAGGTCTTTTTAATCTTTAAACAATGGTCAGTTAAGTTTGTTGAGCTCGCGTCCTGTTATTTTTTCCGAATACTTTATCCCCTTTTGTACTTGCTATTGTGTAAAGGGTATGTGATGAACTTAGTAGTGATGTAAAATCCTTGCTCAGCCATAATTTGTATAAAATGTGTTTCCGCTGTAATTGAGACACCCCTACACAGCCCACCCCCCCTATACAGCCCTCCCTACGCAGCCCTGGTTCGGCTTTATGTTAATTTCAGTGGTCCCACAGGGAGTGTCCGCCCCTGGGGGGGGGGGGGGGGTTGTCCTTGTTATTGTGGTGCAGATGAGCCAATAAGGTCATAAGAACCACAGTTCAGTGATGTAGTGACATAACTAAAGTAGCATCCATGCTACTTGAACGCTACTTTAGTCCTGTTGCCACATTTTCTTCTCCCAAAGGACATACAGCGTCCACATAGAAATAAAAACCCAAAACTGAAATAGCTCTCACCATGCAAACAGTTAAGGTCACATGGATCACCTTACGCCGAGGTTGTAGGGGTACTTTACCCTGCTGGAAACGTCACCCTGCCACAGCAGGAAGGATGGAGGAAGCCCTTTATAGTTAGATATTAACGTCACAACCCAACATGCAGAGGTTTAAACGCTACAGCTATGAGAAGGTGTTTACGGGCCTTTTCAAATCGTCTGCATTTCTGCAAGTATGGCTGCCACATTGCGATCTGATCATCATCGAGAAAAATAAACGCAGTATTTTATGTAAGGTGGATAGATGGATATGTATATTAGTATGGTCAATGGTGGAAAAGCATGCGATTTCTGGAATAACAGAACAGGGCCTCTTTGGAGTCATGCATTCCAATTAAACCAGGTGTGGGTTTGACCTTTTGTATAACGAAAAAACAATTTCGCTTATCTGCTCTTGACAGCAGACTTCTGTTCGAGTGCGATTACGGCCGGTCAGCTCTGTGTTTGCTGGTGCTCACCAGACCGCCGGCTTGCGGCTCAGTGGATTGGCCTTCGGTGCCTGTGATTGGAAGGTCGCTGAAGTAGATACGTGTCCGTCGGGCCCTTGAGCGAGACCTTTATGCCCCAGATAACTGACCTCTCCCTGCACCTAGACTCCAAGGTTCACTCTCATGTTAATGTGTGCGTAAGTATTTAATGAGTCCAAAATGAGACGTGTGAAAAGAAGAATTCCAGTGTTCCTGTACTCATGCAATCGCAAATGGCAAATGCTGCATTATTTTGTTTCACTTAAGTATTTCCAAAGACTTGGGGCCACCATTGGTCCGCAGTCACATTATACGTTTTACAAATGAAATAAATTCATAGCCATCTCATAAAAAACAATGTTCGATAAAGATGGCAATAAGAAATATGGTGTTTGTTTGACAAATAAGACCATCTTTGTTCGCTAAGTCTTAGATGAATGTTCTATCATATTTTAGCAGGTCCTAATGTGGAAATATGTGTAACGGCTCCCTGACATTTTCTCATGGCCGTGCCATTATTTTAAGACAGTAGCTGTTTGCTGTTGAAAAGGAAGCCTGGAGCAGCACATGTGCTCCACGCTGCGTCCACGTATCTCCCTGCCTTCAGCCTGAGTCTCGTGGCGGCTGCTGAAACTTTAATCAGGCTTGGATGTCCTGCCAGAGCCCGATAGCAGTGTTCCATTCAGCCACTGGTGTGTTTACTGCTGTCGCTATGGTTACCTGCAGCAGCCAGCCCGTCATAAAATAATGAAGGAAACAAATGCGGATCGATAGGCAGCCTCTTCTTTGCCAGCCGTTCATTGTGTGGGTGCAGCGCTGGGAGGTCAGAGATAACGTCTGTGTGTCAGGGATTGTCGCGCGTCGCAGAAATACGGCGTCATCCATCACTCATTTGTTTGACATTATTAAAATCATCAGATGGGCAAGCGGCCCTGAGATTGTGTGCTTGCTCTAGGTGAAGGTTTGTGTTGAGGACGTCTTGCATTTGTTTGGAGACAAAGGGGAGAAACGAGAGGTCAGGGGTGACAGATTATATCTGCCGGTGATGTAAAGGTTGAAAATGTAAAGAGAAGTGAAACATCTATGAAGGACCCTAACCCTAAATTATGGCTCTTAGAGCCATTAAAAGTCACATTTATTTATTGTTTCAATGTATTTAGAAAAAAATTCTCTCTCTCTCTCTCTCTCTCTCTCTCTCTCTCTCTATATATATATATATATATATATATATATATATATATATATATATATATAGCTGGACTGCACTCAGATTAAGGAACCCAAACCTTTAGCCTTATACTTCACACACAAACAGTTGAACAGGCTCGCAGAGGATGGTTAGGCAGAGGTGACTCGCGGTAGGATGGATGTGTGGAAGTTACTCACGGAGGATAGATGGGTGGAGGTGACTTACAGAAGATGGATGGACGGAGGTGACTCGCAGAGGATGGTTGGGTGGAGGCGACTCATGGTAGGATGGATGTGTGGAGGTGACTCACGGAGGATAGATGGGCGGAGGTGACTCACGGAGGATAGATGGGCGGAGGTGACTCACGGATGATATTGGGCGGAGGTGACTCACGGAGGATAGATGGGCGGAGGTGACTCACGGAGGATAGATGGGCGGAGGTGACTCACGGAGGATAGATGGGCGGAGGTGACTCGCAGAGAATGGTTGGGTGGAGGTGACTCACGGAGGTTATTGGGCGGAGGTGACTCACGGAGGATAGATGGGCGGAGGTGACTCACGGAGGATAGAGGGGCGGAGGTGACTCGCAGAGGATGGTTGGGTGGAGGTGACTTATGGAGGATAAATGGGCGGAGGTGACTCGTGGAGGATGGTTGGGTGGAGGTGACTCATGGTAGGATGGATGTGTGGAGGTGACTCACGGAGGATAGATGGGCGGAGGTGACTCGCAGAGGATGGTTGGGTGGAGGTGACTCACGGTATGATGGATGTGTGGAGGTGACAGAGGATGGATGGACGGAGGTGACTCGTGGAGGATGGGTGGAGGTGACTCACGGTAGGATGGATATGTGGAGGTGACTCACGGAGGATGGTTGGTTGGAGGTGACTCACGGAGGATATTGGGCGTGGGTGATAAGGCCTCCTAACTTTAGCTGTGCCAATAATTATCTAATGCTGGTCTGGTTACTCCAAAAATGTCTACCGCTTTGGGTACAACCATCTCCAAACCATCTCCAAACTAACTCCAAACCATCTCCAAACTAACTCCAAACTAACTCCAAACCATCTCCAAACCAACTCCAAAATTTGAATGATGCTGGTTATTTTCCTGGAGGATATTTCTTGGTTGGGTGGATCTAAAATTCTGTTTTGGTGCCGTTCATTCTCTGAAAGAGCTGTATTCT
This sequence comes from Brienomyrus brachyistius, assembly GCF_023856365.1. NCBI lineage: Eukaryota > Metazoa > Chordata > Actinopteri > Osteoglossiformes > Mormyridae > Brienomyrus > Brienomyrus brachyistius. The sequence goes on along the minus strand of NC_064538.1, from coordinate 3,867,051 downwards.
AACTGGCAGCTACACAACCAGTTAAAAGGTTATACACACACTGAGATTTTCTGTGTTTGCATATCACTCACTGAATATTTACTAAAAGTACACTCAATATTCTTTGCTAACAAATAATTTACTGTATATTCACCATTTATGTACTTTTATTAGCAAGAAAATGTCATATCTTTGATTCAACAAAGTAACCTCTAGCAGTTACAACAGTTTGAGGTATTCAAATAGCGCTTCTTCACAAAATCCTGCAGTTCTGGCAAGACATAGAACCTGAAATGATGTTTTTCCTTCCATGATCCCACTTAACTCTCCTGAATATACTTTCCAGCAGCTCGGTGCAGCGATGGCGTCATGAGTTTGACTTATTAAATTTGAATTTCCAAAATGTAACTATGGCCTGTGGTAGGCTGCGCCAGTCCAGAACAGTTAGCAGACTTTAGCTTTGATGTATATGAAAATTTCTACTTAACTGAGAATCTTCAAACTAATTCATAGAGTTTGAGGGCTTACCTGTGCTTTTTCTTCCAAAAATGATACAAGTTTTCCTTGTGACGTAGTAATATTCTCCTTTTATTTTGACCATTCAGCTGCTCTTAAATTTCATGAGGTCTCCTGAATGCAAACCTTGTTATTCTGGCATTGAATTATTTAGACAGGAAGGGCAACCGAGAAGCTGACCTCATTTTTGAAGGGCACACTTACACTTTCAGCAGTGCGCAGGCGGCTGGGTTACCTACCCCACACTGCAGACGGCTCTGCCAGTTTGAGTGGCAGGTTTTTTTTTAGCACCTCTAGCGGTAATATTGCCGTCTCTATTACTTTACCTTATGCAGGTTAAATCCAGAAAACCAGACAAGCCTGATCATGTGAATTACTGTATGCACTGCCAGTCAAACATTTTTGCATTTTTTCTATTTATTTCATAAACTGCGATGTTTTTATTCTTGTTAAGTACTGGAAAGTTGAGTTCGCTCAAATTTACAGTCAAATAAAACAAGTTCCCTTTATGACATGGAAAGAGTATGTAACAGTGCATGTCTGACATCCTGTTATCTGGTTACGTGAAGATGGCATAGTCAAATTCAAGGTTGTCCTTTAACTTTAGATGCAGTAGCTAACTTCAGACTCACTAGTTAATCGTATCATCCCATGAAAAAGCAACATTTAATGTCCCTTGTAGAAAGAATGTCTTGAATTTTCTCTGCTAGAGGAGGTTACTTTGATGAGTCAAAGGTATGACATTTTCTTGCCAATAAAGATACTCAAATAAATGTACTCAAAATGTACTCATACTGTAAATTTACTCGTTAGCAAAGAATATTTAGAGTATTTTTCGTAAATATTAGGTGATATACAAACAGAAAGTCTTTTCACAGTGCAAAATCTTTTCACTGGTAGTGTATGGTCAACCCTCTGAACAGGTATGTGTGTGTGTGGTCCAGGTATGCATTATGTTATGGGGACCAAATGTCCCCACAACGTGATAAATAACCTGTTATTTTGATGTTATGGGGGCCATTTTTTCCAGTTCCAATAAGGAAAACCTCAATTATATAAAAATCTGTGACTGCAATCAAAAAACTAAAAATGCTAAAAGTCTTGTATTTTGTTTGTTTAATTATGGTTAAGGTTGGGGCTGGATAGGGGTTAAGGTCATCATTGCTGGGATTAGGTGTGTGTGTGCGTGTGTGTTTGTGCGTGAGCCAGAAAGACAGAGACAGACAGACAGACAGACAGACAAAGCTGACTGACGATGCCTAGCAGAGAGTCTCCGTTGTGTAAACACACCCAGGAGAGTTTTTGCCCGCTGAGTCTCCATGGGGAGCGTTTGTGTGTCCGGCTTTTGAGTCCCCTCCTTCTGTAACGGCTTCGAGCCCCTCTCTGCGTTTTAATGTTTTCATAATGCATTTCATGTTTGTGTGGGTGTATTTCCTGAGCTTTCGTCACCCTCGAGGTCCTGCCCACTTCCATTACACTCATGAATAATACATGGTCTTGTCTACTTCCTGACAACAGATTGCATGCCCTTCCTGTCTGAAATATTTACCACCTGTTTGTTTTGGTCTGCAGTTAGGTTAATTGATGTCTCTAACTTGCCTGTAGTCTGTGTGTATGCGCCCTGCCACGGACTGGCTCGCACCCAGGGCATCCTCCAGCCTTATGCACTCTGCTGTCTGGAATAGGATCCACGTGACCCTGAGCAGGAGAAGCAGTTTGAATATGTATCGACAAATACAGACATGCACACACACGCCTCGTGTTCTCCCACTTAACGATTCCTGCATGCCCTGGCATTTTTAGATTTGCAGCATTTATATGGTTGAGGATTGTGTAATTATTGGTGATGCTGTTTTACCATTAAAGGTATTTTTCTGCATATTTCAAGATATAAATCAGTGTCCAAAACTGCACCGAAGAATAAAGTGCACATTTCAACTGTAATAATCTTTGTGTGTGTATCTGTGTGTCTGCGCCTGTGTGTGTCTTTGCGTGTGTCTGTCTGTCTGTGTGTGTCTTTGTGTTTATGTGTGTTTCTGCTTCTCAGCCTGGTCAATGCCCAAACAAAGAATGGTGCCACTCCGCTTTACCTGGCCTGCCAGGGAGGCCGTCTGGAGGTGGTGCAGTACCTGGTGAAGCACTGCACTGCTGATCCGTCCATCCCGGCTGGCGATGGCATGACGCCGCTGCATGCCGCCGCTCAGATGGGACACTGCACCATCATCGCCTGGCTGGTGAGCTCGGCTTTTTTTAACCAGCTCGTTAGCGTGACCTGCTAATCGCTAAGGGTTCCATTGAGTAGGCACCCTGGGGGGGGGGGGGGGGGGGATGCGAGCTCATGGCTGACAGGTTCCGTCTGCGCAGATGAGCTTCACGTCGGTCAGCCTGGCAGAGCGGGATGCCAACGGGGCCACTGCCATGCATTTCGCGGCCAGCCGGGGTCACGCCAAGGTGCTGAGCTGGCTGCTCCTGCACGGGGGGGAGGCCGTCGCCGACAGCTGGGGGGGCACGCCCCTGCACGATGCCGCCGAGAACGGCGAGCTGGAGGTGGGTACCGTGCCAGTGGTTCGGGACCTGTGTCTGGTGGCACAGTAGGTTACCGGGTCACGGCCCAGAGGTGCTGGGGACCAATCTGCCTGTCAGCACAGACAGTAAAATATTCAGTGGCCCAGCTAAGCATGACTGAGTGTCAGGTAGCAATAACAATAAGGCTTTTTAATTCATTTACATAGCTGGGTGTTTTAACAGAGCAATGGAGGTTTTAATGTTCACATTTAAAGCTCTGCATGAATTAACTCTTTCCTCTGTAACCGATGTTCTTTGCACATACACCAGCTCAGGATTCATGAGGTCATTGGCAGTATTTTGGCAGTTCCCAGGAGACTAAAAGATTAAAAATGAAGGGTGATGGCACTTCTGCCACTGCAGTACCGATGCTGCTTCCTCGGTTTCGGATTTTAAAATCAAACTTTAGTTTAAAGAAACTTGAGAATATTTCGAGTAAGAAGTTTGTTTTCTGTGATGTGTGTTTCTATATTCTGGTTTCTTTGATTTTTTTTACAGCACTTTGATCAACAAATGTTGCTTTTAAAGTGTTTTATAAATAAAGTTCATTTACTAACTTACTAGTATCTTAATGACTTTGGCGTAGTCTGTAGCATTCATTCACATTTCTGATCAGTATCATTCTCCTTTGATGGAGATGATACTAAGATGTTTTATTGCGTGTAATGTGCGGCTCAGTGAGTTGGAAAGCTGTGCTTGTGATCAGAAGGTTGCTGGTTTAAATCCCAGGGTTATCACCGAGTGAGGCTAAATAAATGTATATGCAGTGTGTCTCACCAACCACCTCCGTCTTCCTTCTTGGGACCCAGTGCTGCCAGATCCTGGTGGTCAATGGGGCAGAGCTGCAGATGCGGGACCGGGAGGGCTTCACTGCAGCCGAGCTGGCCGAATGTGGCGGACATACCCAGTGTGCCAAGTACCTGCGGACTGTTGAGAACTTGGTGAGGAACCCGCAGCGGGCCTGTCTTACTGCTCCTCCTTCCTGCTAAGACACCCACACCAAAGAGAGTATGAACTGGCCCCTTGAACGCTGGGCTTCCTGAGGGCCACCAAGTCCAGCCTCTGCAGATGTTTCAGCCCCCCAACAGGTGTATATTTTTTCATGGGGCGGGGGGGGGAGGGGTGATGGCAGACAATGAAGCCAAGTTAAATAATGGGCAGAACAGCCCCACCCCCCAACGCACTTTTTACGCCTCTGCTTCTCATACAGGTGCATCCCGCACTGCTAGCAACTTCGCTAAAATGCTAGTTTTTAATTACGCAGTGGCTGCTCTGTTAGGCTCAGTTACCCATGAGGCCTTGAGCCCCAGGGACAGCAGATGTTGGTGCGCCTGAGGGTGGGGGAGGGAGAGGTGTGTGCGCGGGGAGGCGGGCTGTGGCGTGTCGCTCCGCCCACCACCTGGCAGCTATGGGGCGTAGGCTTTGCACCGGCCAGCCTGCAAACAGCCCTGCGATGGAGCCCTGTATGGCCTGAACTGGCACGACCGCGGCCCCCCTGTGGAGATGCTGTAAGTCTCAGTATGCATGTGTGTTCTTTAAATCCTGTATTATATTCACCTTGAAAACGCCCCGAGTAATTGGGCTTTTATAACACAAGGAGTGTTTACTCAGCTGATCTCTGATAATAAGGTTAAAGTGCCGACTGCACAGGAGACCGATCTTCTCGATTATAGCTCACTGCTGAATACATTGGCTCGGGCCTGGAGGCTGCGGTCTGTTCGCTGTATCGCCCCATTGTGAAACGGTATTAAAGCCGGAATGTTTTCAAGCTCGATATCCCGTGGAGGAGTGAGATTTGAAGACAAACATTTCAGCGCATGACCTTGCACGTCGCCCACTGTGTTTCCGAGTAACGCAGCATGCATCCTGGCAAGTTAGCGAAAGCTTTATGCCGGTCGTGTTCACTGTCAACTTTACATATCTAATAATAGCAGTGGATGAAGTTTTCTATAAATAGTGTTATACATATGAAAGTAGCTATTAATCTGTTAAATACTGGGCATCGATCATGGAGTTATTTTTTACATTTTTATATGTGTCAAATATAAAAGACTCAAACTAGCATATACGCACCTAAAGCATGAGGTTATACATTGACAGAATAAACTAGTAAAATAACTGACTGGTGCTTTTCAGTGCCATGGTCTGTTGTAGCAGGTTTTATTCAGCGCCTATGAACAGTATTAGTTCAGTGTGGCTTCTTACAGTAACATGCTACATTCTCTCTGCTGTGTTCATAGAGATGATTTTTGTTCGGTTCAGCTGTTGATGGCAGCATCTCCTGTAAACTCTGCTCTGGCTCGGCCTGCTCATCCCACAGGATTTTCACGTTATTTTCATAAGGCGACTCACTTTTTGTGTGTGTGTGTGTGTGTGTGTGTGTGCCCTCGTGAGGTTAGCCTGTATATGTGCGCGTGTGTGTGTGTATGTGTGTGTGTATGATTGTCAGATTAGCCTGTGTCTGCATGTGTGTGTTTGTGTTTACATGAGGTTAGCCTGTGTGTCTGTGTGATTTTAGTCTGTGTGTGTGTGTGATTGTTCTGTGACAGCATGTGAGTTTTTGATTTTAGTGTGTGTGTGTGTGCATGAGATTAGCATGTGTATGCGTGTGTGATTTTAGCCTTTTTGTGTGTGTTATGTATCTGTGCGTGTGTTGTGTGTGTGTGTGTGCATGAGTATAGCCCATGACTGTGTGTGCATGAATGTAACCTATGATTGTTTGTGTGTGTGAGTATAGCCCATGACCATGTATGTGTGTGTGAATATAGCCCATGACCGTGTGTGTGTGTGATTATAGCCCATGACCGTGTGTGTGTGTGATTATAGCCCATGACCGTGTCTGTGTGTGTGTGTGTGTGAATATAGCCCATGACCGTGTGTGTGTGTGAGTATAGCCCATGACCGTGTGTGTGTGTGTGTGTGTGTGTGATTATAGCCCATGACCGTGTGTGTGTGTGTGTGTGTGTGAATATAGCCCATGACCATGTGTGTGTGTGAGTGTAGCCCATGACCGGGTGTGTGTATGTGTGATCATAGCCCATGACCGTGTGTGTGTGTGTGTGTGTGTGTGTGATTATAGCCCATGACCATGTGTGTGTGTGAGTGTAGCCCATGACCGTGTGTGTGTATGTGTGATCATAGCCCATGACCGTGTGTGTGTATGTGTCATCATAGCCCATGACCGTGTGTGTGTGTGAGTATAGCCCATGACCGTGTGTGTCTGTGTGTGTGTGTGTGTGTGTGAATATAGCCCATGACCGTGTGTGTGTGTGAGTGTAGCCCATGACTGTGTGTGTGTGTGTGTGATCATAGCCCATGACCATGTGTGTGTGTGATTATAGCCCATGACCATGTGTGTGTGTGAGTGTAGCCCATGACCGTGTGTGTATGTGTGATCATAGCCCATGACCGTGTGTGTGTATGTGTGATCATAGCCCATGACCGTGTGTGTGTATGTGTGATCATAGCCCATGACCGTGTGTGTGTATGTGTGATCATAGCCCATGACCGTGTGTGTGTATGTGTGATCATAGCCCATGACCGTGTGTGTGTATGTGTGATCATAGCCCATGACCGTGTGTGTGTGTGAGTGTAGCCCATGACCGTGTGTGTCTTCCAGAGCGTGCAGCATCGTGTGCTCTCCAGAGATCCCTCAGCTGACCTGGAGTACAAGCAGCCTGATTCGGGCCTGTCGTCCCCCAACGCCACGTTCCGCTCCCCAGTGCAACCAGCCCGGTTTGACATGGGCTCTCCCTCCAGCACCTTGTCCAACTACGACTCCTGCAGCTCCAGCCAATCTAGTACTGGGGAGAAGAGGACTGCGCCCCCTGGAGGAGCAGGTGATCAGGACCTTCCTTCGAGATAGAAATACACACATGCACACATGCAAGATATGCTTGCTGTTATACACACATTGATTCAAATGCTAACTGTAGCTGATTAGTGATATGCAGCTGATTTCTGCATTGTAGCTGATTATTATTATTTTTTTAATTAATTGTAAAAAGTAAATGACATATTGATTAGCCATACAAGGTGTGCTGGTGGTCAAGTCAAAATAATGCATGGACTTTGACAGACGTAATATCGTAGCTTCACACCAACATGAAGATCAATTAAACGTATTTGTCTCTGACTGCCAAAGACGTTCACGCAGTGACTGTACAAAAATAGCGGAAGACGAGCCGCATGTCTGAAAGAGCGTAAAACATAGCGCCTCAAAATGTGTGTTCTAGTGAAATGTTGTCCAAATTAAATGGATGACATTAATAAAGAGACGTAATTAAGCTAATGTTAACGTTACAAGATGGACTCCCCTGCTCTTCTGTCAGCATCAAAGGCCCATATTCATGTCCTGCCAGCCAATAAGGGGGGGGGCATAATTAATCATTTCATTCATTTAGGGAAGCCACTACTTTAATAGAGCCTTTAAACACTTAAGCTAAAATGGGAGCCTGCATATGTACCAGCTAACCAGGGGCACCTGCTATACCTGAGTACACTGTGCCTTAGTGATGTTTGGATTCCTGGTTGTGTAATAAGTGCTGCCATCTAGTGGACAGACCCTGAATGGCAAAGTTCCCGTTTCAGACAGTTGGTCAGAATCTTTCCACGAAACTGAACTTATGCTCCAAATGAAGCTCTTTTTAGGCCACATTTATGTGACTGAATTTACATATTTTCTGTTTGAAAGGTTACTGTTTTCTGTACTTATCAATGAACCAGTGGCTGCTGAAACAAAAATAATATGTGAATATCAAGCAATGTTGCCTGTTCTGCAAAGAATTCATTTAGGAAAGCAGATGTTTTTTTATGAGCTGTATGGGAGGACTGCCTTGTTTTAGGCAGTGCAGAAAGACCCCCCCCCCCCAATCCACCCTGCAACCCTTCAGTGATCTTTCTCCATGCTGTGGCCTGCTGTTAGGGAAGGTTCCGGGTTTCGGTCCTATGCTGGGGTGAGTAACTAGCCTGTGGGCGTATCCTGTCACTGCGTGATTCCCGTAAGGTTCCAGCGGCACAGACATCGCGGACATGCGGACCTACATGGACATGCTGGACCCTGACCTGGTGTCCGGGCGCCCCGATGCCGTGGCCCCGCCTCCCCCGCCGGATTTCCCTCCGCCTCCGCCGCCCCTCAACAGCACAGTCAGGCGGCCCGAGGAGCCAGTGCCCCCACCGCCACCCCCTCCCAGCTACCCCGCACCAAGCCCCCCTGAGGACCAACCCCCGGCTGAGATCTACACGATGATGAAGAACAAACTGCGGCATGTAGAGGGCGGAGCCAAGGATGAGGTATGCCCCCCCGCCCCCCCACTCACTTAATTTCTGTGAGGAAAACTCTAATCCCAACATGACGACCCTAACCCCAACCCAGCCCTAACCGAAACTGCTAGTAACCACACAAAATACAAGACTTTTGGCATACATTTGCACTTTTTTGATTGCATCAACAGATCTTTGTGGGGATCTGAACAATGCTCCCCACAATGTTAAAATAACAGGTTTTTATCACATTGCGGGGGATGTTTGCTTCCCACAATGTAATATTAACGTAATCCACACAAAGACATATACACAAGGGCGATGTGCGGTGGGCTGTGGTGGCTTAATGGTTAGGGAAGCGCATCTGTAATTGAAAGGTTGTTGGTTTGAATCCCCCACCACCGAGGTACCTTGAACAATGTACCGCTCCCCGGGTACTGAGTTAGCTGCCCCCTGCTATGTCCCATATGGGTTAAATGCAGAGGACACTTCTCATTGTTGTGTGTTGTGGTGTGTCAACGCCGATCCAACAACAACAAATTTATTTTTGTATAGCGCATTATCACAACATTACATCGTCTCAAAGCGCTTTACAGCATCCGCACCCAAAGCCCCCAATGAGCAAGCCAAAGGCGACAGACTTGTCCCTCAGTTTATTCTTCCCCCTTTTATGACATACGCCTATACACCATATTGTACCTCATAGAATTAGAGTGTGTTCTGAAGCAGCCTTTCTCACCTTGTTGGTTGTAACACGCAGGTTGTTTTCAGTTGGTCATGGAGTGTGTGGTTAAAACATTTTTTTTTGTCCACCGGCATCTCATCCATCAGACTTGTTATATAGGCCTATGGTTCAAATGTTTAAAAATTTGGGTCGTGACTTATGCCCAAGGAAGAATGTGGGCCTCGAACCACTATTCTAAAGTAAACAGTACAATTATGCCTGGGCAGGATAATTTTTATGTTATTCTTTGTGAGATGTTTCACTCTGTCTTAGTACACTATCAAATAAATCGCAAATCTAGCTTTGACATCATTGCAGAGGAAGTTCCCAACAGCAGCCCAGGAAGCAGACCAGCAGACAGTCCAGCATCTAATTAAGACTTATTTGGGCTTATTCTGATTGACAATGTCATGATGTTTTTAACTGTGTGAGTTTATATATAAAACGTTAAAATAATGCAAATTTTTCTGTATCAGCTCTGAAAGCCCTGAAAATATTTATTGCAAACCAATTTAGCAGAAATGCTACTTGAAAGGATGTCTTGCAGATTTGCATCTTAACAGACAGTCTGTATTTTTTTGTGTCATGTACAGCATATAATCCTAGTGTAAATAATTAAATGAACTGTTTAAAACAACGTGTCCCAAATTTGGCAGACCAACACAATTGATCTTCGGCTGCTTTCGGCTGAGTTGGTAAGCAATGGAGCTGTTCCATTCTATTTAATTAATTAATTTCTTTAATGGAAAACACTTTACGCATTAGCTGTAATTTTCGTGCTGCGTAAAAGCAAAGTATTGTTGAAGATAACTGACGAAGTTTTTCCGTTTATCGGTAGAAATACATTTTAAAGGATTTTTCATGTGAGCAAAATTTGTAGCAAGTCTGTAGCAACAGATTAGTCATTGAAATGAATTATTGCGCAGAATCCTTTACGACCAGCAGAGGGCTGAGGTACCTGAATCTAAACATGATTTGCGTTCTCTGCTGGACTGCATCCCACGGACCTTCAGCGTTTATTGGGACTTTCACTGCACTCAGAAATTACTCACCTTAACGCTGGATGACTTCCATAATTTACAGTGAGTAAGTGACCCTGAGCATCACTACCAACAGAAGCAGGGCTTCAGAGCACCAGTATCACCAGTATATTATAAACAGTTTATAAATATCCAGTAATATATGCAGTATGTAAATATTATTGCTCCTGTGGAAGTGTTCAGAAATACAGGAGTTTTCTTCTTGTTTGTCTTCAGTGGTACCATGTGGCTGTGAAAATCGTGTAACGGAATGATGAATGACTCGGGGATTATCGACCAAGAGAGATGATCTTTAAAAACTGTTTTTGTAAAAGCAAAGATTCGTTTATCAGTGAGCAACGGAGTTAAAATGCAGGGTGCAATACCCCATAGTGCTGTATGTTTTTAGCAGGATTGCTGTTAGTGCAGGTAAACGGCTCTGATCCCGGTATAGAGAGGGTTCAGATCCCTGCCAACTTTTTGTCCCCCCATTTAGGCCAAATGAACGGTGACACTCCCACAGACCACCATTCCACAGACACGCATTCAGACAGAAGTTACTGGAGTGGATCGTTATGGATTCGCGACAACATTGGGGTTTGGAAGTTCTCCATATGGGACCAGCCCTCTGCGCTTTTAAAGGGGATAATTACTTAATTTGGACTCTGTTCACACGGTGTCCTCAGCCTTGGGAGGGATGGAGAGGGGGACACAAAGTGGTAATTGTGACCCAGCGCTAATGAGGGCCTCATTACCCGGCCGGTCCCCCCCGTCAAAGGCGCTGATGAGCTCCCTGATGGGCCCGTCAGTAATTCCTCTGATTGGCCGCTCAGTCCACTGTCTTGCCTGTGCCCTGCTGTTCGGACCGCACGTTCATCCATCGGACATAAAAAGAGGGCGATGTTTGTCTGGCTGAGCCTTCAGTGGTGTGACCGAACACTGTGTGCCGCAACTGTAAAAATATAATGAATCTCACTGCTTATTCTCACCTATATTGACCTTATATTTTGTTTTCCCTGCACAAACGTCCTACAAAAAAACATGTATGGTCCCATTCAGTAGATTATTGTCAAGGCTGATTTCTGATATGTCGAAGTGGGAATTGTCCTTTGTAGAAAAACAGTGACCCACGTTCCCGATTTGGCCGGACGTCCTGTGCAGGCTGTCTTTCTGCTCGTGCCACTTCCACTGCAGATGTGCGCGTGGTGTGTGACCCACTGGGTTCAGATGCTGCGTCTGCGATCGGAAGTCTTTTGGTTTGCGTCCTGAGTGATTTCATTCCCGGGGCCTTGAGCAAAGACTGTAAGTCCTCTTGCTCTGTGGACTGCGATCCTGTTTCCAATTGTCCTTCATTTTGGGTAAAAGCAACTGCTACATAAATGAAGTTGCCTTGCGCATATACCCAGGGTTGTGAGTTTGAGTCCTGCCTCTGCTGTGTCTGTGGTCCAGGTATACGTTACCTTATGGGGACCAAATGTCCCCACAACATAACTAATACTATTTTTTTTACCTTATGGGGACCACTTTCCTGGTCCTCTCATTTCAGCAAAAGTATTATTTATGGGTTAATATTATTATTTTTCATTTTCATATTTATTTAGCCATATATCAATGAGGCAGTCTGTCGGGCACTTCTGTGATGTTTTAACTGCATAATTTTCATCTTCCTCAAAGTCATTCGACATCTCCGGTCCAATGATATGCTGTCCGGGGCTTTTTTCAGTGTCTGAGATTCGATGTAAGTTTAATGGGATTCCTAATTCTTCCATATACTTTTTGTGGTAAATCGTCACCACGCCTTCCCAGGTCTTTGTAAACGTTATATTTTCTGCGATTTATATATTATCGCCAGCTGAGTTCGGAGTGGTGAGGACATTTTGCGCTGCCCGGCCAGCACAGTTACAAATAGTGAAGTGGAGAGTGAAGGTCAAACTGCAGAGCCAAACGAACTTTACTCAGAAAGAAGGGGTTAAGGGTGAAGACTATCGCTGCAGGTTGCTAACCTCTGCCCTGGTGTGGGCTTGTGTGAATTTCCCCTCTAGCTAAGCAGCGCCTTTTGTTTGACCTTTTTCCGGTTTCATTTTAATAAACTTCTTATTGGTTTCCCCTCAAGCCTCCTCCTTCGTGTCTGTTAAATGACAGATTTCCTGTCGTGATCCCGTACGGCTGAAGCTGTTGGGTGATGGCAGTTCACATACACGTAGAAAACAGCACTTAGAGGATGCAGCATAAACCAAAACAGTGTCATCAATTTCACTTGGCATCAGAGACCATCAGTTATATGATCCCAGGGGGATACTGTTGAACCATAAGTCCAGTTATATTATACTACAGCAGAATGTAATCACATTAACGATTAGATGGATCAGGAGCATTACTGATTGGTGTCATATTTAACTGTATGTTTGATGTATATTCAGGTGGGTAGATAGGTCTGTGATGTGTGTATTTATGCACTGTTGCCTGGTTACAGAGTGCAGTCACCGTAGGACTGTGAGCCTGTGCCCTGCAGCGGGGAGGGGGGGGGGGGGTGTGGTCCCAGGTACGGGAGGAGGCTTGGGGGTTAATTAGTCCACCCTCCAGGCCCCAGGTGAAGAGCCCAGGACTCACCATCATTAACAATTAATCCGAGTGCCGGTGTACGCTCCCCAGGGGGAGGGGCACAAAAAGATACTCCTAATTGTCCTCCGTGGGGGGCGGAGTGGTGAAAGCGCAGAGGTACAAAGCTGGGCTCATAAAAGGCGCAGTGAAAAACAATGTGTCCGGGGTGCCATGGAAACTCGGGGGCCTGGTGAGCGCGACTGGCGGGGTGGTGGGTGTAGCTGGAAGCGGGGCTTTGTGTCTCTGTCAGGGCTGTCCTGGGCGTGCCTGTCTCAACTGCAAACACCCGGCTCTGTGAGTTTAGTTTGCGGTTGTTTTGTGTGTGTGACCATAGATCTCAATTTACTAACCGAATTAATAAAGACAAAGAGTGATATTCAGTGGCTTTATAAGTGATATTTGGTCATTTCTTGCCTTTTGCTAAAAGATCCCAGATTTCATTTGTAAACTGGGTTTTTCAAACACCTTTGACTGTAAGTACACTGCCCTGTTTATACTTTAGTTACAGTAAGAAAAAAATATGCGCTCTGTAGGTAAGGTACATTTTTCGGGAGAATGTAATCCTGAGCCTGTGAGATTTCAGTCTGGGCAGCCATGGCTATAAGGCCAGCCTTTTGCTCGGGGTTTGCATAGGTGGGTCTGGGCCGGGCTGTGATTGGTTGCAGGCCTGGCGCTGATGTCACCTTGCTGCGATGTGATAGGTCTGCGTTACTGATGAGGGGCCGGGGTAAAGCGAGAGGGCAGGTAAAGTGACACAGGTGCTGTGGATTTGGTATCTGGTGTCTCCTCGTCTTGCCTCGCCGCTCCTTGGCGCTCTCGCTGGGCACTGCCGGCACCCCAGGAACTCACACGGTAAGACCGTCGCGGCACGTCTTCGGGTTTGATTCTCGCTCAGAGTCGTGCCGGTTCTTTGTGTCATGGGTTTAATGTAATGCAACTTATTTTTAACTATGCCTTCAGAACTCAGCTATTGAAACATGATATATATATATATATGCCTACACACACACACACACACACACACACACACACACACATATTGAAGCATTTCAGGTTTCCCATCGCCTGAAACCAATAGGCTATGAAGTCATGGAAAGGCCAACATTTTATATTATTGGATTTTTTTGGTTGCTTGCTGTAAACTGCTCAAATGTGTCACACAATCTCCGCATCTCTCGCCAGCGGTTTGCGCTTGTAGCTGCGATCCTGAACAAGAAACAAAACATTAGGCTGGTACTTATGTGTGATGCATAGGTGCCCATATGACCATTGAATGCTTATTATGCTGTACATTGCTGCCACTGGTTTTCAGGCATTTCCAAAGTATTGATTGTTTTTTAAACTCGCCCTGTTAGATAGCTTGTGTTCTTCATTTTAATTTATTCTAAGAATAAACAGGTATTTGATCTTGTTCGTCTCTCGAACAGGAGCATCTGTACAAGCTGAGGTGAGCTGGCCTGTGTGGTACCCGTGCGCAGTACTTTATTGACCCCCATGGGGAAATTCTCTTTTCACCTACCCCGTCTTGCTCTCCATGACACACAGTCAGGTGAGAGCAAGCTTGGCAGTGAAGGACAGCCACCTGCAGTGGTGCCCATGGAGCTGGGGGTTAAGGGCCCTGCTCAAGACCCCCAGACGTGACTATTCTGACCAGGCCGAACAGAAGACCTTCCGAAGCCAGGCAGAGAGGCTTAGCCTGCTGAGCCACGTACTGCTGTTTTGGGGGATCACTTCAGTGTTCAGCTTAGCTGAGCCTGTGCCCCTGAGCTGTCAGACCTGTCCCACTCGGTCCCCGTGCCCCGTCTACCTATGGGATGTCCGGAACCGGGGAGACGAAGGATCAGCTTTCTCTGCCAAGATGAGTCTGCAATGCAAATACGGACTGAACCACTGGAAAGATGAAATGTATAATGAGACCGTTTGTCAGATGCCTGTGTGTCACAGCTGACCTTCCCGGGTGGCAGTGAGGGTTTTTCTTAGCTACAGTTTCACCAGTTGCTGCCTACATTTCCAGTAAGGTGGGTAGGTAGAGTCCTGCAGTGTCCTTCAGAGAGAGCACCGGGGAAGGTAGCCCACCAGTCTGTGGTGCATGACTGGGAGACTGGATTAACCAGTGACGTAACTCCATGAGGTCGTGAGTTTACATTCCTTAGATTATCATTTTGTTACATTTTTTGAGTTGGATCTGCAATTCAAATGCAGTGCATTTTGCATTAAGGAAATCCGCAGCACGCAGGAAAAACAGCTGCAGATTGACTTTCTCGAGAGGAAGTCTGGAAATTTCCACAAGTCTGTGTCTGTGACTCAGTATGTTTTGAGGTCTCTTATTGCTGACCAGTGAGGGTCCTGGGCCAGTCCAGATGCGTTTCTCTGGCCCAGTCATAAAGCAGGCCTTTATTTACAGATTTCAATGATTAAGTATTCATTTAAATTATTTGAGTGGTTTTTATGAAATAATGACATAGGTATCATATTTGCTAGCACTTACGGTGCCTGGAAAAATCACAGTTTGAAATGAATTCCAGGTTGGTTTACCATGGCCTACCAACAACTGGTTCATGTAACCCAGTGGGAACCAATGTTTAAACGCAGTGGGGACTGAGAATCACAGAAAGAATATTATTACGGAGTGATTGACATCTTGCCTTCCTCAGACTGATCTTAATTTAATTTGCTGATTACATGATTTAAATGCTTACATGGTTTATCACTGTAACATTGCGCACTGTCAGTTACACAAAATAAACCATCAAAAATATACCAAAGAAATTCAAAATAAGCTAATCATTGTGAGAATTCGGTCACCATCCAGGCTCGGGAAGGCGGCGTGGAACTGGGGTGGAGAGATGGAGGCCTGTCTGGTGAGCTTTTGCTCATCTCCTGAAGGGGAATCAGCCAGGGTTCTGGGCGGACCTCAGCCCTAAGCAGACGTCAAACGCGTTCAGCTTCTCTGTGAGCAGACGGTCTCGCTGAAATGTTTGTCGGCAGAAGCGTACCTTAAGCGATGTTCTTCCAACGGCTGCGGGTCAATCCCACTTCTCAGGGCTCCTGACCGCTCGTCAGGAAGAGAGACGTCCGCTCACAGGACACACACCTGTTAAACACACACCTGTCTCTTAACGGGGTAATGACCCGATGATCAAATTCTATGTCTTATTAGCCTCTAATCATCTGTTCATGTGAGGTCTGTCATTCAAAGGCAGATTGCCACACATTCTGTTGCTTCGTTTATTGGAATATTCTTAGTAAAACACAACCCCCTTCCCCCCCACAACGCAGTTAAGGACCAGTGAGAACTCGAACAGTCTACGCCGAATCGACTCCAACCGGAAATCCCGTAACTTCAGCAAACAGCCCAGCACTGGGGACTACTACAGGGCGCTGGGCAGCAACCATCGTGGAACCGACGCCATGGCCCCCAACGAGGAGGTAGGCGGGGCCTTCAGCTCCTTGGTACCATTCTTATTTCCTGCTCAGATGCAGAGCTCGTCGTTTTACTTTTGGTCATTTCCCAGTTCAACAGTACAACAGCAGTGTCCCTTTATGCAGCTGTTACCTGCCACATCTCTGCCTCGTCACCGGCTGCCATTGTCGCCGGTTAAAGTGCCGTAAGGCTGAGTTAGCAGAGTGCGTGCGGACAGTGATGTGTGAGTGGTGGTGTATGTGTCACATTGTGGGGAACCTGATAAAGGCTTCCTTGCACTCCAGTGGAGGCTGTTAAGCATGTTTTCTGAGAGATCCCGATGTTCCCTGGCTGGCTCGGTCCCGTATCCTGGTGTGGACGTACCAGCGAGGTGCGCTGAGCTAGATATTAATGTCTGCTCCTGTGTGTAATCTTCCCCGAGCCCGTTTCACTCCCTGTGGGGGTGTCAGACTGCTAGACGGTCCTCCTCCACAGGAGACATGCTCGAAAATGCCCCCCCCCCCCCCCAAGTGATTTACACCCCCTCCCCCCATCTCCCGCCATTGTTGAGTGGTACGTGTGCTGCGGAAGGTCAGATTTCAAAGGCAGCCGTCTTGTAAACAGCTGTAGTGACAAGCGCGGGTGAATAATGACCCCATGCGAGGCTTTCAGCCGAGCAGTGGGCGTCCTGGCCTGCATGTGAACGCTGTGTGTGGGAAGGTGGCGCCCCCAGGGGGCAGAGGTCTGAATATGTCAGGGGGGGCATGAAGATCTCCTAACGGTGGTGCCACCTGCATGTTTCTTTAATATAATGATCTCCCCCCCCAGGGATCCCTACTGCTGGAGGACACGGCGAACAGCCCCCCGAGCCCTGAGAACGGCACAGCGGAGGAGCTGCCCCTACCCCCTCCGCCACCCCCCCTGCCAGAGAGCCAAAGCACCCCCCCTCCGCCACCTCCGCCGCCTCCCCCGCTGCCCTCGGAGTCGTCGCCCCAGCAGCCCAGCGAGGGCGGCCACCGGAGAATGTCCTCCTCCTCCTCTGGAAGTGAGTGGCTGACTTCTCAGACATGAACTGACCCATATCGGGGGGGGGTCCTGTCCTCTCCATGACTTAAGTCTGTTCGCATTAGCAGCTGGTTGCTGTTTTACGCTTTGAAAGGAGCTTAAAATCCGTCAGCCAGAGCCGTTGAAGTGACTCGTTCGGCTGATTACGCATTTATAGACACGAGGGTCCGGTTACTGTCGTGGCCGGTTTAGGGTTCACTCATTTCCGTAATTGTACAGTGGATCCTGGCCAGCGGAGGTGGATCTGTCTGGTACGTTGGCGAACTTTTACATCATCCCATTCTAAACCCATAGGCATCAATATGGAGTCGTCCCTCCTTCGAGGCTAAAACAGCTGGCACTCTTGGGTGGGGGGGGGGGGGGGGGGGGGGGGGGGCTTTCCGTAAGATTTTGGAGTGTGTATGTGGGAATTTTTGCTCATTCATCCAGAAGAACATTTCTGCACTGATGTTGGACGTGAAGGTCTGGCTCGCAATCTCCGTTCTAGTTCATCCCAAAGGTGTTCGATGGGGTTGAGGTCAGGGCTCTGCGTGGGCCAGTCAAGTTCTTCCACACCAAACTCACGCACCCACGTCTTTATGGACCTTGCACTAGGTCACGGTCATGCTGGAACAGAAAGGATTCTTCCTCAAACTGTTCCCACAAAGTCGGAAGCGTAAAATGTCTTCCTTTGTATTCTTTGTCAAGAGCTGGAACTTCCTGTGTGTCCCTGGAGAGTGTTGCATTATGGGTGCAAGCCACGGAAAACGGCATCGATGTTAATTTCAGTTTTCAGTGCTGGTATTAATTTGACGAGGTATCTCTGTGTTTTTTGAGATGTTGCTGAAGAAAGATGGATACAGTAGCAGAAGTATTCAAGGCAAAAATAATCATTTGAAGCCGTCCAGCCAATCCGCAGACCGCGGCTGTTTTCTCGAGGAATCCAGTACTTCAGTGGCCCTGAAGGGGCCCATTGTCGCGATTTCGTGACCCAGACACACTTTGACTTGGAAAACTAGTGTTTTGCCTAAGCCAGCTTGTTCTTTGCTAAACAAGGGGAAAATGCAAAATGTCCGTGTTGTCTTTGAGGTACCTATAAAACAGGGAGGCTGTAGATGGAAGCGGTGTCTGTCTTACCCTCAGAACTGCTGCTACATCAGGCCACAGTTATGATGGTAATTACTGTTGTCTGATGTCAGGGGCATTCAGGTGATTGGCTGATTAGCATAGCATGAATGCGGTTAGCTAGCGGCTAGCCCGCCATTGACTGTAAGGTCTTTCTTACATGGAAACTGTGAAGTCATTAGGGAAAAATGAACTGTAAATACTGACTATATAAGTTTTTATCCGGATTTCCTCCTGATCTGGAGCGGCGTATCTCGTTTGCCTGAACGTGTGTTATTTTAGGTATCTGCTGCCAGGCATGTTTTATGAACAGTAGGCCTCTCCGAACACCCCCACCCCCCCCCCCCCCCCCGCCCTCTTAACTCTGGTTATGGTTTCTATGGGAACCCTGAATATGAAGTTTTCAAAGTGTTATTTCAAGAACTGGAAAGTGTGAAGAGGTTTGTGACCAGGCAGTCGGCAGTACCACTGCGGGAACTTGAGATGTGTGGTGTACAAATTACTGCCGTCGATCCTGTTAGCATCATCGACATATTGTCCACTACGACACCATCTAGATGTATTTTCTTGCCTTCACCATCCTGCTTGCTATCACTCCGAACAGTTTCCAGCATTTCCACTCGCTGTTCTCCCAGCCGATGGAAAGCGCCCTCTTTTGGTTCCCCTTTGAACTGTTCGTCGGCGTGAAATGTGGCTCCCTGCTGCGTTTTCCTCCCTAACTTCCTGCAGATACTGTATTGGGCCCCCAGAGACACGTGGCCTCTTGGGGACCCTGATGAAGCTGCACTGAATTGTGGCGGCTGTCCTCCCCTCCCCATGATTACAGCGCCGGGTTGTGTTACTGTTAACAAAAACTGAAACTGAAATACAAGAAAATATTTTTGTAAACTGCAATTAAATAAGGTATGAAAAAAAAATATGGCTATATGAAATTTATAAATATTGCTTCTGAAACTAACTTAAAGATAATACTAACAAACAGCAAATACTTTGCGATACTGATACTTAATACTGTTTATGTAGAAGATCTAATAGATGGCAGCATTGTGCCCTGTCGGGTAGCTGAATTGCTTAAACTGAAACTAATATATTTTTATTTAGCTTCTGTATATATCTTTCAAATAAAAACTAATAAAACCACTGAAAAACTAACTAAAACTAAACTGGATTTCAAACTAAAATAGAAAATAGTAGAAAATAAACTAAACTAATAAAATGTAACTGCAATAGCAGTGTTACGACATTCTGAGCCAGCAGGCGCTACCCAGCTTCATGCGTAGTGATCATTCCTCTATTCAGGCTGAGCTTATTAGGGTCTGGGTGGGCAGCTGCAGTCACGTGACTCTCCGCTTCTGGGCCGAACGGGACCTGCAGATGCGGCAGAGGGTGGCAGCGGATGGCACACGGGCAGGTGACCCGCGGACGCCATTGTGAGGCCGTAATCCTCAGCCCCTCCCTCATTGTGCCGTGTTTGCTCACGGGTGGGACTCCGATAGAGCGACCTGCCAGCTGTCACCGGGTCACCGCTGGCCAGGCGCAGGTGCACGCCCACACTCCGCCGCCACCCTCGCAGCCCCTGCGCTGCCGCACGACGTTCCGCCGTGCTCTTTGTCTCATTCTCCGGTCTAAATGGTGAGGAAAAGGGCCGACTGGAATGTGATGGCGATGAAGATCGGCCAGGACAGTAAGGGCGATGGTAGGATGTGTTACACTTATTATACTACTTCTCTGCTACTTATACTATATTATACTACTTCTCTGCTACTTATACTATATTATACTACTTCTATTACACTTATTCTCTCGCTCCATTTCTCTATACGATAATCCTTACATCATGGGAAGGGCTTCATAAAGGGACTAACTGCAGCTTTTGTGCTAAGATGACTTCTAAAGTTAAAGTAATTCATTTATATTAGCCACATTTTATGAATATTATTCCTTTATGGAATGATCTCACCTGAAATACCTAAGCTGGTGGGTTATTACTAACTGTCGCATAGAGCTCGTAGTGCGCTGGGTAAATAGTTGGAAGGTTTATGGATGAATATAACTGCCACTCTATGTCCAGTGATTTGACAGTAAGGTGGGGCAAAACCTATCAAAGTTCAATGGTTTTTAGTAAACTTACAGTGGAGTGTTTTTGGTCTGTGGTGTCAGAGGCGGTGAGGTGTGTGGATGGTGGCAGTGGGGATGCTGGCCAGGCAGGAATGTGAGCACTGGGCCATGACACCACAACGCTACCAGATCTGCTGCAGAAATCCTTCCCGGTAACTCTCTGTATGGACAGCAGCTCTGTTTGCTGTGAGAGGACCTGGGAATGAGCTGATGGCCTGGGGGAGGGTGGGGGGGGCAGACAAAGCATGTGGACAGTGGACTTAAATCCTCTGCCGTTTGGCAACTGTTTGGTGTCGTGGTTAATTACTGCTGATTGCTTCAGATTTTTTTTCTTCCCAGACATGAGTGGCTTTGTTTTCCCAGGGCAGAGAGAGAGAGAGAGAGAGAGAGAGAGAATGAGAAAGAAAGGGGGGGGGTCTATCTCAATCTCCACTCAGTACTGCAAGTTCAGTTTTTGCTTCCCAAGCAGGCATGAAGATAGGACTGAGCTGAATCTGATGCTTGTTCTAAAGACTTTCCTACTCGTAAACAGGTGACGTATCTGTTTATCTTTGTATTGGCATTTAATATTGTAAGTCTGCAAGATACGCCTTTAAGGATTATGTGTGTAGTTGGCACTGCAGATTGTTTAGAATACATTTGAGTCTTGAGTTAAAAGTGTGGTCTTGCTGCGAGGATAGAACCGTTTCTCTGTGGAGCAGGAGGTGGCGGTTTTTAAGTTTAAGTAGCCTTGAATCAGTATTTGTAATAAAGTCGGTTTCCTTAGTAACCATGGCTGAAATCTGTAATATTTACAGCCATACTTTGGTGTTAAAGGACATTACAACCGGGAGCAAAACACTGTTAAAATGCTGCTGTTTTAAGATATTGGGCGGTTAGTCTGTGAATTCAGCTAGTATGGTAAAGAGTTTGACAATTTGACAAAATCCAAGCCCTACTACGATATTCTGTTGACTGTGGTGTTTTTCCGTGGTAAATAAATCCTCATTGAAACATGTGATTTCTTGTGTGCTTGACTTGTTTCAGCTGTCTGTGCTTTATTTAGTTCAATTAACAGTATAACAATCAGGATTCACTTTATTGGCCAGTTACTACTACATGTACAAGGAATTAGTTTTAGCAGTATTTGTGCTTTTATTCACAAATACCATAAAAGAAATAGTAAAATAAAGGTATAAAAGACTGCAGAGCAGTGCAAGCTGTGCAATTTAATTATATGGATGTTATGGGGAAGTGAGGTATTTGAATACTGGGATATAAAGGTATGAAATATTTGATGTCCAGTAGATGAAAAAGGATGAACAGAGATGCGTGCAGAGTGAGCGGGAGGGTGACAGAGGCAGGGACTGTCTGTGGGGGTCGTTAGTTCATAATTAGATACGTTTCAAAATATTTTAATGGACCCTCACTCATACAGCAGTTTCTACAATGCTGAGACATTTTATCTATTGTAGGCAGCTGTGCGCCTTTGATGTGACTGTGCTCAGCCTCCATGCCCTCTTAGCCAGCTGCTCTCCTGCTTGGCTGTGTGGCCTGCGGCCTGTGGGCTTCACACGAGACCATTCCAGCCCCTGGCCAACTTAACCGTCCTCTGTCCCTCCATCTTCTTCACTGCAGGCGCCAAGTCCTTCAACATGATGTCCCCGACCGGCGACAACTCTGAGCTTCTGGCGGAAATTAAGGCCGGGAAAAGCCTGAAGCCAACGCCCCAGAGCAAAGGATATACCACCGTCTTCTCCAGCGGCGGGCTTCCAGGGAGCAACGTGAGCATCGACTGCACCGCTGTCACACGCCACGGTCACGCGCCACGGTCACACACCACGGTCACACACCACGGTCACGCGCCACGGTCACACACTGCTGTCACGCACCACGGTCACACACCGCTGTCACACATCACGGTCACACACTGCTGTCACACACCACGGTCACACACCACGGTCACACACTGCTGTCACGGACCACGGTCACACACCACGGTCACACACCGCTGTCACACACCACGGTCACACACTGCTGTCACACACCACGGTCACACACCACGGTCACACACCGCTGTCACGTGGCACGGTCACACACTGCTGTCACGCACCATGGTCACACACCACGGTCACACACCGCTGTCACACACCACGGTCACACACTGCTGTCACACACCACGGTCACACACCACGGTCACACACTGCTGTCACGCACCACGGTCACACACCACGGTCACACACCGCTGTCACACACCACGGTCACGCACCACTGTCACGCACTACGGTCAAACGCCACGGTCAAACACCACGGTCACACACTGCTGTCACGCACCACGGTCACACACCACGGTCCAACACCACGGTCACGCGTCACGGTCACACACCGCTGTCACACACCACGGTCACGCACCACGGTCACACACCGCTGTCACGCACCACGGTCACGCACCACGGTCACACACCGCTGTCACGCACCACGGTCATGCACCATGGTCAAACACCATGGTCACGCAACGCTGTCACACACCACGGTCACGCACCACGGTCATGCACCGCTGTCACACACCACGGTCACACACCACGGTCACGCACCATGGTCACACACCGCTGTCACGCACCACGGTCACGCACCCTGGTCAAACACCACGGTCAAACACCACGGTCACGCACCGCTGTCACACACCACGGTCACACACCACAGTCACGCACCATGGTCAAACACCACGGTCACGCACCACGGTCACATACCGCTGTCATACACCACGGTCACACACCACAGTCACGCACCGCTGTCACACACCACGGTCACACACCGGAAATTGTCAGTGGGTAGAATTTTTAATGAATATCTGTAAATCTTTGGTTTAATCCGCTTCCTTTTTGGGGACTTTATTGGTTCCCATTAGCTTTATCGTACTGGTGATTGACAGCATGCCGTAAACCTGCCCATTGTAGGTTTCAAAGTCCCCTTTCTGCCAGTGCTGGTAAACGTCATTTTCAAGGACAGACCTTTTAGTCTGTCCACAGTTAATGTGTACAAACACATCAGCAGGGACAAAATGTGCTGCCTCGCTCATTGGCACCCAGTAATAATAGGCTTTAATCACCAAAGGTACTCTGTGGAAGAGATAGCTGGTTTGTTATGCATTGTCCAGAATAGATGTGGCTTGTCAACGTAACGACTTACCCATAGCTGGTTTCAGGATCGCTTGAGAGTGACCAAGATGTTTCAGTCTGTACACAGATCTTTCAGTCTGTACACGGGTCTTTCAGTCTGTACACGGGTCTTTCAGTCTGTACATGGGTCTTTCAGTCTGTACAGGGGTCTTTCAGTCTGTACACGGACAATTGTTTTCTATCAAAATCACCTTAGGGATGCAGATTCTTGCCCCAAAAACTGAGAACAAGAAAGCCTTTCATATGAGGCTTAGAAAACAGCAGAATATATATTTAACAATTAAAATGTTTCTTTACACTATCAATCAAGCATGTAAACATGCAATTCTCTTGTATTTTATATACAACTTTGCTGAAAAATAAGCACCTTTTATTGGGTGTTAAAGTCCTTGAAAGTGAACTTTGTGAAACTACTCAGCAAAGCTTCTTTTTGATCTGAACTGGCGTGTCACTGCCGAGCTGAATACAGTGACCCCCTAACCATGAGCTGAATACAGTGACCCCCTAACCATGAGCTGAATACAGTGACCCCCTAACCATGAGCTGAATACAGTGACCCCCTAACCATGAGCTGAATACAGTGACCCCCTAACCATGAGCTGAATACAGTGACCCCCCTAACCATGAGCTGAATACAGTGACCCCCTAACCATGAGCTGAATACAGTGACTCCCTAACCATGAGCTGAATACAGTGACCCCCTAACCATGAGCTGAATACAGTGACCTCCTAACCATGAGCTGAATACAGTGACCCCCCTAACCATGAGCTGAATACAGTGACCCCCTAACCATGAGCTGAATACAGTGACTCCCTAACCATGAGCTGAATACAGTGACCCCCTAACCATGAGCTGAATACAGTGACCCCTAACCATAAGCTGAATACAGTGACCTCCTAACCATGAGCTGAATACAGTGACCCCTAACCATTAGCTGAATACAGTGACCCCTAACCATAAGCTGAATACAGTGACCCTCTAACCTTAATACAGCCATGAATTCTGTCCCTCCCTGACCTGCGCATCAGCATTTAAGAATTCCTTCCTTTTCATTCCTGTGAATCGGACTTTGAATGACCTCCTAGAGAATGCGTTGAAAGCGCGTTTGAGCCTGTGACTGCCTTCTTTTGCTGGCCGCTGACATAACAGCTGAACCCGCTGCGATTCCTGGTTGCATAACACCCTGCCTGTAGAACAATTTTCCACTTTGTTACGCTAATTGCTTGTTAATTATGTTTGCCATTTTGTAGCTGGCTGGGTATTTAACTCACAGACTCTGACATCGTTGCAGTCCCTGCTTCACATTTGATGTAATTTTTGTCAATTATTTGGCTGAATCCATTAGTAAAATTTGAGATCTGTTGATTTACTGTTAGTGAAGGGATGCCAGTCTGCACAGGTGATAACAGCTTGAGTTGGCAGTGGAAGGACCCTAACTTGTTAGGTTCATATTATGAACTTCTGTCATCTAACCTAGGAGTTTATCTGTCTGGCCTAACAGGTGAGTTTGTCATTCCAGGAAGAGAGCCCAGCCACGACTCCGCCTCCGGCCTCCGTCACTCCGCCCACAAAGCCCTTGTCCCCGCCCACAGAGACTCCTCCCACTACTCCCAATTCGGCCGGCCCATCCACCCCACGGGCACTGGCAACCTCGCTCAGCCAGGAGCGGCTACCCCCCGTCGTGAATGGCAACACAGAGCCGACCCCGCCCACCACAAATAAGGCCAGCGCGGTGGACGTGGACGCCATGGTGCCCACGCATGACGAACAGGGCCGTGTCATTCCGGACTGGAAGAGGCAGGTGATGGTGCGCAAGCTGCAGACGAAGATCCAGGAAGAGGAGGAGCACAAACGCAAGGTATGCTGGGTGAGGGGCGTGGCCAGGCGGCGCCAGTTCCAGCAGTTTCTTTACTTACCCCTGAAATCTCAGGTGATGCCGCTTAGCATGTAGGTAAAGACCCCAGCAGACCGAAGCAGCAACAGCAATAAAATCTACATTGTCTGCCATCCTTAAATGGGGGGGGGGAGGTTAGCTGGCTTAACTAAATGCAAACATATTAAACCAGTTCTACCATTTTAAACAGGTTTAATTTAGTCACATGGCAAATAAATTTGTGTACAGGATTTACTGTCCTCACAAATCTGAAAAGTAAGCATTGTGGTGACGTCCTCAAAAGATAAGCTGTAAATAAATATTTTTAATCTTTTTTGTTTTAGGCAATTTACAGCTTAGTAGGCCCTTCCTTAGTGCTTTAACTTTACAGTATTTCTCTCACACGCTTAATAATGCCTTTTCTTTGACCTGCATAATTCAGTCTGTCAGCTTACATAATCATTTCTCTCCGTTGCCCAGCCAAGCCGCCAGGCAGACAGGCGAGAGCTGGTGCTGCTTCAATATTGATAAGTCTGATAAGGTGTAAAACAGCACAGCTGTTCATTTGATTGGCCGGTTACTTTCTTCTGTGACGGACACGCACTTGTGGTTGAAGCCTGTAGATATCGCATGCAAATTTTGCAGTGAGCTGCACATGGGCACTGGAAGGGTGTGTCACTTCACGGAAACGTCTGCACTGTTTGTGTTAATGACAGTATGGGAGGCGGAGCCTGGGTCTTAATAGTAACTGAAATTTCAGTATATTTGTATTTAAGTACTGTGTGAGAAATGATGCTTCCCTGTGATATATTTTAATGAAAGTCTAGAGAATTTGTCTTTGGATTCCATAAATAAATGAATTCCATAAATTAATTAATTTTTAACTCCCGCTTTGTAGATGAAGGTCATGGCATATGTTAATATTCTGTTTTGCAGTAGGAGCACTGTAATCTTTATTTTTTCCCCAGTTTTATTGGTTGGTTTACCTCGTTTGTCTTCGATAAGGGCTACTTTAATTAACCAGGAAAGCTCACTTTAAACATGACCTTTGCTGGTGATATTTGAAGATGCCAAATACAGTAATACGCTTTAGCCACGAAGACTCTTTTATTGGTGCACTGCTTTGTCATGCAGTGACAACACAGGTGGACAGATTAACTGGTAACCCATCAAAGAACGCATCGTCTGAGTTTCTTTTTGTCTGGAATCTTTCATGGGAATCAGTTCAAATCCTGGACTGTTCAATCAAATTGCTTCTTAGTTAAGATCATTTTCACCTCCTTTGTATCCAGTTAGTGTTAAGATTTGTCCTTTATAGAGAAGCAGGGCATAGATTTGGCTAGAAGTTCACATTAGCTGCAGTTTAGGTATCATTTGCGCAGGCTTCTGTCTTGTTTGAATTAAATATGATCTCTTCATTGAGTCTAAATAGGTCTTCCTTTTCATAATTACTCTCAGCTTGGAATAATCCTTCAGTGCAGTTCTCATCCTCATTGTTACAGTTTGCTGGATTTCACCCCAATCCTGTCAAACATGCTGATGGAACGTAACCCACTTTTGCTGCTCTGATCCTCTTCATGGCGCACAGTATGAATCAATCCCAGCTCTTAGAGGAACATTTTGTTTTGGGTTTAACTGCACAAAGCACGACTGTTACATTGTATGGCAGGATTATAGCAGACAATTTGAAAATGCTTTGAAATGACAGAGAGGCGCCTCTATAACAATCAGTTTAGCCCCCCCCCCCCCCCCAATTTGTCTGGGCATTGTTTGGCCAGTGTGTTCCATCTGGACTATCTGCAGTAACTGTTGGGTGTTTAGACGCCTTAAATGATACTTATTTGTCATTTTTAAAACATGAATGGGTTGTATCTGATTGTCTTTGCTGAGATAATCATGTTACTTACAGTAGAATGTGTTTGTTATGGCCTGTCCTGCTTTGTTAGATGAGTATCAGATCTGTTCCTCCTTAAGAAGGTCCGCTTAGTACGTAACTGTGGTCAGGAGCTGTAGCTGCTTGATGCTTGTCCCGACCCAGTTCCGTTCCTTGCTGGCTGAACGACTGACTGGCTCCATAAGTGCAGCTAACCCTCTTAGCTTCATGCTAACCTTACGGCTTACTGCCACTGCAAGGAACGTCATTGGACGGCTTTTGATCATCTCCACCAATCAGCCTCTCGAACAATGGAAGAGGCTCAGCTTGTATCCATAGAGATTATTCTATACTTAGTGGTGTGCAAGACTGAAGATATCGTTACAGACACATTGCTTGCCTTGCCTTTCCCTAGAATGACTTAGTACAGTCTTTTTGTGTATTGACACAATACATATTAATTACATTGTGGAACATATTTTAATATATTGGTGGTAAAAACCCATGTTCATGTACGGACTATTCTACGATGACATACAGTAGAATAATTGTAAAGGCGTATACTATAAAGATATCTTCTTCACATGTACTGCGACTGTGCTGCAGTGAGTTGTATTATGCAGCGAGATCTGAATAATCATCTCCTATGGCCAAAACACCTCAGAGCGTATAATAAGCCGAGAAAAATAGTTTGCTGTTAAATGTTTTGCTAAATGTTTCCCTTCTTAAATATTGTTACCTCTTAGTCTGCACTTGAAAATAGCACAAGTGATCGACCCTTCCCGAAACGCAACGCTTAAAACAAACACGGTCTGCTTCAGATCCTGACACTCACTACATGCAAAGCAAACACAAACTAGTTTCCAAAAGTTTTATTTACATGGATAAAAAAAACTTGAATTGTAAAAACCCTTGTGCTCACAGACATGCTGAATTCCCTCGGCATTATAGGCATTTTGGAGACTTCTGCCCTCAGTAAAACACATTATTTTGAAAGCTCTACCCCTTGGCAACGACCAGTAAAAATCTTGTCTGGATCAGTTCGGCGACCACTCACTTTGGTCACATGTTCCCACAGTATCTTCAGTTTACCCAGTTTGGAAAACAACAGATACAAGTGCATAAAAGTGTCTAACCTGTGTTTAGTTGTAGTTTATATTTCCTAAATTCCTTTCCTGGCTTCGCATCCTAAGTTTTAAAAGTCATTCCCTTACAGAGATACAAACGCCGCCATACTGTACGATGAGCATTATGTTATTCATGTAAACAAACAGGAAGTGCACAGTCTGACCAGTGGCCATATTGAAATGCTAGCAAATTTTATTAATATTTTTATTTAAGTGACTTTGTCTGGATACTGTTTTTTTTAATGGTTGGAAACATGTGTATTGGTAGAATGAAGTCATTTCTGGCCACTGATCACAGTGGTAATGCAGATGTGGCAGTCACTGGGCAGGTCAAGGAAAGAGGCTACATCGATTTAAATATAACTGTATGTAACTCAAATAGTTTTATGGGAGATGTACATTAGATAATGTGAATGAAATCTGTATATAAAGGTTTAGCCACACTAACCCTTGTCATATTGTTTTATATAGTAATTATATACCAATATGTTAATGAATTATATGCTGAAAATATACCAACCAGCAACCAATTTTAGTTTGACACCTGTTTTTGGTGCTAGTTTCTTACTGTTAGAGATTGATAGGTACCAAGTTGTGTATTTTGGTTGTGTGTTTATAATACCTATACCTAGATCCTACATAAAAGACCTTCAGGTATTTTAAAGGCATGTATAAAAATGTTTTCCTGGAATGAAATAATCATGGTAATTTATTTCAAATATTCTAGTACAGGAAACACAACCTTATGCAGTGTCTGTATTGTGGAGGTGATTAAAATTTTTATGGTTAGTTATTCAATCCCGACAGCACCTCTGGTATGTCTCGCCCCTGTAAGGTGCAGTAGGCGACGTTCGGCTGAAATCACAATGCATTTCCTGCAGAGCTGCCCAGGTTCAGGAGACACAAAAGCCGAAGGTTTGGCTCGCGGCTGCTTGGGCCTGTAACATTACACAGGCACGACTCCCTTTCCTTGCCTATCTATCAACAGGCATCTCCGGTCCACTCGATAATTCCCAGGGGAATATCGTTAAAAATGTAAACGTCCGATCGTGTTACCAGACGCCCAGGGGTGGGGTGGGGGGGGGGGGGGTGCCCGCTCACTGAGAGTGACCCATCTGGAGGCAAGACGAGAGCGATGAAATGACTGCCTCCCTTCCATTATGATTTAAAGGGCTGCAGAGGATCGTGTTTCCCGCGCTGTGAATGCTCTCAGCTGCCAGCTACTGTCGCCTTCCTGCCCGCTTACCCAGTCCCACATGTTAGTCAGCTCCATTGTAATAATGTTCTTAGCCATCGGGCACTCCAATCCGAGAATGACCATACGCAGTGCTGTCATAGAGACGCATCACTGTGTCGAGTCATTAAAGTTGTTACTAAGTGTGTTGGGTTTCGGGCCAGACCTTCTTCCCCTTCGTTACAGGCTGAGGAGGAGGCAGCCCGCCTGGCATCCATGCCAGCCTGGAGGAGGGACATCATGAAGAAGAAGATGGATGAGGAGAGGTCAGTGGGGGCTGCCGCTCTTTCCCAGCATCCCCCTGCTCCTGTGAATTGGCTTCACTTTCTCGCTGACCTTCATGGCTGCCTGCTGGGCACTAATTCCTCAGTTGCAGCTTCACCTCCGTCGATCCCTCATTCCATCCGCAGATTCGTCATCCATGCCATTTATCCACACGCAAGGACAATATACAGGTGTAACTTTTCATATGCAACCAGCAGGCAGCAGTGGGCTAAGCCTCTGTGCCTGTGACCAGAAGGTTGCTGGTTCAAGCCCAGCTTTGGCACATCTGTAGGTCCTTGAGTGAGACCCTTAACCCCAAGCTCCCTGGGCCCCACAGCGGGTGGCTGCCCGTCACGGCCAAGCCTATTCTCATGGAGAGCAAGACGGTGGCGGTGAAAAGAGAATTTCAATCAATAAAAAGTATCTTTTATCAGAAGAATGCCAGTGAAAATGCCTTTTTCTTGCCTTTTTGACACGAGTTTCCATCCCTGCTGTGTTATTCACTCAAACCTGTTATCAGGTAAATGTGAATAAATTCTAAAATCAGAATTATTAAATGATATTTATAAACACCGGGCATGGCTGCACAGGTCTGACCCGGTAATGCGAGTTACTGCTTACAACCCCCTCGGCTTTGTGCGGCTCGTCCACCGGCCTGCTATACAATGACTCTGTGTCCCTTAAAACTTTAATAACCATCAGCAGAACAACGTGTAGACGTTGTGTTTATCAAATACGCGGTTTAACATTTCACCAGGGCCGGGTCACGGACGTGGCAGCACCGGTGTGGCATGCTGGGCATTTCTGTGGCACGTCTGCAGCTTAGCGCGGGAGGAGAAGCGCAGTGCATGGACCCTCTGCGGGTCCCTGAGTCCCGGATTGGGAACCACTGTCTTATAGATATTTACATTTTCTCTTTTTTCTCTTCTTTTTCTTTCCGCATGCACACAGGGAGCAAAAAAGGTAAGTATGTTCACATTTACGTTTGTCACCATTGTATGTGTGTGGGTATGACACATGGTGCTAACTGGGTCTCTGAGCCAATCAGATTTGTTTACAACGTGGTTATTTTGTATGTTGTTTTATAAAAAATTGTATTCGTTCACCTAAGTGAACAAAAAAAAAAACGATTGCCATCCTTTGGGGGAAACTGTAACCTGTATAAGTATTGTTGCATGAACACAAAGAACACAAAGGAACTTGGAATTTATATTTTGTCATATTAAAGTAATTTATAGGCAAATGTAAGCTGAAGAGGTTCTCCCTCTAGAGGCCGTTTTGTGAAGTATTTCATCTCTAGTCAGCTCGGCATCTGCTGGTCATTAAGAACACATTGTCTGCTTTTGTTCAGTCTTTATATCGACTCCATTCAGCGATTGTAATCTTCATTAAAAAGGCATTAAATCCATCAATGGGAGAAATGTCTGTAACCTACAAAGCAGTGCCTTCATCCATGCAGAAGAGAGGAAGAGAGACTGAAAATGGAGAAGGAGAACGAGGAGAAGTCTGAGCTGGAGAAGCTTCGCACCCTGGGCTACGACGAGACCAAGCTGGCACCCTGGCAGCGGCAGATCATCCTCAAGAAAGGAGACATCACAAAACAATAGACCGGTGTTTCCCAGTCTGGTCCTCGGGGACTTGCAGACAGTTCATGTTTTTGCTCCCTACCAGGAGCTGGGAGGGAGCAAAAATGTGGACTGTGTGTGGGTCCTCAAGGACTGGGTTGGGAAACACTGCAATAGACCGAGCCCCTCCCTCCTTCCCAGTCGTCCCCTACCTACAGCTCCTTCCCTTGGCTAGACTCCCCCATCCTGCTTCAATGAGCACAGAGAAGATCACTCCCCATAATCCTGCCCTGCCCACCTCTCCCCTCCCCTAATAAAGGACCACGATGACCTCCCCCCAAAGTGGGCTGCACACCTCACGCCCTGCACACGATCCTTGACGCACTATAGGGCAGCCCCCCCTTAAAGACTTGCGTGACAGACACCAGCACTTGAAGAGGAATCGGCACTGTTTGCACAGACCGCTGCTCTGCCTTTGTAAACTGTTGGCCACGGATCCAGAACCCTTAGTCCCTGTAGCTTTTAGCTGCCCTGCTACTGTAATCTTATTAAATGTTTCAACTTGCCAGTTGCTATTTTTTCTTCCACTGCCACGTTTATCCCAGACAGATACAGAGCTGCAGACTACGGCAAGACCTGTGTCAAACGAGTGTGGCGTGACCCTCAGTCGGTCTAAATCTCCCGACGTAGAAAAGCAAACAGGATTAGCGAGCGGATGCTAATGCACAGGTCATCAGAGCCGCCGTACCACTGAGTTTTGTCCTCATGCCGGTCCGTCTCCCTGCTCGTGTCGTGCAGAACAGTACAGGGCGAACGCTGGCTGCTTGTCATGTTTTTTAGATCTTGGGTCGTTTCGTAAGGCCAGAGGAGTGCGGCATTGACTGACACGACAAACCCCAGGAGGTCTGTGCTTTGCATAAGCATCAGATGTGAAATCGTGATGGAAACACGAAAAGCTTCATCTCTTAGTTACCTACAATTAATAGGTCCTGTGCTGGTCCTGTGTAGTCTGAGATGTGATGAAACCCTCATACATCAGTAAGATCGTCGAATATAAATATAGAAATCACTCCAGTCTTTCTTGCATTTTAACAGGAATAATAATTACACAATTTGGAGCCATTATTCCTGAGTCACTGTCACATTAATATCACGGGCACCTATAGTTACTGTGGAAACAGCAAAATTCCCAGAATGCCCAACACCGCATAACACATTTATCATTACATACCACCGAGAAAAAGTCCATATTGCAATGAATTACTAAAACTGCTGGTTACATAGAACCTCTTTATGAAAATAATCCCCACCAAAGTTTATGTGAACTGTGCCTTGGTGTAGAATTCTAAGTTAATTCAAATCATTCATCAATACCAATTGGACCAATTGGAATCAAATATTTTGCTCTCATGCTGTAGGATGACTACCAAGGTGCTTGTTCCTTAATATTTTTTGACATTCAGAAACTTTAAAACCATTCCAATGCATAGAGCAGCACAATATGTATTTAAAAAATTGTAGAATATAGTGACCTCTTTAATGTACCGAATGTGTCTTTCTGGAGATGTGTATAACAAATTGCTTTCTATTCTATATAGTGAAAAATGCATAAGGCTTAATTTTTAAAATCTTTAAATACTACAATATATATATATATATATATATATATATATATATATATATATATATATATATAGGAATCTACAGACAAATTCATGGTACTAATTCAGAATCCATTTGGGGATATTGAATTTACTTCATTGGATGCCATATTCATGTTAAAATTTAAAAATAGAGACTTTTTGCCATTATCAGAGTTTTTTATGCGGAAATATACAATCCCTTAATTGTATTGTACTAATATTATATTATTTTACTGTTCACAGTTTTGCCTCTATAGAACTTTCACTGTGTAAAAAATAAAATATTTTCAGACTTCAATATGCTTTGCATTCATGCATAGAAAAAAATACACTGCATGTGTTTGTGTCATGAATTCCTCCCAAATTCCTCCCAGATCTCTGTCTGTGGGAGATGTCAGTAATGACAGGTAAGGTTTTTTATGGTAGTCATTGTTCCTAAATAATAAAATGAAACTCACCATAAGCACAGCGTAGTTAGTGGCACAGCAGCTTCCCCTGTGAGCCTTTTTTCCCAGAATGCCCCAGTGTGTTCCAGTCACCTGTGGCCTAGTCCCAGAACACGCAAAGTAACACAACGAGCCACGCACAACACTCACACTCAGTAATGCTGGCGAGCATGTAAGCAAGTCGTGGACATTATGGGCCTTTTGTAATGGACCGTCGGTGACCTGATGCTCTGTATGATACCATGATGGTCCATGAAATGTCTGGGTTCTGTGAGTAGAAACAAGTTACTGAGCAGAATCTGCAGCTGCATCGAACCACAAGTTTTTGACTGCAGTTCAAAAGTCCCATCATTGATTTTTAGAGATCCAGTGAATTAGCAATAAAAGCAATAAAGTCACAGTTAATTTCAGAAAATAAGTAAAATGGGAAACGTGAAGAGTGATTTTTTTTATAGTCTCTAAGAGGTGAAACTAAGAATATTATAGGCCAAGACAGTTTCTTGTTGAGTTGAGCATGTTAATGCATCCCAGACATGTCCCACTGCATCCTATAATGCGCTTCAGGCCCCCCGATTGTCAGTCCTGTGCAGAGTCATGGGGGTCCGGAGAATATCTCAGAAGCAAGGCAGGGAACAACCCAGGATGGGGGGCCAACTCACTGCAGGGTACACACACCATTCAGACACACACCTGCGAGCATTTTGGGAACTCCAGTTAGCCTCAGCATTCTTTGGACGATGGGGGGGGGACCGGAGTACCTGACGTAAACCCCACTACGGCATGGGGGGAACATGCAAACCCAACACGCTTGGACCCATGGTGGAGACTCGAACCCGGGACCCGGGAGGTAGGAGCCGACCACTGCACCGTTTTTATGTATTTCTTAGTTCATAATCCACCTTAGTGCACTTACTGTTTTTCAGTTACAATATACTTCATAAAAATTGTTGCTTGACAGGGACATCAACTGAAATAATTTTAGATAAACCTCCATCCATCTATTTTCCAAACCGCTTATCCTACTGGGTGGCGGGGGGTCCGGAGCCTATCCTGGAAGCAATGGGCACTAGGCAGGGAACAACCCATGATGGGGGGCCAGCCCATCGCAGGGCACACTCACACACCATTCACGCACACATGCACACCTACGGGCAATTTAGCAACTCCAATTAGCCTCAGCATGTTTTTGGACTGTGGGGGGAAACCGGAGTACCCGGAGGAAACCCCACGATGACATGGGGAGAACATGCAAATTCCGCACACACGTGATCCAGGCGGAGGCTCGAACCCGGGTCCCAGAGGTGTGAGGCAACAGTGCTAACCACTGCACCACCATGCTGCCCCCTTAGATAAACCTTTGCACCGTATACGCCAAGTCAAATGGGCTTTATTGTCATACCAGCCACAAGCAGGTATACAGCGGCAGGAAATCAGCCCCCCCCCCCCCCCCCCAGGCTACAACAGTGCACTAAAGGTGCAAAACACAAGGGAGCTAGACTGAAGACAATACATAATGCACAAGTAATATACATAAGTGTATTAATGTAGGCCTGTGAACAATGGTAATAAGTAGTTTAACAGTATAAAACAAATAAATATGCAGATCAAGCTCCCATCTCACAGTTTTGACATATAAAGGATTTCTCCGCAAAAATCACAATATAACCATAACAAGCAATATAAATTCGCGCATTATTATGTCCCTTGTGTTGTCGAACACAGCAGACATTCTACTCCACATTGTAGGCTGCTACTGTATTCCTTTAACTGCAAGGATAGAAACGTGAGCCAGGTATTCCTTTATTTTTTTTTCAATCAAATCGTTGCCGTAGGACGTACTTAAGGAAACGGAATGGAGGTCACACCTACAGTGAGCTGGCGGATTGAGTAATACGCTGACAAGTAGGAAGTGCTATACACCTGGATCAGCAGGAACGGGACAGGGACGGGGCGGAAACGGGGAGAACGCGGCGGCTCCGGCGGCTCTCCGGAACAGTACGCGACGGTCCGCGGCGTTCCAGTGGTGCAGGTACGTTTCAATAAAAAAATATGGATATGGCTTTTATATTAAAGACGTATGGGTAACTAGTCAGGTGATCGCGATTTTAGCGGATGTCATTTATTTCTATTCATTTAGCTGACGTTTTTTTCCAAAGCGACATACTAGTGAAGCGAATTTCCCATTACGAACATGGGGCTGTCGAGGAATCGAGTAAGGCGGCAGTGCAGCTGTCCAGCTTCCGATCGAAGCCCATGATGTTGGATATACAGCAAGGAAATCCGACGACACGCGACAAATGTTTAGAAGTTATGCAGAATAATACGTAAAAGTGGACCGATATTTGATGACATGGCGCAATACCCAACAGCTATTTTTGTGGCATAACTTTAAAGTGGCCGTGAAGCACTTTTACTCCGGTTGTGATTTATTTTTCTACATACTTATATACAGTAGCAACAGTTGATTTGTCGGACAGGTAACATTGCAGGTATTCGGGCAGGTGACTTTGTTTGTATTTGCAGAATGGCTCCGTTGTGTCGCTGCCATGAGTTCTTCCTGTTTTTTCCCTTGTTGAGTCCGCGACCCCTGCGAGTCATAATGAAGCGCAGCTCTGCGCTGGAATTCGGGGGCAGATTAAAACAGCCTCCGCGGCCATGATAATACCTGCGGGAAAGAAAAGTCAATGTTAAAACTGCGTGTTTCGCAACAGTCTGGAAGTTCTCTAGGGAATTTTAGTAGAGGCGGCGTTACAGTGTATTGATTCAGTAACTGGTGAATTTTGAATGACACTGTAAACGTAGATTTAAAGCGTTTATATACCTGTGTGCTGTGTGTATGATTTGATGGCGAACGGACTCTGCGTGTATGTGTGTGTTGTCATGTTGTCAGAAGTTGAAGGACGCGCACCTAGGTGAACTGGCCACGACGCATGTATGTATGTAAGTATGTATGTATGTATGTATTATATAAATATCCCCACAATGTGATAAAAAGCTATAGGGTTAGGCTGCGTGGGTGTTAAGATTGTCATAGATGGGATTAGGGTTTTCGCCCATAAAAAGGAATGTACAGTACCCTCACAGATATGAATACAAGTGTGTGTATGTATGTGTATAAGAGAGATATTATGTTTATATTATATTGTGAACACCAAATGTAATAAAACAGAGTTATTTTGATGTTGTGGGGACCATTTTTCAGGTCCACACAAAGATGAGAATCTGTGAATTGTCAAACATGTCGTACTTTGCTTGGTTACTCATGGTTAAGGTTAGGGCTAGCTAGGGGTTAAGGTCGTCATGTTGGCATTAGCATTTTTTTCCCATAGAAATGAGTGGAGAGTCCGCACAAAGACATAATTACAAACCTGTGTGTGTGTGTAAGAATACTCACCCTGTAACAGATCAGCATGTCATCATACCGGGTCCCCAACCAGGTGTCCTGTGTTTTCCATGACAGCGATCCACGTGTTTGAACCATATCTGGGGGTCTCTGGTTGGCACAGCGTTGGTGGGAGACATTTGCATGAAGAGAGGAAGAACATCGGCCTGGTGTGTCTCCGAGGCTTCCGGACAGTCCCACGGGTGATCAGGCACCTCTCTTACTCCAGGGGCGATTGGATTTGGAACAGCGGGTGGGGGAGCCATGGCAGATGCCCCGAATGAGCCGCAGGGGTCGGCTCTGCTCAGTAGTCAGAGCCCGGCCGCCTGGAAGATGAGCAAGCGTCAGCTCATCCCAAAGAACCTGGCAGTGACCAGCCGACCGAGGCCCCGACATCATACCACCGTGGTCACCCTGCCCGTGGTACGGGAGGACCAGCCCACCCCCGCGCTGCCCCAGGTGTCCTGGGAGGACTACGACAGCGACGGCGAGGGCGTCGGCTTCCGCAGAAACCGCCGGAACATGTCATACCGCGTGGCAGTCGCCGCTCCCCCTGATAGTGCGCCGCTGCCCTTGTCCACGCAGAAGCCCATGGGTGAGGGGGGGGGCACAGGATCCCAGCCTCTGTCCAGCCAAGAAAGTGATAAGGCAAGTGTCATCTAAGGCTTACCGTCTCCCGCATATAATGCGACGTCTCCGAAACGCGGCCCCAGGCTGCATTTCTCTGTAGTACTGCTGTGACTTATGAAGTTCCAGTTCCGGTTCAGATAAAGTTCTTATGTTTAAGGTGATTGGTGGGCAAAGGGTCACTTTGAGTCCTGAAATCTCACCTCTCACCTGTGTCCTTCAGTGCACGTGCAGCGGTATTTACCTGTATAGCTGCTCGGTATTGGATTTGAATGTGAGTGTGGGACTCATCTACGACTCTAAGGATCAGCCTGAAAATATCAGGGACTCTGCAGGGCTGTAGGCAGGATTTTAAAAACACCAAGGTGTTAAGCCCATCTTGGGTGTGCTGCGTAATGGACTGTGGTTGTTGGAGTTGCAGAAAGAATACTGAGCACTTCACCTCAGTGTCTTCAGAGGTAAGTACAGGCATGGGGAATGCGATCTTTTTATGTGTGGGGCAGGATCGTAACCTGGCTGATAAAGATGCTGGTTCGCCGCTCTGAGCGTTGGATGATTGCAGACTTAGCAGGCAGACCTGTGTGGTTATGGACTCAAGAAAAGTGTTACTCACCGATCTCACGGTGCTGATCTCTCACATCTAGAAAACATTAAGAAGGAAATCCAACCAAAGGAAAGGAGGATCCTTCAAAGATGGTATGTTTACAGTGTCATGTTATGATGCTATTATGTTAGATATGTGTTAAATTATAGTGTAAGAATTTACACTAATTGTCTGCTTAGTCCAAATGAAATGTTAATTGAAAGAGTATTGTGCATTTCTGTTGAATATTTACTTTAGGAATGATTTTTTTAGTGGTTCTTGGCATATTGCTATTCTAAGGAAATTCCTTGAAGTTTTGGTTAGTATGTATTCAGCAGAGACCGTGAAGTGTAGAGTGCTGGGGATCCAGAGCTAAGCTATCTGGGGGAACGGTTGGATTCGAACCTGCAGCCTCCCCTCACAGAAGAGCCCTCTCTCCTTCCCCAGACCCCCCCAGGCTGTACCAAGAGATCCGAGAGAGAGGTCTCCACTCAGAGGGGCAGAGTGGGGACTCGGAGCCCACGGATGAGCAACCCGAGCGGGACATCGTGGTCAAGAGCTACCGGCCCACGCAGCTCACCTGGAGTCAGCTTCCGCAGGTGAGCGAGATGGGGATTCCCTGGCCGTCTGCTGCTCTAGCCACCCAGGACTGTAACATTCCCAGACCTGCCTTATCTAGGAGTTAGCCAGCCCTGCTGGGAGAGGGGAGCCATCTGCTTTATCTTGTATCTAGTTATACCTGCTTAGAGATGAAAAAGGATTGTCAGCAGAAGATAACAAAAAAATCCACTATTTACACTTAACGTTTATTTGTTTGGGTGCTGTCGCGTGCATCAGCCCTGAGTGTCATCGACCCTGAGTAAGCCGTTTTCAGGAGAACTAGGTTTACCGGTTTTTTTCCAGGCCATTAAAACACATGTGGGTGGAACCCTTCGGCACCAGTGCTGTAGGTGCACACTGTCCAGGACAAGGTGAAATCCGGCGGTTATGTTTGCTTGGGGAGAGCATGTGGCCACTGACCGGCACTGAATACACACACACTTGCCGAGCATAATTAGCATTACTGGTCTCACTTGTGGTCTAGTCATATCACACGTCGCAATTTATTGATGCATTGCCATTGCCAATTACTTGGAACCAAAAAATTTCCAACCTCCTACATAAAGTACTGTAGGACAGCTGAAGAGAATAGATTCGTAATGCAAATTTATGCAAGCGAATGCTAAGTCTGCTAGCGTTTGATTGTGACATAAGACAGAGATTCTCACAGACTTGTGAAAATTGGCACATGGTAATTCAGGATGTGCAGCGTGTGAACAGTCAATAACGCTGTGTTGCATTTAGGAACCGAGTTGAGCCTAAGTCATACCGTGAAGAGAGAACACAGGCGAAACGCGGAGCGGTTGGCCTCTTTCATTAGGTCTGTCTTTGTAAGGCAGTTTATGGCATGGACAGTACCAGTCAAAAGTTTGGATACACCTAGCTAAAGAGAGGTTAATTTGTACTATTCTCTACATTTTACAATAATACAATTAAAAAAAACTATTCAATGACATATTTGGATTATGTACTGACCAAAAAAAGTATTAAACAAACAAAAAAAAAACGTTGTTGTGTGGGGGGCAGCTATGTGGGTTGGGACTCGGAAGGTTGCTGGTTCAAATCCCTGGGTCGGCAGAGAGATCTGACCACTGGGCCCTTCAGCAAGACCCTTAACCCCACTTGCTCCAGGGACTGGCTGACCTTACTTTCTCCTCTACGCCAGTTCCATGAGGTGGCCTCCTGGGATGCTCTTCCATTTGTCCTGAGGGAGGTCCCACATATGCTGGGCACTCATTGGCTGCTTACCCTCATTAAACTGCTTGACTGGTACTGTAGGTTTTGGATTCATATGCGGTATGAGCAGGTAATGCAGGTGAGGTTATGACCTGGTGAGTGGGCTTCACCATCGTCTGCAGTGTGTTGGGGTCCTGCAAAATGTCGTTAGTAAAACAAACACAAAATCATTTATGGGCATGCACTAACTTATACAGATAAAAAAATATTTACTGTAAAGTAACACTTTTAGAAATCGGTGTGTGACTGTTCACATTTTTTGACCCTCAGGATTTAAACCTGACTGTTTATGAATGTAGTGGTTCACGAGTAATAAGCCATTTTATTTCAGGTATGTCCTGTTTTTGTTTTATTTTTAAATGGAGGGGTGCTTGAGAGGTGGGTTAAAGCACTTGTACTCATATATGTTGCCACCATAAGGTCCGGAAGAATTGCATTCCTGGTACTGACGGTAATTTAGACACACGTGTTTTCAGAATTTTGGCCCTGGCTTGGTACCGACTGCGCCCGTGTCCTTTGGTGGACTGGCATCTTACTGCATGTCCTGTGCTTTCCGGATAAACTGGTGGATGTATTTAAAAAAATGGATGTGAAAAGCATCTGCATAGATAAAATGGTGAAAATCGGGCAGGTTATGGAACCACCGTGGGAAAAGCCTCAAAGAGAATCTATCTGCCGCACACTCTTTTTGGTGTGATTAAACTGTAAATGTAATGTTTCTGTAAATGAGTGTTTTGTGGATCTCTGAGTGGATGAAGGGCTGCAGATCTCGTTTATATTTCTGCTTGTTATGCTTCAGCTGAAACTGCGTCCTTGTGTCTGTGCTGTGCACGGGGTCTTATGACTTCCGTGATCTTTATCAGAGGGTTTGTCTTTCAGGTGCAGGACATCCTTCATTCCATCGGGGCGGAGCAGCGAAAACGGCAGGAGGTCAGTGTGCTGGAACTCGCCTCAAAATGAAACTGGAATCGGTCAGTGAAGTGCCTGAGGTGCAGTGGCGTGATCTTGCTCAGCTTCGCTTTAAATGTCACTGCTGTGCACACGGAAGGACCTGCCCTGCACAAATGGCGGGCGGCCGCACCTACAACTGAGCTATTTCTTTGCTTCCAGTGCCACACCCTGT
This sequence comes from Brienomyrus brachyistius, assembly GCF_023856365.1. NCBI lineage: Eukaryota > Metazoa > Chordata > Actinopteri > Osteoglossiformes > Mormyridae > Brienomyrus > Brienomyrus brachyistius. Next base: position 3,825,960 of record NC_064538.1, on the reverse strand, counting down.
GCTGGTGCTCACACGCTGCTTAGCCGCCCCTCCCATGACTCTGAACGCCTTCGGAGGCTCATATTTCACTGCTGTTTGTGCTGTGAAGATCTTAATAATTACACTGCAGCTGAACTGTTTCCTGTTTCCCTGAAACATGATAGTCTGGTTGTCAATTCATGCTAATGGAATAATCAAAATTTTTCCTACCATATGCACTCATATAGTGGAAAAACAATGTCAAAATTGAATTATAACTGAAATTGGGTTTCTTAGACTCTGTTTTAACTCATGACCGAATAAATTAGTTCAGCTCTGCTTGGTTTTCAAGAAACATCGTTTACCTACATGCTACATATATGGGAGGACAGTTAAAAAAGCTGTGAAGCTTTTTTTGACTTTAAGTAGCAGTGTAGCTACTGTGATTCACCTTTGTAGGGCTGGACTGTTCAGATCTTGACATTATTTTTGTTCTGCGTATGTATTCAAGCACCTCCTGCATCCAAGCAACTATTTTCCTCCTTGTCTAAAAGCTAAAGATATATATTTAGCGGTGATTGATTGTAGAGTTGGGCCGGTACCATGGTGTAACCTTGGTGGTGCAGTGGTTAGCACTGTTGCCTCACACCTTTGGGACCTGGGTTCGAGTCTCCACCTGGATTAAATGTGTGGAGTTTGCGTGTTTGTCGTGGGGTTTCCTCTGGGTACTCCGGTTTCCCCCCCACAGTCCAAAGACATGCTGATGCTAATTGGAGTTAGGAAATTGCCTCTAAGTGTGCATGTGTGAGTGTGTCCTATGATAGGTTGACCCCCCCCATCCTGGATTGTCTGCCCTGAGGTTCGGCTGTGATTGTGAAAGCCCCTAGCTGCTGCGGTTTGAGGTGCAGCTTTGGGTTCTGCTGCCCCTGCTGATGGCAGTGCCCTTGTGTGTGCTCCACAGGCCATGTTTGAGATCATCACCTCTGAGTTCTCCTACCAGCACAGCCTGAGCATCCTGGTGCGTCATTTCAAGAACAACAAGGAACTGAAGGGCACCATGACGCAGACTGAGCACCACCACCTCTTCTCCAACATCTCTGTCATCCAGGCCATCAGCCAGCGGTGAGAGTCTGGCGCTGTTGGCTGCTTGCATGTGGCTGGTTTTTATTTCTTCAGATGGTTGGACTCTTACCTTCTACCTCAAGCCTGGTACAGGTGCAGAAGTTCCATGTCACCTGGTCAGTCTGCTGCCTGACGCACCTCAGAGTTAGACGTCTGGGTAGACTTAAGGAATGTATAATAGTTAACATTCTTCAGCACGATAATTTTTTTTAACAACCCCGATTTGCCTTTGTTGCTGCATGATGGACAGTCCTCGGCGTTCTGTTGAGATCTTGACTTGGTTGCTGTTTTTTTCTGTGAGGGATAGTTTCAAGAACAAAGGCTGATTGACTGGAAAGTCTTAAAACTTTGGTTCAAAGGCAAAATGGGGACTGGGCTGGCGCAGGTCATGGGCATCCAGCCGACGCATGCCAGCAGATGGAGTAAATAAAGATGGCCACCGCATCTCCTTTCACCAAGTGGTGCAAGGTGACTGAAAGAGCAAATCAGCTGCCTGGACATTGAAAGGTCTTGGTTTGAGGCTGTGCTCCTTGCTACCTGCAGAACTGGGACATCTTACCACCACCACAGTTTGCATAAGAGGCACACGTAGACGTGCCATCCTGAATCTGCTTCACAGAGCCCACTCACACCTGCACATGTTAGGCAGCAACACGAGGGTTCTCATCCTTTACATTCTCCAGTAGGTCGGAAGGTAACCATCGTTTGTGAAGCTTGTATACCACTTCATTTGTGGCGCCTGTTCGGGGAAATGGCTGATGTTTGGGAATAGGCCTCCGCATGTCAGAGATGCAACCTATAACAGATTTGTAAAAATCATACTTTTTTTTCAGTACCGATTGTCTTGACAGAATTCGATTGTCGTTTTTCAGGTTCTTCGAAGAACTGGACAGACGGCACCAGGAGAACCCTGTAATCAGGGACATTAGTGACATTGTGCAAACACATGCCACCCACCACTTCCAGCCGTACATCATCTACTGCTCCAATGAGACCTTCCAGCAGAGGACACTGCAGAAGCTGCTGTGAGTCCCCCCCCCCCCCCCCCTCGGGGCCTAGTTAGGAGCCCTGTAGACTTTATTAAACCCTTAGTAACTGAAGTATGCCATTGATGAGCACCTTCTTACCATCCATATATAGCAGTCAAAACATTATGACCACTCCCTTCTGAATCGAAATAACGTCACCAACTTTGTAAAAATGTCACAAGTCAAGGTCTGGAACATATTAGACAGTAAGCTAATATTCGGTACTTGTAGCTGACATGCTTAATGCAGGGGTAAAGACCTGAGTGAATTTGATAAGGGCCAAATAATTGTAGCCGGACGGCTGGGTCTGAGTATCTCTCGCGGGGTGGCTTGCTGACAGGCCACGGCTCGTTGATGCGAGAACAAAGACTATCCCATCTGGTAAAAACCAACAGAGATTATTATGGCATAAACCGCATATCATTTTAATGATGCTAATGTGTCACGACACACAGTGTGTGGAGCTGTGTTCCGTACGGGGGGGCTGCATGGTGGCAGATCCGACTCCAACGCCTCCCACATATGTGTGACACGTACCTGGCCGTCCACGTGATGCAACAGAAAGGTCATGAAAATGGCGACTTTATCGATCTAAGGTCCGGTTCTGACGCGTTGGCGGTGCTTTTCGACGGTGCACAGGGGTCAGCATGGGCACCCTGACTGGCCTTTCGGTTACGCAGCCGTGTGTGTGTGTGTGTGTGTGTGTGTGTGTGTGTGTGTGTGTGTGTGTGTGTGTGTGTGTGTGTGTGTCAGGCTCATTGCTGACAGGCAAATATCCACTCTCTGTCCTGCAGTGCAAGCAACACAACATTCAAAGAGGTGCTGAAGCGGATAGAGAGCAGTGCGGAGTGTGGAGGCCTGCCCATCATCTCCTTCCTGATCCTCCCCATGCAGCGAGTCACCCGTCTGCCACTACTCTTGGACGTCAGTTGTGTGCCCCACTCCCCCACTCACTCACTGCTTCAGGCAGACAAACAGTCACATCGTAATTCATATTTATGGGTGATTTTGTAGAAGAGCCCAGAATGCATCAGTGTTGGTGAATGACAGGGAAATGTGCAGTAATCTAAAAGCCAGATGTGCATAGAAAAATCAGGATAAAGATAAAATGAACAAAATAACTACAGGACATATGACATTATTAACATGAACGACAGAATAATTTACTGTTGTTGTATTAATTATTGTTGTTCATTTTAATTTAAAAACTGTATTCATTATTTTATAGACCATATGCCAGAAGACTCCTGAGAAGACGTTTGAACATGGGTCTGCTATGTTTGCACTAAAGACCATAAGCAAGGTATTCTGGGAGGGGCTGCCAAGGCCTGCTATTGGGCAGGTGCTGAGGCCTGTTCCACTGTGCACAGGGTGGGGTCAGGCCAGGCCTGGATGCTCACCAGGAGCCAGGTGCTCTTCCTGCCAGGGGGAGTCATTTCGTTTTCAGTAAAACCTCATTTTGGCGTAGTGTTAAGGATGGCAAACGTTCGCCCTCAGCTGGTGAAGAAGTGCAATGACGGCGCCCGAACCATGGAGAGAACAGAGCAGATGTACACCATTCAGAAGCACATGGACTTTGGGAAGATCAAGGTACTGTCGCCATGGCGATTTCCTGGCCCTCGGGCTGCATTCACCCTCGTCACCACTGCTGTGTTTTCAGGATGCTTGTTGTGTACAGCTGCACGGCGTAATGAAAAGCTTTTTGCTGCTTTGTCAGAAACTGTAATAATGAATGACAGTAAAAACAGCAGTAAACCAGAAAGGGGGAGGAGAGTACAGGGTGTAGATAATACCTTAAATAAATTGCAGGCAACATCTAAGGTAAGTTTACAAGCTTAAAGGGATTACATAACCCCTTAGATCCTTTGGCATGATTCCCATATCACAGATTTTTTTTAAATAATAAACAGAAGCATATGCTGTGATAACTGACATTAACATTATTATTATTAGCATCTTATTAGCTTCTTGGTTTGTCTGAAATTATGTAGCTCCTGCTCCAGTACTGCTTACTAGGTACTTGATACATAAATGCAGAGAGTGGGGGGTTCTCCTGCCGTCTCATGGCAGTGTGATGTTCCTTCAGCCTTTCCCCCTGATTTCCGCCTCACGTTGGCTGCTCAAACGTGGGGAGCTGCTTGTCTGCACTGAGGAGCTCAGCATCTTCTGGAAGCCGTACAAGAGCCACAAGAGTTTCCACCTGCTCCTGTTCAGTGATGTACTCATCGTCACGCGGAAGAAGAGGTGGGAAGAAGACCGGGGCTGTACAATAGATAACGTCGCTATTTATATGTGCACATGTGCAATAATCAGCAGGGCTTCAGATGACTGCCATAGCCTTATGTTTAATGAACGTGTGTGACTATAAAGTACCGCTACACCACGATGTCTCTTTACCTTGTTCATCCACAGTATCTCCACCTCTAAAAGATGTTGTAGCTGCTTAGCTGTCTCCTTCTTCACCGCCACTTCAGTGCTTATGGTTTCCATGATTTACCAAAACAGTAGCATATAGTGTGCTCTGTTAAAGTAATGTAATAAACATAGGATATGCCTAATTCAGGGGTCTCCAACTCCGGTCCTGGAGAGCTACTATACTGTAGGTTTTCTGTCCCTCTTGGCTTCTGATGAGCCACAGCTGTTCCTGGTATTTACCTGAGAGCAGGTGTGGTTCATCAGAAGGCAGGTAGGATAGAAAACCTACTGGACAGTAGCTCTCCAGGACCGGAGTTGGAGACCCCTGGCCTAATTTATACCGATCACTAACTTTGGGGCTTCACAATATGCATCTCATTAATATTTTAGACATGCTAATAATCTGTTTGCCAAATTGTGGGAATAAGTCAATGTCTGTATAGGTCTGATTTAAGCCGCCGACTGGACAGATTATATCGCATTTATTTTGTGATGTGATATTGTGCAGGCCTATTACATGTCAATTTGAATAAATGCCTCGTGATTTTATATCGCTCTGTGCATCTTCCAGTGAAGAAAGCTTCACTGTGATCGACTACGCCACTATGGACAACGTGGAGGTAGAGCTGGACTGCTCCGACAAGCAGCCGTCTCAGTCGTCCAAGACGGGCAGCAGTAGCCTCTTCCCTCTGAAGCTGGTTATGAAGAAGAACAGCGAGGGACGCACCGAGCAGATCGCCTTGGCGGCCGAGTCTCAGTGAGCCCCGCACTAACCCCCATTTTTGCTTTTCCCATTGTGCTGCTGTTAATCTGCTCCCCCCCCCCCCCATGCCCTCTGCTGGTTGTATTCAGAAATGCATATGATGAACTCATCGCAATCCAGGTTAAGAAATCTGTTTAACAGAGATGCAAACTCTAAATGTTTTATCTTAAAGTCACAGTTTGCTGTAAATGAATTACATACCGTTATATTTCAATATAACATAATGTTATATTTCAATATATTTATTTTTTTAAATCGGAGGCTTCACAGTGGTTATACCATATAGAGTGAACTTTTAAGTGGTGGATCAGGGCTGCCTTGCTTGCGTGTTGTAATGCTGGGGGGAGGGTTTGTTCATCCTTGCTTTTCTTCACTCCTGCAGGATTGATCGCGCTCGTTGGGTGACAGCTCTGCGTAAACGAAAACAAACAGACCCCACTTCCAGTAAGGAGCCCGAAAGAGCCCCTTTCAGGATCTTTGTTCACCTTCATGCTCACCCACGCTGTCACTCTCTGAATGTTTCCCTCCCTGCTTCTCTCTGATGCCTTCAGGTCTGACGCAGTGTGAGGTGAACAAGGCCTACATGCCCAAGGAGTCCGACGAGCTCGGTCTGCAGCAGGCTGAGGTTGTGCTCATCCTCCAGAGGGAGGACGGTGAGGCCCCAGTCTTCTAATTCACCTCTTTAGAATAAATCTTCTTATCTGCCAGGACCTTCTGCTGCGGCAGATTGGCAGCAGCTCTGGGGCTGTTCCAGGTGGAGGTGCAGCTTGCATCGTCTTCCTCATGCGGCAGCATAGGAGTTTGATGTTGGAGGGGGACAGAGTTTAGTAATTGATATACAAAGTCCTATTTATTTTTATGAATGAAGTAGTTAAATACCCCCCCCCCCCAGTTCCTATGCACCCATCCCCATGGGCATGTGAACTTAGACAGACGTACTTTATTTGATCCCGGCAGCTGAAGTACTGTGGATTTAAGTGAATTTTGAACAATATATCCAGGCCCGGACTGGCTGTCTGATGTACTGGGCATTTTTCCGGTGGGTTTGTGGGCCAGATAATTCCTTGTAGATATGCATGTGTGGTAGTTCTATAAGGGCAGAAGTCCAAGGCTGATTTTTAATCCCAGGCCAGGCCTGACTATGTCCCTACAAGGAATATTTTCTTAGTACTTTTTTTTTCATATATGTATTTGAAGCTTAATATGCCACTTCAGTGCCCAAGTGTCTGTGGGACATTAAAGTGAGTCAGAGTGGTGGTCCCTCATGGATGAAGGGAACTAGTGCACGGAGAGGCTTCCACTAAGACCGCTACTTGGTTTATAAGGGTGATATGTGCAGAACACAGTGTATTGGGGTCCACCTCATCATATAATGCTCCTCCCCCCCGCAGGCTGGTACTATGGGGAACGCATGCGTGATGGAGAGAAAGGCTGGTTTCCTGCGAGCTACACCACAGAGATCACAGATTGCGTGGTTGCAGAGAACAACATGCGGCGCATGCGCAGGTTGCGCGAGACCAACGTGTGACCCACCTCCCCCACCAGGATCAGTTAGTCACATCGCACTCCTAGACAGACCACCCATCTACAGACCACCATCAGTCTGGCCCTGGCTGCAGGAGGCTAGGGACTAAAAAAATGGATAATTGTGAAAAGGCTACTGAATGGTTTTTTGTTTTGTTTTTTTTAATGTACAGAAAAGTAAATTAATAGCAGATCGAACAATATTTTATGTGTTGTAATGGTCAAAGATCCTGGGCCAACATTTCATTGGAATTTGGATGAACTGTGTAACAACTGTGAACTTCTTTCATAGATGTAATTGTTGATGAACTTTCTTTAAATGTGGTACTTTTAATCTGACCGTATTTTGTGTCAACTTCCCGTCAGTAAGATTTATGGCTATCACTCATAATAAAAATGTTGATATACGATTCTTCCTTTGACTTTTATTTGCGCTTGCCTTGTTAAAATTCATGTTGTACACATAAAAAGTTTAAAAATGTCAAATTGACCAGATATCAAATTACTTGTCTTTTAAAAACTTGTGTAAAAACTTAAGACCGATTTTAGAAAAGTCTGCCGTTTTGGGAAAAAAAATTGACCTGTTACATAAAATTAAAGGAAAAAAAATTGAGCTGCATAGGTTTTGCAGGCAAATTGGTGGGATTCTGGTCATGGTGCAAGCTGCAAGCTTTCGATGTCGAGTCAAATCTGCTCCTTATTGCTCAGATCTTCAGTGGTTCATTCTGACAGCTGAAACAGAAAATTTGTATCATCACATTCACTCATCGACTTTCACAAAAGCAATTTGAAGCATTTGTACAGTGCAAAGTTTTACAAGAGCTAAGCATGCTCACGGGGATCTGAACCAGCAACCTTCTGAATACGAACCCACCACTATAACCACTATGATACATGTTGCACTTGTTTGAAAAGGTAGGTGTCTACAGCCTGGTGAATCTGAACTCATCACTGGAGCAGCAGTTCCTTGAAGAAGTGACCTTAATTCAGCCCAACACTCGCAATCCCAGTCTACATGGGCACCATGGAAATAGGGACTGAGTGATGCAGCATGTCTGGTCTGCTGCATCCACCGCATTACCTCGTTATTTTTTGTGGGTGTTCGCAAACCCAGCCCAACTCACTGGTCAAGATTAAGGGGGGGGCTTTAATGTCTTTGCAGAGTGAGCTGGGCTGGGCAGAACACCAAGCGGGGCGGTGAACTTCACCACACTCACTCCCTCGCCGCATGTCCCCTACTGGTTTTTTTGGCCCACAGAGAGAGACACCAGTTTGGCCAAATATAGGCTTGAGATGCTGAATACAGGGACAGGAAAACTGACAAAACAGCTGGACGCTACAGGGTGCGGAGAACAGCTCTACACCTATCAGCTACAACGCTGGCGCTGAAACAGGGTTCGTGCTCACTGTCCATGTGAAGGACCAGCTGAAGTCCACTCAGAGAGCCCGGCCTGTCTACAAAGTGGACCCACCCGGATAATGGTAGAGACGGTCAGCCGATGCGTGTCACTCGGCGCCGCCCTGCTGCTCGGCGTCGGGAGCAGGTGGCTTCTCTGGCGCCCTGCTGGTCACCTTGTTCTCCTTGCCCTCCTGGGTCCTCGTGCCGGCAGAGGTGGCCTGCGGGCGCCTGCGCCGGTAGTTAAAGTTGCGGCGGTAGCGACGCTGGGAAGTGTCCTGGGCCTCCTTATCCTCCTCAGCATCCCGCGGTGGTCTGGGACGGGGGGGCGCCCTGAGTCGGGGGTGTGAGGGGGTAGGACTTCAATCAACAAAAGTTGAATTTACCCAGAAAAAAAAAATACCTGCATACATGCAGATGAGCAGAAACTCGTAATTATACAAACAACATCTATTTATCCAAAGAAAGTTTACATATAAAAACCATAAGTTGCGCTCTAAGTAGAAATGTCTGCAGGGAAATGGACACACTACTGACGGTCACTGTTTGCTAAATTTGTCAGGCGTGTGTTGAAGACACTTCGCATTGCAAAATGTCAGAAAAAAACATTATTTCACCAAGCGGCTGCAGCTCAGGACTGCGATGACATCGTACTGCTGTCGGGTGAAACAAGGGGGCAGCGTGTGGCTCAGTGGGCTAAACCTCGGCGCCGGTCACCTGCCAGCAGTCATACCACCTGCACTTCAGACTACGTTGCTGGAAGAGGTGTTGGTGTGGCCGGCAGGGGGAGCTCACCCTGCGGTCAGCGTGGATTCTAGTGCAATGATGGGTCTCAATAAAGTATAATCATTTCAAAATCCACAAATTTTAACACTTGTTAAAATGTTAAATGCTAAAAACAGATCATATGCCCCAAAAATGTGTCTTATTTCGGATAAGTCTTTTATCTTGATTTTGGTTCTGTTTGTATGTATTAAGCCTGTGCGACGTTAATGTCACAGATCAAATTCTCTGTCCTTTAGCTTTAAGCTTTTTCTTAAGCCCTGTCTGGTCCAGATCGGAGGGCGACGGGAAGCAAACCTGGCTGTGAACCTTGGCCGAAACCCCTGGTAGTAGTTCTGCCTCGCTGGTTTGGCGCTCTGTTCTGGGCCAGACTGGTTCTCCTCCTCTTCACCTCCCTGCAGTGGGAAACACAGGATAAACACCACTGGTTCATACCTCTGTGGCTGAGCACTCAAATCCTGCCTCTGCTCCATGTGACTGGAGCCTCCATGTTCACCTTCGGCAATTAGACTGACTGTTACTCTCTAAATTGCCCACAGGACAGTGTATCCCAATCCAGTCATCGGGGACCCACAGCCAGTTCAGGTTTTTGCTCTCTCCTAGGTCCCTGCCAGACAGTCCCTAGTAAGGAGCTGAAAGGGAGCAAAAACCTGAACTGGCTGTGGGTCCCGTGGACCGGATTACAAAACACTGCCATCGTGTATCTGAGTGTGTGTGTAAGCCCAGAGCTGGACTGACATGCCATCCAGGATGTACCCAGTGCTGCCTGGGACAGCCTCCAGGACCCATGTGGCCCAGACCAGATAAATGGAAACAAGCGAGAAGATCAGGGTTCTGTAACCCAGTACCTGAATGGCTGCGACACTTTCGGTCCGAACCTGAGCCCCTTAACCGGCCAGATAATATTCCCTCATTTACTGAGAGATTCTACATATGTATCATTTCAGATCACTTTTTCAGAAATCCAGCTTGAGACCAAAAGACCTAAAATAATTACATATACAATCACAATCAATCAATCCATGAATCCATCCGTCCAGGTACAAGCTCATGGGAGGGGGGGGGATTTCTGAGGTGTTATGGATGAAATTTTGCCCCTTTTCCTCTAACTTAGAGGTTCCCACCCCCCCTGGTCTGAGGCTGGAGTTTTTTTCACTATATATTTTCAGTTTTTTATGGTCTCTCACATTCATTCATTCCGTTTCTTTCTGAGAAGTATTTATGAACATTTATGAAATCGATGATTGACCCACTGGCCCCCCCATCTCTCACATGGGCATCAGAAAGTTGGGCAGCCCTCCTCTAAGCGGGAGGGGGCAGCACACACCTCGGTCACCTCCCCCCGCTGTGGCGCTGTGCTGTAGGTGGGCCGGCGGCCATAACGGCGGTGAACGAAGTACGGTGGGTAGCGGCGGCGACCGGGGAAGGCGGGCCGGCGTTGCTGTACGGGCTGCGGCTCGCTGTCCGCACCACCCTCTGGGCCCCCCTGGTCGTCCCCCTCCCCGTCGCTATGGTAACTCTCCGGGTAGTCACGAGCAGGGCCCCGGCGCCGCGGGTAACGGCGGTAGCGATTGCGGTCTGCGGCGTACTTGCTCCCCTGGACTGGGACCCCCCCTGGCCCGGTGACGTTCGCGGCCTCTGCACCCTGAAGCACCGTTTCACAGGAAATGACACAAAGAGAGTGAAGCATAACTGCGTGCACTGCCTTTTTACTGCACGCGCAGTGCGATGATTATAGCTAAACGCTGCAGAACAGAAAACTAAAGAATGCATTTTTATTTCATTAACTATGAACAAAACACAGAGAAAATAAATTCATTTGTAAAGAAAAGTTCAATTAGCAAAGACACAAAAAAATTAACCAAACGCGAAACAAAAAAAGTGTTAATATCAAGTGTTAAATGTAGTTTAAAAGAACACAAAAAAACTGCTTGTTCTGATTTGCTCTGACCACCTCATTGTGGATCCTAGTCTATTTGTCTTTCGCTTGCAATCACACATCTCCACACCATGCTCTGCTATTAGCACAAATATACCCCCCCCACCACAACAGCCTCATTACCTTCTCCCCCTCCACCACATCGAACTCCACTGTCTCTCCATCTCCAACACTACGCAGGTACTTCCTTGGGTTGTTTTTCTTTATTGCAGTCTTAAAAGCCAAGGGCAAAAGAAACAACGTCATTTATTTCCATAGCACCAGAACAGGAAGTGTACAGATATACTATACGCATAAAATATACATACCTGATGGACAAAAACATCCTCTTTCGTATCATTCCTTGTAAACAAGAAAAAAAAAACACAAAGCCCAGTTAATATTGTTCATCAGTGCTGAATTAAGGCATCACTGAGGAACCGGGCATGGATCACACTAGCTTACTGGCTGAATAATCCCTTCAGATGTAGTAAAATGAGCATGATGCTGACTGACGCATCATTGGAATAAGTACCTAACAGCTATGATAGGATTAGAACAGGAACTGGCCTATAGGGCATATCTATGTCCTTAGTGGAGTGGAGGGCATTTACCTGTTGATGAAACCGTATCCATTTCTTACGTTGAACCACTTGACTGTACCCAAGACCTTTGTTGCTGGGGAGAAAAAAAAACACACACACACATGCATGCTTAAAAAACTGTAAAATTATGTATTTAAGGCAAGATGCATTAAAATATCCCTACCGTTTAAATGTTCAAATCCATACAAAGTAAAAATTCCACCCCAGAGCTTAAGCCTCATAAAGTGCATCGTTTTTTGCTTTTTTTTTTTTAAATAAAAATATTAAACGAGTCTGACAATCAACCCAATTCTTAGACGCACAAAATACAGAATCCAATAGGAACCTGTAAAAAAATAGACACTTGTACTTATTTCACAAGGTTTGCAAAAATAATTTGACAAATACCTGGCATACGCGACCCCATACAAAACGGAAAACGTGGCATCGGAACGCTTTCGGTATATTGCCATGACTAGTTACTCGAATGAGATTTTTAGCGAGTGGATGAAGAACTACGAGGTACGAGCTGACTTAACGAGCCAGATGCAAATGAAAGCATGAACACTTCGGATGCGGTAAGAAGCGCATCATCTATACCGCTTGTCAGCTTTTTTTCGGGGTGATCGCGTCGCATACTGTGTGTCAGACTGACGGCAGGTGGTTTCTAACTACACCGCATGAAACATCATTTAAAACACGGGACAGATAAGAACAAATAAATAATAATGAGACATAAAAACTCAAACTCCACTTAGGGTATATTTACTCATTTGCCGATTGAATGTGTCTGTACAATACCTGGCCATCCGGATCAAAACGAGACGGCAAATGAAACCTGCCATAAGTATACATGACAAAATATTTGTATTAATTCCCTTAGTCGTAGAATGCTAAAAATCACTCTGCAAACAAAAACAAATTCATTTCGCCTCAGAAGCCGCATGGCGGACATTTTGAATAAAATTTCCTAATCTAAACGCACCTAGTATTCTTACCCGTTAGCTCGCTAAAGAATAGCTCGTCTGGTTAGACAAACGTCCGGCCTGTATTTCTTTTTTAGACTAACGATGGAAATCCTGGATAGCTGTAAAAAATCCCCGCAATTGAAATTGCATGAAATTACAGGAGTGCGATGCGCAATAGGAAGGAGCGGTCCGTGCAGGCGCGCGCACACGGAGACAAAGAGACAATGCATCCGGGCCGGCAGCCTGCAGTGCCGCATCGCCGCATCGCGGGCATCCCCTGCGCCGCTAACGGCAAGCTGCCTCCGCTACACTGGCACCTCCATAAGCCACTGGCAGTACAGTAGCTCACGCTCCTCTTTACTTGGTCGAAAAGGAGAACTTGAGCAGCTGGAGAAACTGCAATGGTGCGGAAGGGGCTTCTCTTTACAGGCTGGGAATAAGGGTCACTAACAGGGGCCGCTTCGGGTACCTTAGGCAGGATGTGACAGCTGGGGCCATTTCGGCCGTCATTACACACACGCAGATCGTCTACTAATCTGGCCCTCTCTCCATTTAATGCATCTTCAGAACTTATCTACCTGGTTAGATAATCTCCAGCAGAACTGATAGACAGGCTTATTGACTACATAAGCCTAACTCGGTTATTATTCAGTAATTATTACTGCAAAAGATCTACATGAGTAAGCATAATGGTAACTATAAGTATCGTTGTTGCAAGTGTTATTTATAACAACAACAATAACTAATAATAATAATAATAATAATAATAATAATATCAATGACTTGCTGATGATACATACTAACCTAAAAGAATCCACAAAATGAACTCCCACACCCCTGCTGACCAGCTACATGTGCAGCACGTTGTTCTGGTACTAATAAGACTCAAATTTATCGAAAACGGCTCCTAAATGCTTACCAATAACCTTCTTATTATCCCCCGCGGTAGTAGCGGCTGCCGGGCTGGATGAGCTCTCATCTTCAACGACAGGCTGTGGTGGCTGTTGTTGTGATTCGACCTCGCTGCTCATGGTCGGTTCTCGTTGGTAATTTAGAACTGGTGCCGTCGGTGGGTTTTCAAGTGTGTTTCCCGGTGCTAGATGGTAACCTGGGCCGGTGGCAATGGGGGCTGCAGCCTTCGGGCTCTCACAGCGCACCTTCCTCCGCTCCCGTTGCCGATCGAACTGGGCTGATTGTGACTTGAAGCTGCATAATATTGCAGGCGCAATTCCCTCCCACTCTATCCTTTGATTCGTCGGAATTACTGTTCGTCAACGTCATTCGGCATCTCTCTTTATTTTCATTGGTCAACTCAAATGACCGACCATTTTCCGAATTGGGACAATGAGTTAGATGGAACTACCGCTACATGACACTAGGATGAATCTCAAAAGAATCAAGCGTTTAGTGTCTATTGCAATCAAAATTAATAGCGTCCAATAAAAACACATCTGGGAATAATCAAACTATGACCTATTAACTATGATCTATGAACTATGATCTATTTCGGGTGAACAATTGGACTGAATTATTAACTACATCAAGAACTGAGGTATTTGAACTATATAATACGTGCTGTTTTAGTTAATCTAAATAGTTATTTCTTTTAGATTAATATTTGAAGAGAATTGGTACATAGTTTTTTTTTATCAAGGCTGAGTGATCACTGTTACCCTTGATTATAAAATTTACTAAACCTATAAGGTGATCCTGCCTAGTTTTTATTACCGTACTGTTACAATAAAACATTGTTCATGTCGAAAGTTGAAGAGACTGTAAAACGGGTTGTTAATTTATAATCTATCTAGTGAGCCACTCAATGGAGACTGGAAAATGCTAGCTATACTGGACAATGACTTCTGCCCTCTGCAGGTCGTCTTGGCCAAACAGACGGACACTTTTAACAACAGATGGAGACAGTTGCACTGTTCCAGCTATACAAGGTCGTTAACCGGGCAAACACATTCACAGAACATTCATTTGCTCAATTTGCAATACCCACAGTGCAATGTTATTTCTTTCTGAACCGTTACTTTGGAATTCCATGCAATATTTGCCGGATATTCTTTGCACCTTTACTGTTTATTCTTGTTTATTAATTATTGCAACTGTCTATTAATGTACAAATGTCTTTATTTCTATCCAATTTACCGTGGTGTAAAATACCGAGTACGGATTACAAATATCCCATATTTCTCCCGCATGTTGATAGTGGCTCCCTGACGCCCACAAATTAAATAGAATATCCAAGACATGTGTTTTTTAGAACGAAAGCGCGCGCGAGAGAGCGAAGACCCCCAGAGCTTAAATAAATCTATGGAGAAGGAGAGTGCGCGCCAGAGAGCCCGCTATCAACACGCGAGAGTCTCTTGGAACTTCCGGGACAGGTGGCATGTCTATTATTTAAATAACTATATATGTAGTCAAGTGAACAAATCATAATATATGAGTTCCTATTAAATCAGTGGTGGAAAGTAACGAAATAAAATTACTTCCTTACTGTACTTAAGTAGGCTACATTTTTCACCTATCTATACTCAAGTAAATGCAGCAGTGGATATTTGAATTAAACCTTATTACATCCTACAGCAAATATTGATACTTTTTACTATACTACATTTCTTCTTAGTGTTGCGCTACATTTTACAATAACATTGCTGTTTTTTTAAGCAGAGACCAGCCACCCAAAGCATGGAGCAGGCGTCAGAGGTCTCCAATCCTGTGGGCTCTTAGGAAACCTTGGGGCGTCGTATTATTTTTAGTTTGTTTGTTGCGCTGTTGGAGAGATTGGCTGCCATACATTTTGTACTATATACAACACCTTTTGAATAATTATGTAAATTGGCTCCGGAAATGGCAAGATGTGATCCTCAGATGTTTATGGTCAGGCTAAATTATTGGTGTATTGTGAAGAGCATGTTGATAGTACCCTGACAAAAGTGCTTAGAATTGCATCCTGTTACTATTAGCTGGTAAGTTTTATTTAATAACACACACACACATATAAGGTTTTGCGATATGTCCAAGAGCTCATATCCCGATAACAATACATATCACGATACAGCACATTTTCTGTGCGTTCAATAATATTCTTTATATAAAATGACTACATTGAAATACCCGTTATATTTCTTATTTACTCAACAAATAAGGCACATAATCGTTTTTCCTTTTATTTAGAACCTTTCTGTGCAATTTTTCAATGAAACATAAAACAAAATATAAAATGATGTATAAAATACTTAAAGGTAAATAGAAAACTGTAAACTGTTGGAGCACGTGCGATGGACAGAGCTGTGAAATGTGCGGGGTACGCATGCGCGAGACCCAGTGCGCATGTGGCCGCAGATCGAGCAGTCACTGGGGGCGTGTTTCAATACCAAGAACACAAAGATACTTGTAGGCTTGGCAAGACCAGTCTTGCTAACTTGCCTTCCAAGAACAAACGTGGGGTGCAATGATTCAGCGAGGAAACAACCAATGTGGATGGGGCAAGAACGACATCCGGGGAGTTTTACTGTACTCCGTACTTCCGTTCTTGAACATTGGAACCCGTTTTCGGCAATGGAAGATGACGTAAAACGGGTACAGGAGTACACAAGTATGGTCAAGGAGCAAGTCAATGTGTGTACTTGACCAGAACTGTGTTCTGTCCGGGTAATTCATGCAAATTTCCTGATTTATCCGTTCTGTGTATACGAGGATGATTTGAGATACAACAAAATAAATAATGGATATTAAACAACAGATTTAATATCACATGATTTATATCGTCATATTGTACAGCCCTACTCGCATATCAGTGCTAGAACTATTGTTAAACGGTGTGGCTGAGAACGTGTCCTCAGCTTAGATATACTTATCAGCATGAATCATTGTAGCTGTTTGTACTGTTATCTAACCAGCTATTTATACTAATCTGTATGAAATTCATCCAGCCGATTACAGGAAACAAAGTTGCGTTCAATGTATTTAAATTGAATCTAACTTAAATAACTTGGTACATTAAGAAAAGTCTTCATAATCTTCACTGGAATTGTGCGAAATTAGTACAGTAGATCTACATAAATACGATGTAGAAATTTTCAGTCTCGTTACCTTCATCAGTCCTTGGAGTGTTCTCCTCAACAGCACACACAAGGACAGCGTAGGGTACCTTGTCAGTACGAAAGACCATGCAAACAAAATTTTCTGAAAATCCCACGCCACAAGCTGGTGAAACTACTTGCTAGAGCTTAAAAGGCTAGTGTATCCCTAATGGTGTAGGAGAGACTTTGATACTGGGGGGACAAAACTGTAACGTAATTTAAATACAAAGATCTAGTTATTGTGCGAACAAAGGAATCAAAGATAAGACACGTCCCTTTCGCTCCTACACTCCCGGCCAACCTTGCATAAACTGCCTGCCAATATATATCTTTTCACATTTATCTGAATTTAAATGGGGTCAAGCATTATTTGTTATCTACATCATACAAAACGAAGGGTCTAGAAGATTGTAATTTTGGATTCATTGTTCTTTTGGCTGAACAATTATTTGCGTTACAATAAACAAGCTTTTTAGGTATCTTGATGGTAGCCTGAAGCTAAGCTCACATACTCCACTGCAGCTGATTTTTAAGGAATATCTGGAAAAGAATTGTTCGGAAACTGGTGGCGTGCTGCTAAAAGATGGACTAAAACATTTCAGGATCTCTCATAAAGAGTCATGCTGCAGTGTGTAATGTGGCGGCCGTCCAGCAGAGAGCAGCGCAAAGCCGTTCAGTCTTTCCTTTCCTCTTACTGGTTGCTAGGTTACGCAGTTACCAGTGGGTACTAGTGACGCTCCTTGAATATTACCGTTTGGTCAAATTTAATTTAAACATTCACCCATTTTCCCACTTTTTCAATGCAAACTATCACAATAAGGCAACGGGTTCCTACCACGTCACATGGTAATATATAGTTAGACAAGGGGAAATTTAAAGATAGCAGTCAAAGTCTACGTTTTAACAGTGGTACAAAACGAAATACCAAAGCAAGGAAAACATTAAGTTTCATCCAAGGGCGGGAATCGAGCTCAACCCCGCAAGGATTCTCCCTCTTTACAAAATACGTAAGATCCGCCTTATGAAACCAACGATACACTCGAGCGTAAAATGTGCGTGTTGCCTGCAAAAAAAACAACAACAGCTGCGTGAATAAATCAGAATCGTGCAGGCATGACGATGAAAAGTGAGGTGGCAGGATGCATTTTAGGGCAGTGTTGGAGTGCAAGCTGGAAGGGGCCGGAACGGACCTGACTCACCCCCCTGCGCCACAACAGCCGTCGCGGACGTCACACTACTCATGAGGTATCGCTAGAATTGTGATTCACAAAAGTCTCTCGGGATTATGTAGGCCAGGGGTGCCCACACTTTTCCAGATTGCGAGCTACTTATAAACGACCAAGTCAAAATGATCTACCTACTATAAAAATGCAAAACATATATTTATTTAGGCTAATGGATATACGGAGTATTCTTTATTATTATTATTATTATTATTATTATTATTATTAAATTTCCCTTTGGGATAAATAAACCATTTTTAATTGAACTGTGATTTTAGTTCCTTCACCTTTCTCTTTCACAGCTCGCTTTTCGTAGTTTTTATGAACAGTCCGAAAATGCCGCCCACATTTCTCTTATTCGGAATAGCAATGGTAGACTGACAGACGAGGCGAATGCACTTCGAATATGACATTGTGGAAACAAAAACTCCTCCTTCCATTCCGTGTGGAAATGGCAGGTTTTCGTCTTTTTATATGATTATATGATTTTATATTTATATGATTGTGACTGATGTAGGAATGATGTGTGTGTGTGTGTGTGTGTGAAGCCTGGCCAGCTACACAATGTCACTTCAAGGAAACTTCACCTGCACCCAGGAAAAAGAAAACTTAAGGGAATGCATCTTACAGTTATACAGACTAACAATGGGTTACAAACTTGAATAACCTGGAATTTACCGTGTGCCTTCAGCTAGTTTTTGTTCGTCAGAAGCGAACCTACGATCACGTATCTCTCTTGAATGGTCCTTTCTTGTGTTTGTAGACCCCTTCTTTTGAGAGGTGATCAACTTACCGAGTATTTAACACCGAAAACTGATCCTCCAAGACACGAAACAATCCAGGGCTGACTAATGACTACGTTTCATACTTCCCCCGAGACTCAGTTCTTGCCTCCACAAAGTAAGTAAGTAATCGATTATACTGTAAGAGAGGCTGCTTTTCTTACAACCGCGTTATAGCAATTCGCACAGAAAAAAATACAGTAAAAAATACAATAACTAATCCTACCACTGACATTATAATACTCGTGTATCATTACTTCAACTAAAACAATAGGATAAAGAAACATTTATCAATTTCCTTCGTGCAGCCACCAAACACTACGTCCTGGTTTGCACCGATTTTACAGTAATTAGCTTAATTTCGCTGTTAACGCCTTTCCCTTCCTATCGTTTTCCCTCTAGTGACACTGCATGGCTATCAGAAATGTGTTTAAGTTTGCCAGGATTTCATCAGTGGCTTAGGTAAATAATGAATTTCAAAGAACCACTTAACATTGAATTGTTTTAATTGGTTAAACAACTAATTAAAACGTTCGCACCGTTTTTTGCAGAGTGTGTTCACCCTTGATCGCACCACAGGAGGGCGCCTTTTCTCCTAGACAGGTACCAACTCCTAAGAATAGAATGAGCATTAGAACTGTTATTTATTACTAGTGATAATAATTCTTTATGACCTCTACCTCAGTACTTCCATACGCTACCAACATTGCTTCCTAATTGTGGTCTGATATGAAAATCAGCTTACGTAGACACGCATTCCTTGAAGCCAGTGGATGGACAGAGATGAAATACTCGATCACACAATTCCCACAATAATGGCCCAAATACTCTCTGAAATGTCTTGAATAATTAATTCTTTAGCTAAAACTCTCAATTCATAGTCATACTGCCAGTGGGATCATAAATATTTAATAAACTTAGTTATTTGTAATTAATTCTATTATTTCTATAACAAATTCAAAAGTAGCCTATCCTTAATTAAAAATATATTTATTTACCAAGATCATACAAATGGACTTAAAGTAATTAAAAAAAGAAACAAAATGTGAAGCAAGACCAAGTAGTTAATGATGAAAATATGAGAACGCAGGCTGAAGTTCCCATCTTGCGTTTCCGTATTCTGGTACAATTTAAACAGTCCTTTGAGCCAAGAGCAAACACTTTAATTCCACATTAAGTCACCCTTTAAAAATGCATCGAATTACTGAGAGCCGTTTTCTGCACCAGTTAAGAGTAGACAAAGGGATACAAATCGAAAATGCACACATGTCAGAGAGCGAGACCGAGAGGGACCCTCTCACGTCACATCTCCCCACACTGGGCAATTACAATGGGGAGCTTGGGCTTGTTGTTTGGGCCAGTGGGTACATTCTGCAAGGGAAACAGGTTACAAGGAGTGAAGGCATGAAAGGGCTGCACCACTGACTCCGCCTCCCTCACGCAAACAGGTGCAGGAGCAGGTGACAGAAGGATATGATGTCTTAACATTGTATCAGATAACAAAACGACAAAAAAAAAAAATTCCGGAATTTAATCTGAAACCTACACCATTCAAACATATCTTATACCTCAGAGAAACATAACATGACGTTTACTTCCTTAGCCAAAATGATCTTGGAAAATTGTAATTAGCTGTGATTGTCATGAAAATATGCACAGCTATCATTAGTGTTTATTAAAAAAAAAAATAAAAAAAATACACAAAATGCCTTACCTCTATTTTTCTCATGACCAGCAAACCATCAACAACTTTCCCTGAAAAACAGTAGAATTACATGAAATGCAGACCAGCTTCGGTAAACTGCATCTCTCTCTCTCTGCCAGAACACACTGGCGACAATGCACTCCACTTTGAGACAGAGATGGCATAACAACTCGGGTTTCACTCACCGAAAACCACATGCTTCCCATCCAGCCAGTCGCATTTAGTACATGTGATGAAGAACTGACAGCCATTGGTCCCTGGGCCACTGTTTGCCTGGTGAAGCACATCATCAGTAAGATCTCTTTGAAGGTAACTTTAATATTTATCATTCTTTTTTCTCAGCACAATTACTGTGGCTTCAAAACACACATGACAACTGCTGGTGTAACTTAGAAAAATGCATATTCTCAAAACCAGTTTTGCAGATGGTCAGTGCTGCTTCACTGCCTTTGTAAAAAAAAAAATGGAGAAGTATGATTGTTTGAGAAGAGCATCTTTTAAACACTGTTCACCTGAATGCTGCTATAAGTCAGCATGTTCTTACCATCGAGAGAAGGCCTGGGGCAGAGTGCTTCATTTTGAAGTTCTCATCCGCAAATGGACCCCTGTAAACGCTACAGATCCCGGTCCCATCACCCTGAAGGAAACAAGCCTGCGGGTCACTGCACAGCATCTCACCTCAGTTTGGACACTGATTCGTTGCGATCTGCTATGATGAGGGTAATATCCCTAAACTTCAGAATAAAAGAGGGGGTAAGGGGCGCACGTTTATTACACCGCACCCACCACATGACAAACCACCTCAGGGATGAGAAGCAGGTGATACCTCAGCACCACACTAGTCCAAATGGACCAGTGTGAAGTTTTTCCGGTGGTTGTAGTGCTAATCCTACCACCAACCCCCAACTTATTCCCTGCAAGCTGGAGGACCTCCTTATAGGGCTGGATGGTTATCTACAATTATTCTCCGAAAACTAAAGCAGAGTTTACACATACTTCCAACTGGAAATTAGTACAAAACCACACACATTAATACATATATAATTTCAATGCAGATGGCATAGGGAACATTCTAACCATAGTATCGCTAATATTGCTAATGCTTATTCTCCAGCAGATTTTGGTGGCAATAGCTGTTCCAAAACACACCTTAGACCAGTGTCTCTCAAACCGGGCCTCAGGAAGCCCCTAGACAGTCAGGTAGGGAGCTAAGAGGGAGTAAAAATGTAAACCATCTGAGGGGTCCCCGGGGACTGGGTGAAGAAACACTGCTTTAGACCTTAAGGATAGTTCATACTTTACTTTTCCCAGGTGCGCTTTCGGACGCGTGTTCCTACTACATGTGGCTGCAGATGCGGATAGTTGCAGTCGGTGTATGCATATAGCAGTGATATTCCACCAGACCAGTAGAGGGCAAATGTACAAACACAAATACGAGCAACGTAGTGAAACAAGTAAAATTTTTTATCAAGTTTTAAAGTTATTAGTCAATGCTTTGGCATTATTACGGTAATAAGGCATGCCACAGCATTTTGAAATCCTTTTCACAAAATTAGCCGGAACTGCCCTCCCCGGCAAATTTTATTGCCAAAATTTCAAAATGTCAGAATAGTGCTGCTTTTTAAAATATTGTATACCTCGGTATAATGTCTTGAAAAATTAGATATGTCGTTATGGCCAACCCTCTTCAAACAGCTGCTCACCGTAATTGCTATAACAACTAATCTTCCTGTACTCTTTCGTTGTTGACAGCTGATCTGTGAAAGTACATGTTGTGACTTACCAGAAATGCCTAATCAATTATCTTACACATGCATGGACGTTGCGTATGGATGCGCAAGGTTTCCGCTAAACATCACAATCTGGGCTACCTGCTCAACGACCGCCGACCCTTGATATCTGCAACCGAAAGCACATACGGAAAAATGAAATATGAATGGGCCTTCAGGCAGGAATGTAGTTTAACAACTGCGGCAGATCACAGACGATCCAAAACCAGACCAGCTGATCCTGTTTCCAAGTGGTAAGTTAGATCAGAACAACCAAGTGTCCATGATCAGAGTGTTTGATCAGGACAAAGGGTCTGGCAAGCACTGGTGTTGCACTGAGCTCAGTCCTGAGCCTAGAACTGTCATTATGGGGAGGTAACCATCTGAAACACAGGGGGAGGGGCCATAATCACACATTGCTTCCCCTAAGGCAACGGCAATAAATACGATTGAGGAAACCCCTAAAACTGATTCTTGGCACCCAGCAATCAGTCACGTTATTTTGTATGGTGGCAAGAAGCATGTTGAATGACCAGAAATCTTAAAGGAAGATTTCACAGAGTCTTTTAGCAAAAGCTAAAAATTCAGGCTTTCATCAGCAGACCATTACTAACTCAGGCCAGTAACATGTTCTCTTGTCTGCTCAACGCACAGCCTTAGAAAACCTGCAAGCTAAAGAGTTCTAAAATTCATACGCAATTTTAATCTCTTTTGGGGGCACGGAGAATGGACCGATTCTGACGCCCAGTGCTACTCGCCACCCATGCGTTTCCCGTGGCAACCCACCAAACACAGCCGTCTGCACACGTTCCAGTGACGCTGGGAGCCTTCAATCAGCTCTCCCCTGTGCATCATCCCACAGACAGAGTGTCACATACTGCTGCTACTGTGTGAAGTACCCAAGGTTACTCTGATAAGGACAGTGAGGATAATATGACCCACTGTGACATCACAGTCGCAACATTCACAACACAAGGATGCGATACAGGCGCAATTACAACGTCAAGAAGAGATAAGTCATGACCTCAGCGGGAGTTTTCTCCCAGCCTTAGTCTACCCTCTTCTCTTTCCCATGTCTCCTCTCCAGAGGTTTTCTGAGAGGATGGAGGGACTAACATCTCCATGGACCAAATGTTTCATATCCGGTAGACAGCCCACCAATTTCACCCAAAAAGTGCTGGCATCACCTCCCCCCAGACCCTGTCCTTCGGCACCACTCCACTCTCCTCGTCTTCCCCCACAAACATGACTCTACTTCCACTACCAGGGCGGCAGCAAAAATCACGTGTCACCTCCATTGCTAATACAAAACACACCACATCCAGCTAGCAGTACTGATAGTTCTTATTGATATCTGCAGGGTACCTGCTACCACAGCAGTGCCGCTCATCCTGTCTTAAGAACAAGTTGGCACCCAGTGCAGTTCCTATTTTAATGGGTAATAGGCCTTGAAAATTGGCATCTTTTTGGGGTTTTTGTTGCAACTCCCAAATTAGATTATTAATTAAAGGACTGATTGGCTGAAGAGTCTGCACACCTGGGTAAAAACAAGTGACCTAAAGGTTACCCCAAAAAGCAGCAAACACACTTACACTTTACGGATAAGATTGACCACCCCTACATTTGGATGAGGCAAAATATCCTCCCACTGAACAAAGGCAACACAGAGGTAACTTTTTGGAAGTAAAGAGAGAAGAAAAACAAACTGGAACTTACTATGAATCTAACACCCTAAAGATTATTGGTGTCCTACTGGACGCAGATCTCAGTTTTGATAACAAAATAAAAGTTGTAAAGTTGTAAGTTGTATGTGGGAGAAACCATTCAAGGGCACGTAATAATGGCAGGATTTCAGCATGTGCTTTTTGAAAAGGAATATGAAGTGATGCAGCAAAGCAAAGATGGCCATTGCTTTTCCATGTGATGTGGTACAGTTTCATATTTAAATTGCATGTAATGTAAACCCTTCTAATTGTTTTTGGGACGACGGAACAAGATGCCAATCAATGAAATGATGTTTTGCTTTCATCGTGTCACGTTCCTTTCACGACAAATCGCTGATAAGCGACGCGTCTTGTGCACTGCATTTCCGCATGGCGCGGTTGCCGCGTGCCGTAAAACGACATGTCGCATCCATGGATTTCTCAGCATTTCTCAGCATTTCTCAGCATGCCAAAGTCACGTTTGCATTTCAGGTTTGCATGAAATCCGCTCCATAGGTTAAGACAGTGAGTGCCAATCATAGACGTAGAACTTTTCGATTGAATGACAAAAGTAAACCATTCACAGACCATTAAAAGCAAAGCTAGCAGAGGCTGCACAGAATACTTTGCAAACATGACTGTCTAACAGGACTACTGATCAATCAAAGTTGTAACTGCGCAAACCTACCACCATGTTAACAAAACTAAAATCAGAGGATTATTCAAACAAGACCAAGAAAATGTATTCGTGCGTTGCCAGTAGGCTGCATATTGTATTTTCTCTGTGAAGTACCATGTGTTGCCTTGTGCATGAAATGTATTGCATAAATAAATTTACCTACATAGATGGTGATTGTTAAAATAGGGGAAGCGCACTGTCATCAGCTGGCAGTCTGAACCAAAAAAGGTCTTTTTCTAATTTAGCCAGTAAGCTTATGTAAATTCTGCTCTTTTTTCTGTTTATAAGAAATGATCTATTATACTGTGTGCTGGTGTTGGACAGGCTTCTGCTCAAGCGCCATGATGATTTCGAACAAACGGTTTTGTTAGTGAGCTGACTACAAAAGTACTCTACTAAAAATCAGTGAAAACTTAACAAATGATCCAACTCAAAAACTTGATAACTATATAAAATTTATAAATGCTAATGGCGAAAGATGACATATGAAACCACAAGCTGTCAGTCTGGGTTGCAACGAAGAGAGTATGTCTTTGTGTGTGACAGAATGAATGAATGTCAGGAGGAAACGCCTTCAATCAAATGGGAAACTTGTCATTCGTGTTATTGGTCGCTTATCCTGTCTTGTCAGGATGTTTCCCAAACACCATGCAGTGAAGCTTGGCTTCCAGGTGAATCTAAAATATCTGACTGCTGGTCTATCTGTTCAATCAACGTTGCCTAGGCAAAAACTATGCATGAAGCCCTCAGACTCCCAGTGAAGCACAGCAACCAGGCGGAAAACACATAATCAGAGCACATTTGCCAGTAAGCTTTCATCTATTCTCCATCTTGACAAAGTGTACAAGATTCTTCCATAGTCTGCCAGTGAAGCACGGCGTCTGGAGGGCTACGAAAACATGTAATCGGATTGCATTGACCGATAAGCTTTCATCTAATCTCCATTTAGCCAAAGTGTACAGGAATCTTACACATGCTTCCAGTGAAGCACTGCATCGATGGGCATCTATGGGCTGTTTTTATCATGGTTTCAAAGGGAAAATTAACACACATGTTGTTCAAAGTAGCTTCTGCGAAACAATCAGTGCTGTGGTTCTATTAATAAGACAGATCAGTCAATATATCAATGGAAAAGTGTAATTAAATTCTTGGCAGTTTTAAGGGGATGCTGCGTTTCCTGTGTAGTCATACAGCATTTGTTGGTGCTACATAAATACCTGCTGTTATCTGGACATCTAATTGAAGTTGCCAGTTCTACTTGGAACCAGACAGTTTTCCCCGTATGTGTTCAGCCTGTAGGTCGTTTCCTTCTTTGCGCCTTCTCCATTACCTTTGGCTCATTCTGCTTACATGCTGTTTTTGTGTCATTAAATATGTCCATATAAAAAGCTTTGGGGCAAATATTTTGAGAAGGGAAATTCACAAAAAAAGGAACAGAACTGAATATTAATATCCTGGATATGAGCCATTTTAGATGGATGGATGGAAAAAATGTCAACAACCAGACACTTGTGAATGTGAACTAAATGCATGACGACACATCAGTACTGCAGGTTCCATTCCAACTCAAATGAAGTCTGGACAGGGAGCGCACTCACATTGACGAAGTCTCCTCCTTGGATCATAAAATCCTTTATAACCCTGAGAAAGGTGAAACGAAATCTCAAGTTTATTATCTACGCTCAACAGTGCATGTTCCACACTGACAAATCCAACAGACACTGCCTTTGTGATGATATTTCACAGTTAGCTTAGAATTCCACTTAATTCCATAAAGACGAAGTAAAGCAAAAGCATTTGGGTGACATTAAAAATTGTACTTTCACAAAAGACTAAATCTTTTAAGTAAGCATCATGCAAACTGGTTAATGGCGGGTTTCATGCCACCTTGAAATGCAAACGCGACTATGGCATGTGGGAGAAACCATTCAAGGGCACGTAATGATGGCAGGATTTCAGCATGTGCTTTTTGAAAAGGAATATGAAGTGATGCAGCAAAGCAAAGATGGCCATTGCTTTTCCATGTGATGTGGTACAGTTTCATATTTAAATTGCATGTAATGTAAACCCTTCTAATTGTTTTTGGGACGACGGAACAAGATGCCAATCAATGAAATGATGTTTTGCTTTCATCGTGTCACGCTCCTTTCACGACAATCGCTGATAAGCGAGGCGTCTTGTGCACTGCATTTCCGCATGGCGCGGTTTCCGCGTGCCGTAAAACGACATGTCGCATCCATGGATTTCTCAGCATTTCTCAGCATGCCAAAGTCACGTTTGCATTTCAGGTTTGCATGAAATCCGCTCCATAGGTTAAGACAGTGAGTGCCAATCATAGACGTATAATTTTTCAATTGAATGACAAAAGTAAACCATTCACAGACCATTAAAAGCAAAGCTAGCAGGGGCTGCACAGAATACTTTGCAAACATGACTGTCTAACAGGACTACTGAAAGGTGATGTTAGTCTCTTGTTATAGTTATGTTAGTCACAATCTTCTTGGTCAAATACCCAGTCCTGGGAGGGCCAGAGTCCTGGTTAGCTTAGTTCTTTCCATGTTCCACCACGAATGACTCATCTCAAGAGCCGTATGCTAATTAGAACATGGAGTTGAATCAGGTATGTTAAATGAAAGGAAACCAAAAAATGTGCGGGGCTCCGGCCCCCCAGGACTGGCGTTTGAGTTTATTAGGTTCTCTCCAAGTTTCCACAATTTTGCTAGATAAACACTTGAGAAAACACACACACATGCACACACACACACGTTAAGCTGTACTTTTTTCCATAAACTTCTACCTGTGGAATGTGCAGCCTTTGTATCCAATGGGGACACCATCCTTCCTGGGGGGGAAGGGGGAGGGAACATGAATGATCAGCTGACAGGTGTGTGAGGAGCTTATTTCTATATGCAGATTGTAGTCGTGATGAAACTAAAAATTACCTGTACTCCAAGACAGACAAAGTAAAACAATGTTTCATATTCTTTTTTAAGTTTAGTGATCAGTGATCATTGTTGACACACCACAACACACACAAAAAAGTGTCCTCTGCATTTAACCCGTATGTGCTACCCGTATGTAGCAGGGGGCAGCTAATTAAGCACCCGGGGAGCAGTGCTTAGGGGCGGTACCTTGTTCAGGGTACCTCAGTGGTGCTTTGAGTGTCGGGGATTCAAACCAACAATCTTTCGATTACAAGTGCGCTTCCCTAACCATTAAGACATTACATATCTCAGCTCTATATGAAAACCAGATTCGCAAACTTCCTGTATTACAACAGAACATGACACGTTACCTGCAGGCTGGGTTTTCTGTCTGTTTGGACGGGTAACTCACCTGAATTCGCCAGTGCAGAACTGTCTGTAAAATATCAAGAGGACAATTTTCAGAAATATTATTGGAAAAACACTATGAACTGGTGGAAAAACAGTTCCTTTTAAAAATATCAGCCGAATATCTTCATATTTCATGTACCATTAAGCAACAGAAAGGTGAGATGATAATTTGAGCGACTTGCAGAATATTCGTCTATGAGGAGTTTGCCCTCACCGGAAATTCTCTGCGGTTTTAGGAACGATGTCTGCAAACAGCTCTACCTTCATTCGTCCCACCTCCTGAAGGACAAAATCAATCAACACAGTGAAAAGATGACTGAAGACCTACAGATGTTACCGTGCAGCTGTAGAACAGCAGAGGATGGTAAACGGGCCAGCAGCAAACCCTGGTCCTAGTTACATGAGTGGTGACCTCCTGACACGGCTCCAGTGAGCACTGCAATCCGTAAGAGAGAGGGGCGTGGGGAAATCCGTCTGTATTCGCTTCTTTGATATCAATTTGCGGTACCTACGGAAGACTGAGTGGGAATGAAAATTTATTATCTATCCTGTGTTATTTTTACCTTCTGTTTATCATATGTGAAGGAGTGGGGGGTCACACACTGGGAGAGGCTCACTCCCCACAATAAACCTGCTGAGCTCATATTAGTCACATACACAGTTAGACTGTGTGCAGTGCAATTAGGCTGAGTCACATACACAGTTAGACTGTGTGCAGTGCAATTAGGCTGTGTCACATACACAGGTAAACTGTGTGCAGTGCAGTTAGGCAGTTGTTACGTTGTTGAGTAAAGCACTGGAGACAGGCAAACTGCCGAGGACTTAATTTAGCAACTGTTAAACATAGTTATAACTGGCACTGAAAAATAACTAGCCTACTAAGTGTTTGATTACCTCCATAGACATAGAGGGAACATGTCACCGCTATACAATAATAAAAAAAAAACATGCACTACAATGGCCTGTATTTTTTCAGTAATACCCTGTCACATTGCTCCCAGGTCAAATCTCTTGATCCACTGGAAACACCACACGTTTCAATAGAAGCCGTATGTTTGTAATATGCAATTTGCCTCACTTGTATGTAGCTTTGAACAGAAGTGTCGGCTAAATATATCCATCCATCCATTTTCCAACCTGCTTATCCTTCTGGGTTGCGGGGGGGGCCAGAGCCTATCCCAGAAGCTACAGGCACGAGGCGGATAAACAACCCAGGATGGGGGGCCAGCCCATCGCAGCGGATAATTATAATAAATGTAAATTTCCACATTTATTCACTTTCTATGCAAATATATCCCCCTAATAAACACTGTCATCTATACAATAACTTCACTGTCTGGTCATGCAAATCTAGACAAACATTTGCTCATGCCCATGATGGTCCACAACATGGACATTTTATACCTGATTAAAAAATACAGGTACTATGTATCATAGGTAAACTACCGAATATTACAATTTACAGTACAATATTGTCCCAAAATGAGCTGCTGGGTCACTAAAATCATAGGTCTGGACACACCAAGCTCAGTCAGCAAGATGAACGTTAGCAGTCTGTACTGGCGTGGGACCTAGGATGTAGGGCGGGCCACAGGATTCTCCGAGGAGCTGGGGAAGCATTTGGGCGCAAGAGTTCAGAAAACATATTTGGCTCACGTCCTTCCTAATAGAAGTAAGTAGCTGAGACACCATCAGCATGAGTGGTTGAAATTGGTGATGATCTGTGATTGGTCAGCATTTGCCCAATGCAGGCTTGCACTTGCATGGGCTTCGCTCCCCCTTAGTCCCCCATGGTGTCAAGCCTGACAGATACATCGACTTCAAATCTCCACAGAAACAAATAAAAGTCAACCACATGGAGTCCTTTGTGCCAGGTGCTCAGCAGCGAGAAGGAACATTGTCTAGCCGTCCTGCTTCACGCGCTTCATTATATGGGCAGGCAGGGTTAGGGTTAGATGGAAAGGTGTCAGGCTACTTTCGACCTGCTACCTTCCCGACCCATCATGCTTGGCCTCAGGAAAAGACCCAGGAGACCAGAGCTGATCTCAGAGCTTCACCCCACAACACTGTCATGACGCGTCAGCGTAACCTGCGGCGCTAATGAAGGCTCACAGGGACTGCAAACAGGAGAAAACGCCAACTGCTGTCACCATCTCACCTATTTTACTCGCGAAATTAAGGGGAACTGAAAACGGGCTCCATCTAATCTCCACAAAATATGGAAGGGGACTGCATCCTGGTGAAAGACGCACATGTGGAGGTTTGTGTGGTGCTTAAGTACTTTCCGTGCGGCCCCCCAGCCAGCATGACGGTGCTTCCTGTGCCGGCCTGCTGCCAAGATCCAACCTTTATTCCGTTTCTTCACGCAACATGAAAGGCCCAATAACAATGTATATAGGCCTATTCAGAAATGTGTGCTGCTTGGGCTGGGGGGGTGGTGGTGCTGGGAGAGGCCTTTGTGTACTTCTCTGGGGAGTGGTGGTGGTTGGGGGGGGGTGTTTAAGCATGCCTGCAATTGGGCCAGTATCACTCTAATGTGGGCCCCCACCCCGCCTCAGCACTGGGGAGTGCTGAACAACGAGGCGTACAAACGCTGGGCTGTCGCCGGATGGCATGGAGAGGGGGTAGGGGGGTAGGGGGCGGGCGGCAGTGGGACTCACTGAAAAGAAGCGATTGTCTCACGGTATCAATGAGGCGAACAGAGTGGCAGAGGGGAGAAAGAACGACACAGTCGATTTCCTCTTCAGTCTGAAGCTAAAGCCTCACACTGGGGCAGCGAGGGAAGCGGCAAAGCTGCAGGACATGCGAGCCGCGCTCCGGGCCAGGGACACGCACTGACGCCTGCAGGAAATGCATGCTCACCTAGGAGCATCCGACAGGTAAGAACTATACCTGCAGCAGTATGGCTGGTGTCTGATACCAGCCAGGTGAGCTTCTTCAGCTCTTCAGTCTCTAACGGTGGGGTTTCGAGGTGAACTTATTCAAATGGTGCAGAGGAAAGCCCTGCTTCTTCATTGGCATTCTTCACGTAGGCAGTGATGGACAACCTGTAGGCGCTGCTCTACACACCAGCATCAGAAAGTCCAACAGACGCCTTCACTGGTGCAGCTAACCGACGTCAGGACTCACTAATCTGATGATGTTAGTCTCCATTGCAACTACAGACCCTTTGTTTTGACTTTCCAATTCATTCACATTGAGTCAGTTATTTACATCTCATTTCATCTCATCAGTGTGATAGACAACAAATAGTTTAATGGAAATTTTCATCCATTTTGTTATAGAGCTCATTTACTTTCATGTTATACATACACACACACACACACACGGACACACACACAAAAACACAAAGACTGTTTCCAAAAAAATGCTATATTATTGTAGTTCATGCTTAGTTCTTACATTCATTTGGATCAGCGAGTGATTAACTCAACATACAGACACACATTTAAATTGGGTTGTTAAGCACTTCTTAACCAAAACAACTGTAACACTGGATTCATCTTATATAAAACCTGGATGATCCAAACTTCATTGTACCAGAAGAACCTCCAGACTGCCAAGCTGGACAGCCTGCTGGACCCACATGTGCTGCGGCGATGAATACCGTTCCAGAGCTCCACTCTTCCCAAGGACTGTGCTTTGATTTCCGTTTGACTATCATCCCTGAATATGTCTAGCAATTTATCATCTGAAAACAGTCCTTGTGGATTTAGATGATGTTAGATCTTAGAACTAATCCCGTTTCAATTAAATGACCATGCAGAGCTAAGTCGGTGAACAGCACCTAAGGCAAGACAATTATTTGAACGCTCACTGTTCAGTCTCACCCAGTGAGCGCAAAGTCAGCTTTCAGAGATGACCAACAACAAAAACATTTCATAAGTTCACTCCTTAACAGGAGATACTATTAAAATATATCATGCAATGAGATCACCGTCAGCTTGACTCCTGGGAACTGTGGCAGGCTGCACAAGTAGAGACTAATAAAAAGAAAGAGAATTCCATCTGGCTAACTGGCACCCGGCTTTTACCCTCTGCCATCTCCCTCTGTACGTACGCTCTGATTCACTGACAGTGAATCAGCCTGAAAGAAGTGTTTAACAACCCAAATTGGCAAGTGAATCCGAAACACGTACACAGACGTGCCCTTATCCGCGTGAGCGCAAATAAACACGAAGCATATACACTATATGTACACAAAGAAAGTATACTGGGTGATTATGTATAGCAACAAACGGCTATTCATCACTTAAATAACTTGTTCAACGATGGTAGGATAAAGGTTAACATGCCAAGAGGTTTTCTGTAATAAACCTTATTTGTTTCGATTGGACAGAAGACGCAGATGCACTAAAGGAGGATTGGTTGACCAAATTCTACTTGAAGGCACTGTACCAGAATATAGTGCCAGAGGAGGATCTCAACGAAAAAGTCAGCTAATATTTTCAATCAAGTTATTTGATCACCTGTATTTTTCACAGAACATGTCATGCATATTTTGACAGAAGGGCAAACATACACACAAGCGCCAATGGATTCCCCCTCCTTACAAAAATCCCACCTACAGTCGCTGCTCCACCCCTGTAAAGTAGATCTTTCATGCAGAATTAAAGCGAAAATCCCCTGTAAGCTTAAACAAGCTAATCATGTTAGGTGGTGGGAAAGTCAAAGGTCGAGAGGAGAAAGCCTCAATTCCATCTCACAATTCACCATTGAAATAGGAGTGAATGATTGCCAAGGCAACCTCGCACTCTTTGGGCTGGACGTCGCTTCCAGCTTTCACAAGCAAACAACCCCATCCGCTTTTTAAAATCAGAAACCGTCATCTGAAATTCCAAATACCTGAAGTCCTGAACTTTCACCTCAATTTCAAGCAGCTTTATGATTTAAAGTTTACACAATCAAACACTTTTGTTTAAGTATTTAGACAATTTTGCCAAAGTGATTAGTGAGGAAAACTTGGGTTCAAGTTTGGGTTCCTGACAGGCACCAGGAGTTAAACCTATGATAAGGGTACACATCCCTAACCCACTGACCTGCACACATCCCTAACCCACTGACCTGCACACATCCCTAACCCACTGACATCCCTAACCCACTGACCTGCACACATCCCTAACCCACTGACATCCCTAACCCACTGACATCCCTAACCCACTGACCTGCACACATCCCTAACCCACTGACATCCCTAACCCACTGACATCCCTAACCCACTGACCTGCACACATCCCCTACACTTAGCACCACAAGTCTTGTTCTAGAACTTTGTATTATAATATTAACCCAGATGGTGTATTCTGACAGCAAGAACGCCTGTTCTTCTCCAGCATTTATAAAGCAGCTGTACTACAGAAACGCACAACTATGAAAAATCTGTTGAAGATAATGTTTTAAATGACAAGGAAAAGCTTAGTAAAACTGGGCAGGTCACAAAAACAGGATTAAGGTAGATTACAGCGAGGCAAATCTAAAATGACTCAGTTACACAATCCTCTGAGTATTTTGCAGTACCAGTTTTACAACGGACTATAATCACCTACATTTTTTTTTTTTTTGGTAAAATGACTCATAACATCCATGATAATACATATTGCTGTGAGAAAAGATCGCATCAATAGCGAAAAGAAAATGCAGTGCCGATGTGGCGCCCTAGCCGAGCATCACCGCGGGCGCCCCCACTTGAAGCAAAGTTAAATTGGCTGGCAAGCCGGCGCCCCCCTCCGGAAGTGACGCCCTAGGCGGCCGCCTATATGATTGACTAGCCCTAGATCAGAGAAGTAGTCGGGAATATTCAGCCAGACGCCTCCCAGAGCCGCGGAGGCGGAGCGCCAGTGTATCCCGGTGTAGAGAGTCTGGGGCGGGACTCGCACACGCCCCCAGCGCCGGCGACAAAAGGCGAGTCTGCGCTGGGCTCCGCTCACACAAGGCGCGCAGGTGGGCAGCCGGCACCGGCAGGTAAGCGGCCGCTCCGGGCTCCCAAGCCCCCCAAACTTCCCCGCTTTGGTCGGCGGTCCCTTCGCATTCAGCTGCACCCTGCGTCCCAAAACACTTAACTTTCCAGGCATTTTATCTTTAGCGATCATCTGCGATTCTGCTGGTTACGATGCCGGAGGCCACTCCTTTCCTGGTAGGAGTCATGGGGGGGGGGGGCGTTTTCTGCTATGACGACCGTGAAAATCAATCTAGTGCATCTTGCAAATAAATAATTCAAGGGACAATAAATGCAGAGACGTTTCGGGAAATCGGTTACTACGAAAAGTAAGTGGCCGCACTGAGCCGGTTATTATGGGTTACAGGGGCGCCGTCAATCGCAACAACCTACATTCTGTGCGTCTCAAGACAGCATATTAAATGTTCATGAAATGTTAATCGAGGCTAAGTTAGGCAGTGGGTGTGTGAACTGCATTCATCTGCTATAAGTTATTAACCTACGTGGTTAATAAGTGAAATTGGCAGGGAAACGCTGGAGGTCCTTCCGCATTGTGTATGGGCCGCTTCATGAAAGGCTCCGAATCAAATTTCAAACAAGCCACGCTAACCAGCGCATAATTATTAGGTCAAATAGAAATGAAAAAATTAATTGGAAGTCAATTGAACTTTCCTTCTCAGTTAAGATGTAAATATTGTAGCAGGGATATATCTTGACTATAACTGGCTTCCTGTACAGGTGGAGAGGTGGTGATGTTGATGGGATGATCAGTCCATAAGACGATCACCGCACGGCTGATGGTAACCAGGGAAGGCTGCAAGTCACAGGATGATGGCGATTATGGTCACATGGTTTGAGGACGCCAGCTGTGTCCAGGACAACACCCTACACTACCTGTTCCTCCTGCTCTTCAAGGTGGGCCTCAATGTCCTCATCCTGGCCTCCTGCTTTCGGAGCCTGAGGGCCTCCTTCATGGGGATCAGCGGCGCCTCCCTCTGTCTGGCTGACCTACTGCTGCTGTGCTGCATCACCTACGTGTGGCTCTGTGGCCCCGACACCGAAGGCCCCGGGTCTATTTCCATGTGCTTCCTACTGGCGCACGCCTCTACTATCTACGCCTCGCTGCCGCTCCCCGTCTTGCTGCTGGGGCTCCTGGACCATGCGCTCCATCTGCGGCTGGGTTCTCAGCGCACGCAGACCTTGAGACTCCCCACCTGCTGCGCGGTGGTGCTGCTCGTTTGGCTGCTGGCCGCCCTCCACTCCTACTGGCACACGGACACGGCGGTGGTGGAGGTGATGGACGAGGGCCGCCACGTGGCTCTGCTCTGTGCCGTGCGCGGCTCCTCCGTGGTGCTCGCCTTCTGCATGGTCTTCTCCGTGGCCGTCGTCTGTGTCCTGCTGCTGTCCTGCCACAGGGCATCGCTGTGGACTGGCCACTTGGCTACCGTCCAGCCGGAAGATGGGAAACAGCCAATCGATGACGAGGGTGAGGTGTCGGTAACGCCCGGACTGGCAGCGCCGCCGGCCCGCCCCCTCTTCCTCAACCTCGCCCTGGGCTTCACCCTGAACTGGACCCCCTTCCTGATCATCAACATCGCCTGCGCGCTGCTTGGCTTTGCGACACCTTCTTACATAATGGTCAACTTGCTCTGGCTCCTCTGTGCCAACAGCGTCATGGTGACGACTGTCTTCTGGTACAGAGGCGGCCAGCTGGGTTATGGGGCCGAGCTCCCAGACGACACGTGCATGTGGATGCTGAACTGGCACACACAGCCGGGACTAGACTGGCAAGGCACAGTGCCCAAGCACATCTACACTGTGTCTGGCAAAGAGATGACAGACCCCCTGCTGGTATGACTCAAACACTGCACCCCTCAGGAATGTCCTTGGTGTGTAAGGGAATCCGCCAATTCTCTCACGCTAAAAATGGCAGCAGAATAAAGGCATATATGCAAATATCCAGTCAAACATACTTGAATTTTTTTTTTTTTTGTGGTATTTTAAGAAGATAAAGCGTACACTAAGTTTTCGTGAATGTGATGGTCATTATGTTCCCAGCCAGGAACTAGAAATGCCTGTCCATTAAAAAATGCTGAATTAGCACTACTGAAGGTAATAAGGATGTGGTGTAGTAGCTAAGGAGAACTTACTATGTAAATATTTAACACCTATTTGTTTTACAAAGATTAATTTTTGCAAAAGTGAACTGGTAAACTGTTTAATATTTAAAGCTGAGGACAGAGACAGTGCTAACTGATATGCAGAGAGGCTACATTGTAAAGTTCTGTTCCTGCCAATTTCCATTGCTCATTTTAAAATGTACAGGTGTCTGTTGATGTTAGAGAAACACAACTGTTTTTTTCCCCTTTTAAAATCAACTTAAAGTTTGTGAATCTGGGAGATGAATCTTTCTGTGCCGTTTTGTGTGAATTTCTGCAAACAAACATTACGATCCTTCATTTGCAATCGAGCTACCAAACGCAGAAAGATTGTCACCCGAGTGTGTTACCGCGACAGAGGTGGGACCCTTTTCTGAGGAGTGTGATAGGATCGGCCACAAGAGACGTCAGCATGCAGCCGGCATTGCACCGTTTTTGCCAGGACGCATGCCCACATGCTTCAATCTTTCTGCATGGCTGGGCTCGCAAGATAAAGCCATACAAGGAGGAGCCCCTTTCCATTCAGTCTGTAAACTAAAACACCAGATAAATAAGAAAAGCACACGGTAGAAGGACAATAATTCTATATACAAACACAACAATACTGCCTAATAGCAGGTGTAGTTTAACCATCAGGCTTAGCCTGTTCCTGCCTTGAATTTGCACACTTTCAAATAGTACAGTGAGTGCTGAATGGTATTTGTTTTACATTTAACGACAGTGAGCGGCTTAAATGTTCCTGTCGCAAATGTATGCTTTCCACCCGAATGTGGACTGAAGCATGGTAGGACCCCACAGCAACTCAGGTAAGGTTTGTATCCCCAAAAAGCAGCAAAGGGACATGCTTTCCAAAGGAAAGGAGCACATTTCATACATTTTTCAGGTATTTCTTAACTGAAAAATATCTAAAGCGTGTTTTAGTAACTCCCTGTTGATTTCACGGCAGTACAAACAGGCATTCAGCCCAGTTTTATGGATGCATATAATACCCAATTGTGAAAGCTACTCCACATCTTTTAGAAAGGTACAACGTCATTTCTGACAAAGCTTTATGTTTTCTAGAGCCCTGTGCTATTGAAGGTACTAATAACCGCTCTCCTCACAGGTAGAGTTCTTACACAAACAAGGCGTGTGGCAAGTTTACCCAAACTGGGTGTTACCATGACCTCAGCTGATAAAAGATACCTTGCGCAGAATGGTTTGTACATGGAAACGAGAGGGAAGTACAGGGTGCAGGTACGACGGCACAAACCAGTCATTTACAGCCCATTAGAACTATCAGATCAAACTAAAATATGAAACTATACTAGAAGTTAACCACCTGCATGCATGAAAACAAACGTTTGATAAGAAATTTCACACAAGCAGGTTAATTCTTTGCAAAACAAGCTACATGTTCATACCACAATTGATGACTAGGCTGATATGCTAGTTCCTTAACATTATTATAGCATCACAGCCGTCACGCAAACCCATCTCCATCTCTTGTACTGTCAGAAAAATAGGGTATCAGCTTGTACCTTTGCTTATCACTGGGACTGTACCCTCAAGGGTCTGCCAACTCTACCCATAGCTGTACGTACCTTTTAAGGTAAAGAAATGGAATGGAAACATCCCCAAGGTACAAACAACATTAATGTGCCCCCAACGGTACAAAAATATACCTCATTGCTTCAGTGACAAGCAAAGGAACAAATTGGTACACTTTTTCTGACAGTATGGCGCTATAAATGTAACGTTTCATCGTCTTCTAACGTAACGGGCCACTTGAAACCAGCCAGCACCCTCTACTGGTCATTCCCAGAAATAACAACGATGGTGTTTCTCTGGCTCCCTCATGCGTTCATTTCCGGATGGTACATCAAAAGAAATTCATCCTAAAGACGTTTATGGTACAGACTGTGGTTGTTACCCAAGGCTGTTCTTAGGGGCCATACTTTTAGTACGTACGAACGGAAGGGGGGGGGTGTCTAAAAATTTGACCGAATTTTGCGTACGTGTGCGTATGCTGGGGGGGAGGGGGAGAATCAACTTGAGAAATTTCAAAATTAAGTGTTTCGTTCACGATACCT
Source organism: Brienomyrus brachyistius (assembly GCF_023856365.1). Taxonomy (NCBI): domain Eukaryota; kingdom Metazoa; phylum Chordata; class Actinopteri; order Osteoglossiformes; family Mormyridae; genus Brienomyrus; species Brienomyrus brachyistius. The sequence goes on along the minus strand of NC_064538.1, from coordinate 3,788,051 downwards.
GACCTGCTGGATTGCATTCCATGCGTGCATGACTCAAAACGTCTTTAGTTCATCTCCCGATCATCAGATAGTCCATCAATATCGAATCAACACGCAAGCAGAATTATAAGCATGCAACACTAACCATTATTATTAATGTCTGTAACAACTGTTCGCCTGACATACATATTCGATGTTTTCATGTAATTTAAAATTTTCAAGCGCCACTATGGCACGTTAACTAGTTTTTTTCAGAATTCTTGACAAGTGCGTCTGCCATGCTTATGCCGACTTTTGAGGAATACGCTAGTCCTTATAGCTTATTCCTCCAAGTGCCGACTGAAATACTACATGTATACGAATTAAAGAAGTCTTATTTGTTGCATTTCGTTTTATTTGAAAGTGATTTTATTACAGTAAATCTCATGGCATCATTATTTTGTTATCCCTAAAGTTAACAGGAACGTTTGTAGCTCCAAAAAGCAGTGCATAAGTCGACTGACGATCGCCCGTGCGTGCGTGCGTACGTACGTACAGGGGGGGGGGTCAACTACCCAGCGTGTGTGTGCGTACGGGGGGTCCAAAAAAAGCGATAAAATGTGCGTACGTACTAAAAGTATGACCCCTTATTGGGATGACCTCCAATAAGGGTGAAGCAGCATACAGGGAGGAAGTCCTGAACTTCGCTGGGTGATGTAGAGGAAACAGCCTCATCATTAACATAAATCCAGAGAACCGATCCTTCAGCAAGAACAGAGCACAGTGCACTTCATATACACAGAGAAAAGGCATAACGAGTGTCGAGTTTCAAGACTACTGGGTTTCAGAGAACCTTACTTGGTCACTGAACACCTTTCAACGTAGTGAAAAATGTCCGATCGTGTCTCTTTTTATCTCAGAAGCTGAGAAAGTCCAGCTACCTCGGAAGTTTCTGGATAATTTTAAAATCTGATTCCGACCCCGCAACTGACTCCTGAAGCGTGTTCATTCGGCCATACATCATGAATCATTTTAAGATACGAGAGAGAGATTATGAGTAATTACAAAACTTTCGAGTTGAAGAGCATCTTTCAGCAGACTAAACTGAAAACTGTATTGTACCCTCAAACCAAAAGATCTCCGTTTGTGGCATTCTATGCCTAACCGGTCTCACGCTTCAAATCCTTAACAATGGGGCCATTTCCCATTCAGTTTTATATCAACAGAAGAAACGCTTTATGGATTTAGAACGTTTATATTGTACTATGTATTGTACTAGCGCCAATAAATGTTTTCTAATGCAGAATTCTTCACTCTGGTTTGCATGCTGTTCGCATTAAAGCCACACACAAACACCAACAGATTGTTTTCTTCTTATCTTATATTCATTTTAAATTTAAAATACTATACCAGCCAGTTAGCGAGAATGGCGGCCACCATGACTTATGAATGAACTACACAAACCTCTCATGAAAAAAGCATCCACTTACGTAAAGAGGAATCAGTATGATCGAAAAAACACATTTAGCGAATTAAAACAATCGGGCAAATTTAGGATTCTTTGATTCAATTGAATTCAATATAATTTAATATAACGTGACTACCGTAGTACACTTTAATTTTATCTTACCTGACCACCAATAGTTATATCGAAAAACACTATGGGGTTGTTCGGGTTCGACGGCTGAATGTTCATTTTTTCTTGCTTTCAAAATTGAAATATATTTAAATGGAATTTCAAAAAAATCTTCCACGTTCAGCTAACGAGTAAACTCTGCGCCGTTCCTTACTAAATTACGGTGGCCGAAAAAGGACATCCTACGGTTAGTAACGTAGGACAATTGTAATGGAAAAGCGTTTTCTTTGCTCCTATTATTATTATTAATATTAATGTTGATATTAATATAATAATGTTGTTATTAACATTCTCATTATTATTGTTGTTGTAAAAACTGGATAATTCATAATGTTTTCGTCTGAGCTATAGCTTTTTCATTATTACAGCAACATGACTCGTTGGAAATTATTTTTCATGGTACGGTAAAATCCACTCTTGCATAAGTTTCTTTTTTCAAGGTGATCTCGCTAGTTCATCACACAAACGACATTTGAAGTGGGGTTACTGGCTTATCGGGGTAACTTGTCGGATTTCAGGTAGTCTGGGCAAAACATAAGGGAACGAATATAATCCATTTGAACTGTGGTACCTTAAATCTGACAAGTTACCCCGATAAGCCATGTAACCCCGCTTCGTAGTACAGGTCACTGCTTGTAATAAAGCAGTTAAGGGCTTGGAGTAACATTTTTTTTGTTCATTTTTGTAGTGAAATACATACACGTACGTATGTAGGCCTACGTGTACTATTTATATGCAAAGCATTTACTAATTTATTGGTCTTCTTCACGAGATAAATGCACAAACTAAAAAAAAAACTATTTTGGGAGAAGTAAAAAGATTTCACTTAATTTGAAAGAAAGTACTCTGCCTTCTGATAATTTATGCATTGTCATTCAAAGATGTATAGGAGTTACAATGTTCTGAATTTACAAGAACAATGTAACTCATTCACGTTTAATCCGTTATCTGAGCTATGTAGCTGTAATACTCATGAATTTACCACAATCTGAATTAATTAAGCCTATCTTTTGTTTTTTTTTACTGTCTCAACGGGAAATGTTTTTTGTAGATAAACAACAAATCATTTTTGAGCATTGGAAGGCTTATGTAATTTAATTACTAAATTTCATCAGCACCAAAAGTGGCTTTTGTTGAGTTAAAATGGCATTACCCTACATTACAAGTCTACCCACTATTTCGTTGTATACAATGGAGTGTGTAAAAACAACGAAAACTTGGGTTCATGGTTATGAAAGGGTTAATCATAAGGTTAATTTTTCAATTTGAATATCTGTAGGTTTCAATAGGCAAGCAGAACTCTATAGATTTATTATAGCTATTCAAAAAAGTAACTGGTTTAAGTTTTGAAAATAGGCTTCTTTCACACCCATATTCACTTTTTTTGACATGAACATGTCACAAACCAACCAACAACCATGGACAATTATTATTTTATTTATTGTTACAATGATAATTATACATTTTGTAAGAAAATCAAAAATAAATGTGTTAGCCACTCGTTTAATATTACAAGCCTACTAAGAGACGATCAATGTAAAATGGAGACTATACGACACAGAACTGAAAGCTTTGACCGTGTGTTTAATCCAGGAAATTATCAAAGAAGATTCATTTGCATTCAGTGTTTTTGGAAGTTGAGTGTTACGTCGGCAGAACATATTACTCGATTCCGATAAGGCATCAGTCAAGACATATAGTTACAGTCAGCCTCGAAAAAACATTATGGCACGACATACGCAGAACTACAGCTCCCCATGCAAGAATTGGCGCTCCATGCAAGTCTCATCGCCGAGTGCCGTCTCACCGAAAAAGGGGGTTGCTTGATCTCTATTGGAATCGATTAATATGCGAACTATCGATTATTACATTTATCAGAATGTTTCTTCATAATATTTTCTTATTTAAAGGAGTGTGACAGTCGAAATCCTTTGTAAAATCAGGAGCAAATGCTGTTTTCCTGAGAAGTTTATGCAACCTTAAAACTCGACAGGTAATTTTTGATATCTAACACAAGGCGGCCGAGCAACATGAAACAATACGAGAGGTATGGGGTACAGTGACGATGGTTAAGTGGACACTGGACATGCAGGGAAACACAATGACCGCCTAGTGCCAATGGGCTCAAGTCTCCCGACAGACATGGTTCAGAACAGAGCAGAACAGCTTTAAAAGCAGCTTCGGGCGTTGCACGTTTATATTCTCCCAGATTAACGGAGGTGCATTAATTTTCCTTCGGGAAAACCTGCGGTTATTTATCTGAGAGCTTACGCTTAAGTTACGCTTGACTTCAAGGTTCAAGGACTTCGGACTTAAAAATATATATAATAACCTTCCTTTTTTGGCACAAGCTCGCAGGAAATTATGAGTACGTTAACAGTTTCAAATACAGCAGTATACAACACAAAAAGACACCTCCCCTTTAGGATGCTGAGGAGTGTTTAGCTTGAGTCCTATATCTGTTTTCATTTATCTCGCAGCTGTATATGCAAAAAGGAAAAACAGCCACATATTACAGAACATTGGATACAACACATTCCCTTCCGAAAAATATGCATTGAGTAATTGTTCTTAGCCAGCTTGGGTTTCTACACTCTGCAATCCAAAATTTCACAGATATGACCCTTGCTGGAATTGAATTGCGTGCTTCTAGGGATTACCAGGGTACTGACATAATGTGAGCAGTACAACAAGATCTAACATGCAGCTACTGCCCACAAGCTAGTGTGACACCAACACTGCTATACGGTAATACGGCTACTACATCATGATTACTACACTGCCGGCTGTCATTTGCAGGAAGCAAGACAACCTGGTGAATAACCTCTTTAAGAGAGTTAATTAATGTCTAACCCTCACAAAGAAAAAGTCACTATACAAAACTAAAAGCATCTGTCTATTTATTCTCATGGAAAAATAATTTCTTAAAGTTTCACACCGATAGTACTGTGCCCTGGTGTAACTTTTTTCAGTTTAAACAACAAACACATATAAGCACAATGCGATACTTAGGAGGCATTAACTTAATGACATTGTGGCTGTTTAAATGCTTATTCTTTAAAAACTAAAAACTCCCCCGTTGTCTGTGCTGCTGTTCAAAAAAAGCCTAGAGTAACGTGAATCGGTTTATTCTGCCGCATCGTATATAACGATATCCTTTTAAAATATCCACCGATAAGACAAAATCCAGAAAAAACACCCACGTAATATAATCTTTCAAGTTGAGTCAGTTTGACCGAACATCCGAGAACCCACGGACAGTGATATTTAAGGATATAAAATACCAAATTATGTGACTGAGGGAAACTGGAAACCAGAAAAACGCCAGCCGATCCTCCTATGTTCAGCAGTTCCTCCCGTGGCAACTAGAGGGCGGTTCACCCGATGACTGCGCAAACTGACGGTTTCCCGGTTTATAAGCTTCAAACGTCACATGGGTTACCTTCAAACGTCACACAAGCCGAGATGCCGGTAGGCTGAGCGTATAAAATGCATAAATGAACACAAAAGCAGAGCAGAGGAAGCACTGAGATTAGAGCACCTTCGACATTCTTCCCGGACCCAACACGAGTCACTATTCACGTGGCTCAGGAACCGTCTTCATCTTAACTACTTTGGGTTATATGAGTTTACGATATCATTATGCTGCTGTCAAGTGGCATTCAGATTTATCTGTAGAAGTATATTACAACTGCTGTGAAAGTTCATGCTGGAAGCCCCTAGCTGGTGAATGTTTGGCTGCCGCCCGGTTTGGTAGATCAGTGATGGATTTTTTTTTTACCTGTTAGGGTTACTAATACATTTTAAGCAAGCAGTGAGGAAATCTGTTTCATCCACAAGTGCAGGGTTGTGTTCATTACGCACACAATGACAATGAGGTTTATTTCTGTTCTACCGCTGCTCTTGATTGCTTTACTGAAGCTATTATTAAGATTCGGACTACGTCTTTATCAAACTGGCAACCCTAGAACCTTCAACCTTCCATGGAAAAAAGACCCCCCACCCTGCTTTAAATAATGACTCCAGGTTGCACTGCATCAATAAAACAACTGGGAAATGAATGCTTTCTAAGCATTTACACAGCCAATAAGTTTCAGTTACACATTCAACGCAAAACACGAAAATACTATATTTATGACACGATTACATAAGTGCTTCTAAAACTAAAGGTTTTCTAAAGCTTTTTTGACCCTTAGTAGTCAGATGTTGCCAGACACATAAGAGTAATTATGATTGCAGGTGAACTCGCACTGTTAAGGCAGTTTGGGCTGATGGCAAGGTGGGGACATAACTGCGGAGGTAAGGACACCGGCCAGGTCGCTGTCACAACTGGGATTGTCGGAACTTCACAGTGACAATGCAAAACCAATACAGTGCGGATACCACAGAACATGCCCACCGACCAAGCATGCAAAGGCAACTCCAACGCACATTTAAAAATGCATGGGCCTGTTTTCCAGGCAGCGTGCCCTGGGGAGGGTTACGGCACTCAAAAAATATTTCAACTTCTTGAACACTGGGTGTTAAATTTTTTTTGCCAGCGATGATTACTGAGTGACACACAAGTTAATGTAGCTGAAATGATGTTTGCTATTGAGGAAAGCACTGACCCCTTAAAATATACGCAGGAAACGATATCACCTACAGAGACGAGTGCATACTTTTAAAATTATACACATTAAATGGACAGGAGACACGCTCTTTGAAACATAACCTAAAGCAAACTTAAGCGTGTTTTATAATCATCTAACATTTTAAAAACAAAATACCTTTTGACTCAAATGAGTTTCATGTTGTGACTTTTATCACTTCTTGTGCTTTGCTGTTGCAGTCCTTACTGAAATATATCAAATATCTCCATTTATATCGAAATGCTGACAGAGTTCTAGCTATTGTGATATTTTAGCAGTATATTACAATGGTGGTTCTTCTTAATGGTAATATAATGATTTCAGGGATGGACTAGTTCAGAGTTTTTCAGCACTGGGACATTTGAGTTTCACTTCTCCTCGTCAGGGATGTTAACTGAGTGAATCACATCACACACATCACAGTAAACCATCCTGTATTTGTCTACTGCAGCATTTCTGTTCGGCAATAAATTCAAGATATTTATTATTTCTAATTTATCAGTGACACTATGTTTCATTTCCTGAAATATCTCTCCTCATAACAGCATCTGTGGTCTTTTGATCTTTACCACCACTGCAGGTATTTATCAACCATGTGACTTAATGTACGCAGTAACCCCTGACACCGAATGGGTTTCACAATGTGATTCACTCAGTTAACAGATAGTACGCATACTTAATAATAAACCCAGTGAAGAACGGCATACAAAGTGTGCCGTCAGACCTGGGACTGAAAACCACAGCTGCAATTCCATCCATCTTCTAAGGACTTAACCTGGTCAGGGAGCCGAGCCCAGCCAACACAGCGCACACGACTGGGTCACTCTCTGGGTGGGATCCCAGTCTATCGTAGGACACATACAATGGGTAATTTAGAGTGGCCAATTAGCTTAGCCGCATGTCTTAGCATGGCAGAGGGAGACCTGCACAACACGGTAAGAACATGCAAACTCCACACGTTGAGGGGGGCAGGATCTGAAACCGCATCCCTGGGGGTGTGCAAACCAGCAGTACTGCCCGCTGAGCCACCCTGCCTCCCATTTAAGTATGACTATATCTGTCAATGTTAAAAATGAAATGAAATCTGCTTTTTAAGACATCAATTTCCTTGATATAATTCCAAAAAATAATGAATATTAAATTACAAATAACTAGAGCGACAGCAATCCTCTTACGAGTCATACTACTGCAGTGCATCCGTGTAATGCAGCAAATGAAGGTCTTTATGTTCCCGTTTGACTCTGGTAGTCCTTAAACCAGCAATGTTTCCCCTAAGCTTTCCTGGCTGCTCCTCCAGAGTCGGGTCCGTCGCGTCTCCGCTGCTCTCTTAGCTCCTGGAGGTTGTCGTTTATCTTGCATACATATAATCTCTATGTGATTAAATGGGACGTAGGTGTAGGGACACAGACAGAGGTGGGAACAGACTGGCGGACGGGGATGTGGGCCGCGGCAGCGTCACTCGAAGGCAGACTGCAGCTCCTTGAAGGCGGCTTGCCTCTGCCGCTTCTCCTCCGCCTGCCTCTTCTTCTCCTCCTGCTCCTGCCGGATCTCGGCCTCAAAGCGACTCGACTCGTTCATGGCCTGGACCTGGCGGCAAAACAGGATGTGATGTGACGAACGTGGCCCTATGCCTGGTGTATTCCACACCGGCTCAGAACGAGCCACTTTGACACGATTATCAAATCAGTATGTGGAACTGTTACAAAATAATTATGATATTTGAAGGTTTAAGGAAGAGTTATAGGCTTATCCAATGATACATTGATACTAGGGATCTAAGGATATATCACATTTCATGATATTGTGATAAAAAAGGTCTCGATATTATCGACTGTCACGGGTCACGGTCGAGCGAAGCCTCGATCGTGCGGATCGGCGGGTAGGTAGCGGGAGACAAGGCGTAATCAGGGCAAACAGGGGTTTATTCAGGGGATCCGGGGCAGGGAACAGAAGACGCCAACTAACATCAATGACAGACACGGGTTAGTATAAATCAGGAACTTAAATACATTAAACAAGGCAGCAGGAAACAAGACACGACTGGGCACGATCAGGAAATCACACGTGGGTAATTAGGGGGCGTGGCACACACGAGGAGCGGACGGAGCGGGCGTCACAGAACCCCCCCCCAAAGGCGCGCTACACCGGGCACGCCTAGGAAGGGGGCGACGGACGGGACGAGGCAGAACAGGACCTGAAAGACAAGAGCAAAAAAATCAACGGGGAACAGGGAACAAGACAGACAGGCAAAACTGACACAAAGGCAGAAGCCAAGACAGGACACTACACAGGACAGGAAAAGCGGACAAACAGACCAGAAAAGGGGACACAGAGGGAACAGGCGGGACAAAAGGACCGGGAGTGAACGGAGGGAACCCAGAGGGAGAAGGAGGAACACGAGGAGCAGAGACGGGAGGAACGGAACGAGGAACGGAGAAAGGAGGAAAGACGGTAGGAGGAACAAACAAAGGAGGGACCAGGGCAGGAGAGAAGGGAGAGAAGGCGGGGGAACAAAGGGGAGCCCGTGGGAGCCCCAGCGGGCGACGGGAGGCAGCCGGAGGGGCCGCAGGCGGCCGGGAGGCCGGAGCCGGAGGGGACCCCGGAGGGGCCGAGGAGGCAGGGCGAGGGACCCGCGGAGGGGCCAGGGAGGGAGCAGGAGGGAGCACCGGGGAAGGGGACGAGGGAGCAGGAGGGGCCCACGGCGAAGGCCCGGAGGAGGGGGGAGCCGCAGCAGGCAGCGACGTCCGGTGGAGGGCCGGAGGTAGGGGCCCCGCAGGCGACCGAGGAGCCGCCGTCGGGGAACCCCCAGGCGACCGACCAGGCACCGGAGGGGGGAGCGAGGCAGGGCGACGAGGCACCGGAGAGGGACCCGCAGGCGACAGCCGACCCGGAGGGCCAGGACCCGCAGGCGCCAACCGAGCCCCAGCGCAGGCGAGGCAGGGCGAGCCAGGGGGCAGGGCGGGCGGGACCCCAGCCCTGCGTCTGTGTCCCCTCCCCTTGCGGGACACAGACAGGCCGACCCTAGGTCGGGGTCGACGTGGCCGGGACGAGGGACAAGGGGTTACAGGAGCGGGGCCAGGGACAGGCAGTAAAGTCATTCGGGGCGCCTCGGGAGCTGCTGCAGGCGGAGGGGGCGCCGGGACAGGAACAGGAGCTGGCTGCAGAGGGGGCGCCTGCCCGGGAGCTGCAGGTTGCTGCAGTGGGGGCGCCGGCCCGGGAGCTGCAGCAGGCGGCTGCAGTGGGGGCGCCTTTGCAGGAACTGGAGCGCGGTCAGGAACTGGAGCGCGGTCAGGAACTGGAGCGCGGTCAGGAACTGGAGCTGGCTGCAGTGGGGGCGCCTGCCCGGGAGCTGCAGGTTGCTGCAGTGGGGGCGCCTGCCCGGGAGCTGCAGGTTGCTGCAGTGGGGGCGCCTGCCCGGGAGCTGCAGCAGGCGGCTGCAGAGGGGGCGCCGGCCCGGGAGCTGCAGCAGGCAGCGAAGGCGGCTGCGCAGGCGGCTGCGAAGGCGGCTGCGCAGGAGCGGGGTCCGCCGGCAATGGCGGCTGCACGGGAGCGGGGTCCGCCGGCAATGGCGGCTGCACGGGAGCGGGGTCCGCCGGCAATGGCGGCTGCACGGGAGCGGGGTCCGCCGGCAGCGGCGGCCGTTCCGACGGCGTAGCCGGGACCGGTGCTCTCCGGACAGGAAAAGCTGCCTGGGGAGACAGCTTAGCAGAGCTAGGAACCATCCGGGCGATTGGGGAGACCTCCCGCTCCTCCTCCAGGAGGGCCGCCGGGATGAGGGCACATGCCCTCAAGGCGATCGTCGGGGCGATCGCCGGTTCCTTCCGTCTCCTCCTCCGGCTTTTGGTAGCGGCGGGAGGTGGAGCTACGTCCGCCAATGCGGACGGCGGAAGGACTGGTCCCCGCTCGCTGGGAGCGACTGAGCGCTTGGTCCGGAGCTGAGCTATCCGCAGGAGACCCTTGCGCAGCACCTCGGCCAAGCGGGCTTCTAGGTCGAGGGCTAGCTCCCCGAGGGTCTTCTCACACCAGCGGACGAGGCTCCACGCTGGACGATCCTCAGTGATACCGGGTTGGGATCTCCAGAACGCTACCTGTTCTCCGAGGCGGAAGTACTCCTCCTCGGAGATGTATGCAGCCTTGTTGTGGTCTGTCATTCTGTCACGGTTGAGCGAAGCCTCGATCGTGCGGATCGGCGGGTAGGTAGCGGGAGACAAGGCGTAATCAGGGCAAACAGGGGTTTATTCAGGGGATCCGGGGCAGGGAACAGAAGACGCCAACTAACATCAATGACAGACACGGGTTAGTATAAATCAGGAACTTAAATACATTAAACAAGGCAGCAGGAAACAAGACACGACTGGGCACGATCAGGAAATCACACGTGGGTAATTAGGGGGCGTGGCACACACGAGGAGCGGACAGAGCGGGCGTCACAATCGACGATATCTGCGAGGAATTACATGGTTATTTCTCCGTTACAGCTACATTTTATTATCCCTCCTTGTCGATAATTGCAGTTTTTTTAACAGCAATCATACTAAAAACACTGATATTGCACTGTGAGTGCGACCTGTTTTGTGAACAAGATCCATCTGTTGCAATAATATACTATTTTTTATTTTATTTTATGAAAGGACTTTTGCATTGTTTTCATTTCCAGTTATACAAACACAGTTCAGTCATTCATTGCCGGAGACAATTCATGCCAATTTTTTGCACATTCTTAGATTTTTTTTTTTGGCTATATTTTATATATATTTTTTAGAAGGAAAACAGGAGCACTTTGAAATAAAAGGAAAGCAAATTTTATACAAATAAAAAAAATGCTGATTTATTATTTAATAAAGGACATTTTGTCGAAATATTTTAGCATTATGATAAATATCATACCGTGGACCTATGATTATGATATTATCGTGCGGTGAGATTTTGGTATCGTTCCATCCCTAACTGATACACATTGCAATGAATCACTAAGAAGTAATGGCTAGTGGAATAGTAATAGGCTAATTCTGTACAATCATGTGTCACTTGACTGGTCTATGTTCTGAGAAATGTGTCATTAGGTGATTTCATCATTGTGTGTCACAGAACATTCATAAGCAGCCTGTAAGCATACCTGAACATCCTAACATACCTTAATACATTTAATATACATTAATAACAAACATTATATGATTATATGATTGCAATGTTTGTTATTAATATATATTAAAGCTGTTAAAATATGTCAGGATGTTATGGTATACCTATATGCTGCTTATGAATGGTTTATGAATGCATTATAAATGCATTATGAAGGTGCAGTTAATGTAAAGCATGACCGCCTGTTTAGATACCTTTATGAAGACATGAGCAGTAGGTGTTTCCACACTGGTGACCTTTTCAGGGAAAGGCAGAGACTCTCATTTACAGCTGGCAAAGATGGCAGACTGCTGGGGGGGCGCCCCAAGTTCCAGGTGAGCGGCCTGTCGGGGGTCGCCGTACCTACCTTGGCCTCGAAGAAGGTCTTGGCTCCCTTGACTCCCTCTGTGGACACGTCGATCTCCGACAGCCGTGCCAGAGCATGAAGCCCGCTGTCCTCCTCCAACTCGCCGGCGGCTGCCTTGCGGAAGATCAGCAGGAACTGGGAAGGAAGGCAGGAGCGGCAGGGAAAAGAACAATTTTTATACCCTTAGAAATGGCTGAATGTACCCACTTGTGTTGCCTTGAATTGATCCAAGGTCATAAGTGTCAATACAGCAAACAGCACCATGTATAGCTGAGAGGGCACTGACTTCATAAGAACATAAGAAATTTACAAACGAGAGGAGGCCATTCGGCCCATCAAGCTCGTTTCCTGATCCAGTTACTTATCAGTCAAGCTGACTAGGCTCCCATCTTTGATATCATATAGTACCCTGGGCTCCATCGATACATTGATTTGCATGAAACCAGAGATTCTTCTGCCCTAATACAGTGTACTTATGCTTATTGCTGTGTACAGCATTATTTTTAATATTTGGAGAAAAAAAAACAGTCTCATAGTATTTCTAAAGTGATATTTATTCAGTCATCCATCCATCCATCCATCCATCTTCTGTAACTGCTTGTCTTATTCAGGGACATGGGGGGTCTGGAGCCTATCCGAGAGGCTACGGGCGCGAGGCAGGGAACAACCCAGGATGGGGCGCCAACCCATCGCAGTTATTCAGTGATGTCACTTTAATTTTTACGAAAGCAGCACACAGCCGTAATTTTCCCTCGAATATAGGGTTGAGTTTCAAGGAAATTGTAGTTTCACGGCTTTTGTAAGAACACTGTTGTAAGGCTGCAGTGGCACTGGGCTGGATTTGGGTGATATTCAGCTCATGATTTATTACCAGTGCTGTGCCTACAAATGCGAGCCAGCTGACCCTCTCACTGGTTTTGGTTAGTTTATAATGGGCTGGCTGGGTAGGTTTGGCGGGGAGCGTGCATGAATGTGGAGCAGAGGTATTTATAGTTCTTTGTACCGGACTTGCATTTGTCTTTGGAAAAGCCGCTGTCCCGGTTCAGCGTTTCCTTTCCCACAACCTCCTCTGTCCTGCCTTGTATAGCGGACCTCCGTCCCACAGCTCCCAGCAGCAGCGTCATTAACGTACCTGATCCCAGCCTCCCTCTGTAGTCGGCCTAATACATCATTACTGCTAATCCACAGTAAAAATGCAAAAGTCTTGGCAGTCAAAACAAATAATTAAATGATCGTCATGTGGATGCAAAGTTATGATGCCTGTCAAAGTGCGTCAGCTTAGCCATTTCAGAACCGCTGCCAATATCACCCCATTATATCCAGGGCCATCCAATACACACATGTATTTTTTGCTACTACTAGCATACCGCATATGGCTAATCAATGCCTCACTGAGTTATTTAACTAATTAAGGCAATTAATTCACTGAGGTGGTGGTGAATTTTAATGAATACCCGGAACAGCTGAGGTGCCCCTGAGGAGGGAGAGGTTTTGGACCCTAAACGACGTTCATCTCGCCGTCCAACAAGGCGTCAGAAATTCTTAATAGTTTTTATCGTGTTACTGTTAACTTGCATGTGTTATAATGTTAAATTGTGTTTTTTTGTTTTTTTTACAAGAAATATACACTAAGCAGATTAATAGCTTTTGCCTGCCTAAGACCTTTTGCACAATACCGTGTATTATAACAGCCCTGGTCAGCGTTTGATAGGAATCTGGTCTCTAGGCTCTCCGCACCTCTCTGAAGCTCAGCTTCCCGTCAAAGTCCTCATCCACCTCCTTAATCATGTTCTTCAGGCCAAGGTGTGTCTGTGGAGCCCCCAGCTTCTCCATCATCAGCTTCAGCTCCATCAAGTCGATGAAGCTGTCTTTGCCAGCGTCGTACCTTAGTGAACATACACACACATCGATCTGGTCCATGTCAAGAAGAACCGCAAAGCGGCTCACGTTCATTTTATGCTTCTTGGTTTTTCACCCTGTTTCATAAAAAAACAAAGTGATAAATATTAAAAAGTACAGTATAAAACACTGCAATCTGCACCGAGATACACGTTGATGTTCCATCCTCTTCAAGTACAAACCTTTTAACCTGAATTATACAGTGCTCTACAGAAGTTCCGGCACAATAATTACACATGTAGCAATTACACGCCACAGTAATCGGCACCCCTGCATGTGCTACTCTGTGCGTCCTCCCTCTTCATACCGCTAATGGAAAGACGAACGCACGTTTAAAAGCATGTGTGAGCATTTCTCAATACAAACTGTCTCCAGATCCTTCAGGGTCCTTGAGCCTCATTTCTAGATGCTTCAGTTCTGCTTTTCACTGGGATTTAGGCCTGGGGGGGGGGGGGCTGGGGGGCCGGGATGACCACTGCCTGATTCTGTGGTCAATGAACCATTTTTTTTTGCGTGGATTCGGCTCACTGTCCATCTGGAAGGATTGACAACAACCCAGTTTTTTCCAGCTGGCAGACGCAGACAGATTTTGATGCTGGTATCTGACGGAGTCCATGAATCCATGTACTAGATTCCTTGGGCTTTTGGGAGAAAAACAGTCCCACATCATCATAGACGCACCTCCATACGTCACAGATGGAGCTTCTTCTCTTCACGACCTTGACTTATTTCACGCCAGACCCTCCTGTGACGGCTTCCAATCAAATTCCAGCAACATTTTGCAACCCCCAAGTGTTTACATTTGTGGTGTGACAACAGCAGAGGCTTTCGCCTGGACAGCCACCAAAGGCTCAAGTTTGCTGCTATAGAGGTGGCAAGACAGGCCTGGGTCCCCTAGGGATGGACCTCCAAGCAGATTTCCTAATTATCAGTCTAATAGTAGAAATGGGGATTTTCATGTGTGCAGCTATTTTTAATAACCGTTTAAGCAGCTCAGCAATCTTTTGCCTCATTTCATTTCATTTCTCTGGTCCTACCCAAGCTGACCATGTTTGTATTCCTATTTTACACCCACCCCCCTGCAACTATGGCACAAGAATATCACTCTATTCAACAAATACATATGAGAATAAAACTTGAAATTTAACGGATGACCTATGGCCTGTGTGTTAAGTCATGCACCACCACTTAGGACTTCTTAAAGAACCAGGTGTCCTTGGAAAAATAAGGCAGCACAACACAGACCGCCCAGAAGTAACCCGACTCAGACCGCCCAGAGGCAGCCCGACACAGACCACCAAGAGGTATCCAGACACAGACCGCCCGGAGGCAGCCCGACACAGACCGCTAAGAGGTATCCAGACACAGACCGCCCGGAGGCAACCCGACACAGACTGCCAAGAGGCAGCCAGACACAGACCGCCCAGAGGCAGCCCGACACAGACCGCCAAGAGGTATCCAGACACAGACTGCCCGGAGGCAACCCGACACAGACTGCCAAGAGGCAGCCAGACACAGACTGCCAAGAGGCAGCCAGACACAGACCGCCCAGAAGTAACCTGACAGACCGCCCAGAGGCAGCCCGACACAGACCGCCCAGAGGTATCCAGACACAGACCGCCCAGAGGTATCCAGACACAGACCGCCCGGAGGCAACCCGACACAGACTGCCCAGAGGCAGCCTGACACAGACCGGACAGAGGCAGCCCGACACAGACCGGACAGAGGCAGCCCGACACAGACTGCCAAGAGGCATCCAGACACAGACCGCCCAGAGGCTTATATTGTTTACATCAGCTGAACCATACTGTTAACAAAATCCACCACACACCAGCAGGGGGCGACCTGCACCACTCAGGCAGACGATAACTGTAGTTATCCTCATGGTTGGTGGCTGACAATCACTAATTGCCCTAAACAGGGGTCAGGGCTCTTTGCCCTGAGGCCACTTTGGGGAGAGAAAACAGAAGATAGTTACTTTCCCTTTCCCTGCCCTCATAAACAGCCTGGAGGGGCACATCACTGAGAGCACTGCCACCTCCTGAGCGACCCGTCTGCCTGGAGGGGCACGTCACTGAGAGCACTGCCACCTCCTGAGCGACCCGTCTGCCTGGAGGGGCACGTCACTGAGAGCACTGCCACCTCCTGAGCGACCCGTCTGCCTGGAGGGGCACGTCACTGAGAGCACTGCCACCTCCTGAGCGACCCGTCTGCCTGGAGGGGGAGAAGTGTTTCCCCACAAATTAGTGACCACAGCCCCATTAGCGCCACAACCTGTATATATTTCCCTGTATTCCCTCAATAGATTTTGCCCCTCCTGGGGTATTTGCCTGCACCCTTATCTCTGGTGACTCATTGTCTGCTGTCATATAAAAACATCCACAACATTGTCGTCATAGATAAAAAAAACCTCATTTGACCAGTAGGTGGCAGTACTTTGGCAAAAACACACGACTCGCTGCGTCGCCTCGTTTGCTATCTTCTGTCCTGCCTGCCTCGCGTCCCTCTTACTGCTCTACCGAACACTCAGTTCTGAGCAAAAATGTCACAGCTACCAGGTAACCTTCTCTGGCTTCTCCCTTCCCAGAATTCATGAGCGTTTCTCGCTGACCTACTTCCACTCCAATGGTGGTGGGGGGAGGGGGGGGGTTAGGAATTATTATTATAAGACACACAAAGCATTTCAATGAAGAGGAAACATTTCTAAAAGGCATGCTAATCTAATACCTACCCAAATCTACTCTGGATATTCCAGTGTTAGGTGCAGTATCACTACATCCCCCCTGTCCTAAACCACTCTGGTACCTTCTATGTTTAGAAGATCCTCTGTGATGTCACTGTGGCCAGTGCCCACTCTCCTCTCTAAATATGACCACCGACCACCATCTGCACTCCAGCATAAACCATGCAGACACCCAGCACAGGCTGCTGTCCAGATATAAGATGCTTAATTACACTCCGTGTGAGCAGAGAGTTATCGGCTTAATAGGCTAAAGTGATTTATGGAGGTAGGAGTATAGAAGATGATGGGACCATACACCAAGGTCAGCTGCTACATCCCTGTAGGGTAAGGGGGTTTTTTGGGGGGGTGGGGGTACTGTCTCTGAGGACAAATGATATACCCCTGACAGGACATAGAAACATCTCACCACTCTGCCCTTAAAGAAGCCTGCTTCACATTTACTCTGTGTAACTATAGCGTTAAGAGAAAGGTCACACATAAAACTACTCCACCCGGACCGCTAAAGAACACCAGACCTCAAACCACTCAAAGTTGCGGACCGCCTGGCTGTTACTGCCCTCTCGGATCTCTGCTCCAAGCTACCCTGATACACAAAGACACGCATACACACGCAAGCTTCTCAATTAGAAAGGCATCAGTTGACCAGTTTGGGGTTAAAGTTCATTTTCAGTGTGGAAATCTCAGGCCAGGTGAGCCTTCTTACAGGACTGCTAGGTATGTTCAAGTTGCGAAAAACATTTGGCACTGTCTCACTGCAGAGATCTGCATCTTCTGCCTTCCAAATGCATTAGAAAGAGACAATGAGCAGATCTGGAAGCACATTTACCCTGAAAATAGTGGGGAAACCGTACGACACTCAGCACAAGGTTGGTATTTTGATTGAGGTGGAAAGACAATGCTGTGCTTCAAAGGGATCTACCAGCATAAGGATCAGAATCACAATACGACACATGACACCCCTACGCCCTTACAGTTGAGCCAGTCCGGAACACCCCCCTTACATGGGACCTGCCCAAGTTTTATCAGAGCAGTACAATGATCATTCAGGCATTTCCATCTCTGGAATGCTTAAGGGTTCATGTTGGAGGAGAACAAAAAAAACTACAAACACAGAAAATCTGTGTCAAGTTCGAAGCCATTGAAAAAGTCACGGCAGAAAAGGTGCGGAAAATTAGGATCTTGAGTTTCTGCTTTTGGTCTGGGAATTTGGACAGGATTCTGGGGTGTGAGAACGCAGAGTGCATGGGCTCCCTGAGGTCAACGTGTAACAGAGAAGATGACCGACCGAGCGCACAGCCTCTCCTCCTCTCTCCCTCCGTAATTCGCTCTCCCTCCATTCTCAGACGCTCCACTTAGCCTTTATATTTCCTCGTCTTTCATCTGCGCCTTTCCTGCCTTGTTCTCTCTCTCTTCCTTGGCCGACAGTCCATCCGATCGTCAAGGCAACATCCTGCACACTGCCCGAGGTCCCTAAGGAGTCATAGGGCGGGGAAACGAAGACAATTTTTTAATGATAACTGATGTGAGCATGACAGTGTTCTGGGTGGAGATCCCCAACCAAGCAGCGTCGAAGCAACACTGTCACCTCCTAAAAACTAAGCAAGAAGTAAAGAAAGAAGCTTAATTCTTTCAGTTTCCTTTGGGGAATTCCCATCTTCAAACTGTCCAACCTTGTCAGGGTCACTAGGTAGCACAGGGCACAAGGGAGGGGGAAACCCTAGAGGTGATGTCATATGGAGCTCACATCTGAGTATAGATACATGGCCTAGTATAAGGTATATATAGTATACATACATATACTCTGAGTCATATGAAGGAGGCCTTAAATGTAACTATCTGGAGTACAGAGTTTTGCTCACATATTCCAATTACAAGGCAAAGCATTCTGGGATGCAGCAGGTCTGATCTAAAGGCATAACCATAAGACACTAAACACCCCAGCGGACCTGCTTGCAAAAACACTAAGGATCATGGGAAGCTGAGTCCTAAAACGTGGGTCTTCCAACCAAGAATGGAACATGTTCCCTGTTAAGGCTGTCCTGTTTTCATTATTTATATTTCTGTAGCAGACACTTTTATCCAGAGTGATATACAACAGACAAAGCAGGCCCACTTATGGCGCAAGGGGGTCACATCACTATGTGACCGTGGGATTTGAACCAGCAGCCTTCTGATCACAATGCCACACACCGAAACTGCTTGCTATAAGAGCAAGCAAAAATATCAACTGAAGGCAATAACACAAGCGCACAACCTTGCCCCCCTCTCCCAGTGCAACACCCCCTAATGGGCAGTGCACATAAGGAGCGAGTATCTGTAAGACAGACTCAGTGGGCAGCCTGAGAAACGTGAGGAAACATCTGCCTGAATAAAAAGGTCTGAATCGTGTGGAGAGCAGCAGCTCTGCGCGGGTGTAACTCCTCTTTATTGCAATAGATGCACAAATCACAGCCTCCTCCATCACGCCAGCGTGCTCCCGCAGGCACCCAGGGAAAAGCAGAAGTGACGCGTTTGGCAAAAACACGACAGTTCGTGCCCAGGCCTTACATAAATTTTTATTTCAACCTGGCTTAAAATCTCCGGCATTTTCCAACTCAGAAAACTTCCACATGACTGAAAATCCTTAGTTTTCAAGTCCGATGCAACCATCCAGAGTGGCAGAATAAGATTAAGATGTTACAAAGTGGTACGATTATTTAATATCTCCCAATTGTTAATATTGTATCAGAACAGCAGGCATATCGAGTTAAACTGAGAGGGAGAGGCAGAAGGAAGCTGGGATTCGTCAGAGAGGTCAGGTGACTGCCCCGAACATGATGGAGGGCTCCATTAACATGCCTCATCGCTCCTACAGCACCAGTACCGAGATCAGTGGAGTTGGCAGGGCCCAAACACGGCCCGTAAGGCGGACAGGGAAGAGGGGCTCCCCGAACAGTCAGACACAGACGAAAATCAAACGAAAAACAGCAACAAATGTTTTGATGTCAAGAAGACAAGGAGAGCATAAGCATACAGCCAAGCCACAGGCTAAGAAAGATGGAGAACACTGCCCTCTGCGTGTCGAAGGTCCTGGGAAAGTGATTCATGAATGGCATCCTCTATTCTCACCACTTCCACATCAGGGTTATTGAAGGCCTCCTGGACGAGATTCCGAGGTACCAGGCTGGAAATGCATCAGTCGAATGCACTGAAAAATAACTACGGGACTCTCAATCAAGTACGACATACATGTATAAGTGACGGGGATGTGGGACCACAGAGATGAGAGAGGAGCTGATCGCCATAGTGATCGGTGGCCAATCATAGCTGATCTAATATTAACAGAGGGCAAAGCACGGCTCACAAGCCAGCAATAGGGAGAGCAATAGTTAAGAATTTAAACTTTAAGCTAATCCAATACTCTACTGTGGGACTGTTGGGTGAGGTAAACAAGCTGGACTAAAAAAGAACTGCAAAAAATGTTGCTTTGGCCGCACCTGCTGCTGGGTTTGTGTTTGCTGCTGACTGCCAGCTATTGTGCCGTCATCCTCTGAGATCAGGGACGAGGGCCGTAGCTCCTGCCACCCCTCCATCTGCTCGGCGAGGCCCCGCCGGGCCCAGGCGCTACCACCGCTCTGCTAATCCTCAGCGGGCTTCTGCACAAAGGCCAGAGACGGGCTCCTCTGAGGCGGCCCGGTGGCCCCCAATACAGCAGAGTACGGGTCCGGTTCCCAGGGGAAAAGCGGCAGCTGCTCCCTGGAATCAGCTCAAGGAGATAATATCCAGCTGCAGATCCGGAGTGCAAGACTCTAAAATAGCGAGTTCTGAGTGAAAGTCACCAGCTAAGAAAATATCAGGAAACATCAGGCCGCCACAAAAAGTCACGTGTTAGTCCACGGTACGCAAGCGCTGTCAGCGAGGCTAACCCAAAGACGGCTCGTTAGCGTTTGACCCAGCGAGGGCTCGTTAGCAGTTAATGACGAAGGTAGGCCATCTGGATCTGGCGGAGGGGGTGCTCTTAGTCACCAGGCTGGTTCCAAAACGCCAAAAAAGGAAGTTTGTAATGAGAGCTAGAGGCGGGTAGATTCAGCTTCAGCCTCTACTGTAGCCATGGTGATAAGGGAAGGGGGAGGGGCCACAACCTCTCCAGGACCCGCCCCTGTGATGCTGCAAAGCTGCAACTTCTGTCATTCTACCGGTGCCACGCCGGTTGAGGTAGTACCTGACAAACCAACGTTTATATGGTCATCAGACTATTTTGGTCCAGCGTGTTACTAAAGTAAATGCCATTGGGGGTCGTATGACCTCGGTTAACTTGCTGGTTCAAAAAGGGTTTTGTTGCTCTACCCACAAACATCTGCCTGGTGTACAAAACGGAAATTGACATACATGGAGAGAGACAAATCAGTCACGTATATTTCACTTTTATCATGTGCATTTCTTTATTATGAATTTATTACAATTTTTTGTATAAACCTAAATATTACATATACAGTCTAAAACGTTACTGTCAGAAAATGTTTCTGTTTCCAGCTCATTTTCCAAAAATAAACTGCGTGTCATGCAGGGTGCAAGAACGTACATGGCTAGGAATATGTCATTATAATTCAGTCATAAGCGCATGAGAAATACGGTCCATTCACTGGAATTCAATACTGCTAATTTAACAGAAATCTATTCCTGGTTTCTAGGCAACCGCCAATAAGACAGGAGTGAGGAAAAGCCTGGCATTCTGCCAGTGCCGCTCTAACGACGATCTAGATGCACGCATACACACACCCACACACACACGCATACACACACACCCACACACGCACACACACATACACACACATACACACACACACACACACACAGTCCACATATTCATATCTTGATGGAGACTTTATGGGGACTCTCCAATCATTCCTAATTCCTAATCATTCCTTAACCCCCACCCAGCACTAATATTGACCATAAGTAACCAAACAAAATACAAGACTTTTGTCATTTTTGGTTTTTTGATTGCAGTCACAGATAAAAAAAAAATTATAAAATTGAGGTTATCCTTGTGGGGACTGAAAAACAGCCCCCATGGCGTCAAAATAAGAGGATTTTTCATTTGGCCCCCACAATGTAATATATACATAACCCACACACACACACACACACACACACACATACTTCTAACCTCAAGGCTGGTTCTGAATGGACCAGACACAGAAGCTGCTATCAGCTGTAATCTTATTCCTGTTCTGTAAGCGCTGTCCCCAGGGACAGCGGCAGACATCAGGGCACCTCCAGACCTCGGGACTATTAGCTAAATTTACATCCAAACAAGAACAATTTGAATAATGCGAAATGGAAAAAAAAGTGAAAAATGAACATGAATAATTATCATGAACAATGAAGCACAAATGCTGAAGATGGATAAACCTGTAAAAAGGAAGAACTTCATAATTATATCATTATAAGAATTAATTATTAATGCAAGAATGATTGAAGTAGATTAAACTGACAAGAAAACGGAGCATGTATCTTTGTAAAACTGAATTTGTGGTTTCTAGATTCTCAAACGCATGTGTGCGATTAGCTGTGGGTATTTATCAACAGCTAGGATGTGTTTGCAGGTACCGATTTTCCATTGAAGAATTACGGCTACAAGACGCCTTCCCTTCTACCCATAACAACCCAGTAAAAACAAAGTGGACTTTAAATGCCAGTGTCTGGTCTGACTGACCCCGGGCCACAGGTCCTGTCGATTCCCACATCGCCCCATGAGACGCTGATAACCGGTGTCACATCACGGCGGTACGTGTCTCTAACCTCTGTCGCCTCAGGGAGGTGTGACACTGCAATCCGCAGGCACCTCAGGGTGCCCATTTTAAATCTGTCACCACTCATGGCCCCACCCCCAGAGTCACGACAGGGAAAAAGACAGGGGTGCAAATCTCACCCCGAGCTCCGACGCCATTATCCTGGGAGCACAGTGGTCCTTCCAGGTGACACACCCACCTGACCTCAGTGCCAAGGCTGCTGTGTTTTCACACATGTAGAGGCCCAAGGATACGGAAACACTTAAGGTGTCACACTCCAGTGACACGGCAGAGGGGTGAAGCCTTACAAGGCCACAGACACACACAGACACATACAGGCAAACACAGGCACACACAGACACACACAGGCACACACAGACACATACAGGCACACACAGACACACACAGACACACACAGGCACACACAGGCACACACAGGCACATACAGGCACACGCAGGCAAACACAGACACACGCAGGCACACGCAGGCAAACACAGACACACGCAGGCACACGCAGGCAAACACAGACACACACAGGCACACGCAGGCACACGCAGGCACACACAGGAAAACACAGACACACACAGGCACACGCAGGCAAACACAGGCACACGCAGGCACACGCAGGCACACGCAGGCAAACGCAGACACACGCAGGCAAACACAGACACATACAGGCACACATAGATACACAAAGGCACACGCAGACACACACAGGCAAACACAGACACACACAGGCAAACACAGACACACACAGGCGCACGCAGGCACACACAGGCAAACACAGACACACAGGAAAACACAGACACACACAGGAAAACACAGACACACACAGGCAAACACAGACACACACAGGCAAACACAGACACACACAGGCACACACAGGCAAACACAGACACACACAGGCACACGCAGACACACACAGGCACACACAGGCACAGCCTCTCTATGGGACGGAGGTGGAGAAGGTACCACAGCACTGGCACGATGGGGCGAGAGCAACGCTACAGAACAACAGGGAGCTCACCCACTCAGACGGCGGCACGCCCAGCACAGGATCGCAGCTTCCTGCCGGCTGTGAGTGTCCGGCAGGGGGTCCTTCAGGCCAAGGTCATGGGAAACACGGAAATGTGATAAACTTTCACATAGCGACCCCCCACCCCCTCACAGCAGTGGGACTTTCCATACCCCAGGCAGCTGGAATCAGAGCCCTGCATCGTGTTTTGCACAGGTGCGCCCCCTATCAGGATCAATCCATTTGATTACAATTCTGACACAAATCCTCAGTCGGAAGTAATATTACTGCATTTATAAAAACAAAAAATCAACTCATTTTTACAACTTATATAAGTTTAATGTAGCGCAAAACATCTGAACCAGGAATGTGGGAGTTTGCAATCCCACCCCCCCCCCCAAGTGCACTAACAGGGACAAACCATTACCATCATATACAAAATGATGGACTGCATCATGAACAAAATGCTAGTGTAGCAGTAGGCCGTTGAAGAGATTCCAGTAACTTTCAGACACGTCTTTGTTAAGTAAGATATAACTGGATAAAAATAAGTGGAAGGAGCCTGGGTAATGTCCCAAATGGAGCACACAAGCCCAGTTCCTCAATAATAACAGCCTGACCCCCGCAACCTCACTCAGCTGTGCAGTGTGACCACGATGAGTTGCACACACTTCCTGTCCCAGTAAGCCAGAGTGACTCACGTCCAGACCACCCACAGAATAACAAGAGATGCACAGATGGAGGCACTTTCAATCAGCTCCACTGCGTGCCTGAACTGGACAAACTTACTTCCACCGCATGGAACCAAAAGGGGGCGCTCTTCATCTCCCCTCACCCCGTCACCTGTGCTTCTACCACCCTGCATTGTTCCAATGAGAGGGTGACAAACATCTTCTGGAGATGTAGAACTGGAGGCGGTTTTAGTGTTCAGATGGCCAAATGCCACCTAGCTTGGCTCGTCTACGTACGCAGATAGAACGTGATGTTAAGAGAGCGACTAAATGCCCCCCCCCCCCCCATTCCAAACCGGAATGCTGTCTCCTGAAGAATCCCCGCAGAGGTGTAACGGAGACAGTCTTCACAGTGTTAAACACACAAAACTGACAGATCCCTGAATAACAGGGACCACAAGAACTACGAAAGAACTGAGAGATGAACTTGGTTCCAGCTTCAGCAGCTGCAGGCTGGAATGATGATTCCTTCTGCTCCTTTGTGTTCAGTGATCTTCTACAAAGGAAGCCACCGGGATGCAATCAATGACCAGGACCGAGAAATTCTGGGATACAAATCATTTTCAGAAAGCCTGAGCTGAAACCTTCACACCTACCTCAGTAACACAGGTAGGAGCCCTCAAAGAGGTCCTGGGCATCACAGCACCATTCCTGGATACCCTTTGACCATGAGACGCTGTTAGGCTCAGGAGAAACCGGCAGAGCACACCTTCCGATTCCCGCCTATTGTGTTTTTGTTCAATTCACCTTTTCTACAAAAGACATGGCGTGGCATTCAGCCTGGAACCTACCAACGTCAAGGTATCAGTTCCGAAAGAATTTAGCCGGAGGAATTTGAGTCAGTAATTAGCGATACCTGAGCATGGTTTCCGATAACAAGTCAAGGAGCAGGTGTTCCTTTCTGCACTGAGATGGGTGTGTCTCGGCCAGCAGCACCTTGGGAATATGAGACGCAGCATGTGAAAATGCCAGTTCCATTAAATATTTTAATGCAATGATGAAGTGTTCGCAGAGTAAAGTCAATTAACAGGTGGAGATTCATCATTTCTGCATACATCGCAGACAGGAGCCTTGTGTTATTCTGTCATTTTCAAGAATGACCGAGAAATGCAGGATTTATTAGTTATGATGTACAAACACGCATTTCACAATTAATTACAGCAAACCATAACATATCATCATTTTTTAGTTGACGTTGACTCCTGGCAAGCATATTGTTAGCGTTCCTCCAGAACATTTTGTGTTCTGTCAAATCGCTACCGTTAAATCACTTTAAATGTAAAACTGATTAGAGTCAATAAGTGAGTAATTAAGAATAGCTTTTTGGGACAAAACGCTGAATATATGTGACATGTGGAAAGATGAGCATTTCATGCCCACAGTAGGTGGGACTGTCATGCACTGTCAGTCAGCTGCAGATTTAGCCCAGTTTCAACTGGTTACTTAATCAGCTCTCTTACAGGCACATGGCGAATGCTGCTGCCCTTTAATTCCGGCGACTGATGACTCGTCTCTCTATCGACGCTCGCGAGCCTCCGTCCAAGACTCCCACAGCATAAGACGTTCCACGTTTATCAGACATGCACTACAGATTCTGTACTCTCACAGAATGAAGAAGTTCAAGGGGAGCACAGAACAGCTTGCATATATGGGTCAACAGTAGCATTGTGTTTTTGGAAGATGCTTATCTCGGCAGACATGTGTATCTTATCAAGCTAGTATTAAAAATTTAGTCAGACCAGACACTGGCTGTTTCCCATGAATTTCACTCTATTTTCTGTTGCTTACAGTTTGATTACAGGGACAATGCAAGTCCAATCTGCTGGTTACAAGTTTTTGTTGCGACTTGGAATTACTTCTGCAATGTTCAACACACGCACTCTGGATAGTTTGCAGCCTCCTTTCACTAATTTGGCTGAAGAAGGAGCATTTACTCCTAGCGAACGACATAATCAGCGGAAACTCTTTCCGATACTGATAGATGGATTTTCAAAAGCTAAGAATTCTGATTACCAGTATCAACAACTATAATTTTCTAGGGTTACAAATTACAGACACCAACCGTTGGCTTTACTGGATGTCAATTTCTCAAGCAGCAGAAACTCACAGTCTTGAAACATATAAAACAAGGCACTTAAATAACCTTATCACTTAACCTTAACAAGAACATAACCTGGACTCTCGCAATGATGAACTCTCAAACTAGAATAAAATTCCAAGTGCATCGCCTCTTCTACTTCACAAAAAGCATCTTAGAAATGAGCATTGCTCAGACACAAAAAAAAAACAAGTTTATCAGCATTATCGGCGCTTAATCAGCAGATTTCACATCAATAAATCATTATTTGGGTTGAGTCCCAATAACTGCATAACAACAACCAGTGAATCACAGGAACTGGATTTTAGGGAAGAAATTCAAAGGACTAAATGCCAGGGCCTCTGTAATTTAGATGTGAAAACTCTGGTCACCCATTTACCACATTTGGTTGAATTCCTTCACCACTACTCCCCCTGCTGGAGTAGGGCTGGCATGAAGGAGGGGGACCCATGGAAGCACAACAAGTTTAACCTGCACAAAATCAGCTTCCTTCCTCGAGGTACCTTGCCTCGCACAGCTCTCTGCCACATGTGCTGCCTTGGCCTGCCATCAAGGCTGTGCTCCCCACATTTGCACTTCAGTAATATTTTATATTTCAAAGAGCTTCCTCTGGTGACTTTTCAATAGCATCAGCATTGTGCTGAATCATCGGAATTCCAAAGTGTACCTGACGCATCCTACTGCTGCTTTTGCATGGACACGATATCACTATAATCAGACTGAGGCATTAAGTTCTAGGCCCCCACCCCCCCACTCATTCCAGTGCAGCATCTTCACCGAGGACCATGGAAGCATCCAGACACTTTTCAGTGTTTTCAGAATATCCAGCTGCTCCAATTTAGCTTGTGAATGTTTGTTGATGGTGAGTTTTCATACTCCTGCCCTCCCCTCGGCCCCCTTATCTGTCCCTTTCAGTGGTTTAATGCTTCCTATCTCACTGCACCTGAATTGGCTAATCTTTGACAGATGGGGGAACTATGGGGATGGTGGCAGATTTCATCTGGAATGGCCACAAGGCTCTGGAGAACATCGCTCTGACCATCAGACACTGGGGATACATGCCTGGACGCTGGACGGGTCACTACCACAGAAATCAGGCCAGGGTATCAAGGCTGAAGCCAAATATGGTTGCCCTTAGTCAGCTGGGTACAGATACATGCCTGTCTTCCCACTTTAAAGCTGTTCAAGAATTCATACACTGGAAGATTATGTAAGCTAGCTAAAATAAACTAAGAAACGATGTGTTTTTTGTGTTCTTCGGCCTCAAATGTCATGTTTAAGACTGAACATAACTGCACGGCCGCCTTCCAGGGGGAGGGGGCAGCATAAATTACTCTAGCTGCTTCACAGCGCTACGCGGACTTCTTTGTAAATCAGCTTTTACTCGTGAGAGTTACAGTTACAGCATCACCTAAGACAGATGTCAGAAGGCAGGGGTGTGATAACAGGCACGAGAAAAGCTACTGCCGTCGAGAGTGTTGAAAATCTGCACTTGCACCAAGTTCATTAACGGTTTACCCTCCAAAAATAAACTGCCCATTTTTAATTTCACAGACGGCACACACGACGGTGTCTGGTATCTTTTGCATACCTCCCAACTCAGTCACCCAAAACAGTGCTGAAAGAAAACGTTACACGTAACGTCTACTAGAGAATGAAAAGCCTCGAAAATTCTCATCCTACGTTCTGTGATACAGGAGAGATGCACTTAATAGAACACAAGGTTCCAAAACAGGAGACAAAACAGCACTGGCAAAAGCAAAAATGATGAAATCACAAATTAACGGGAATTTTAAAAACCAGCGGGTTGTTTTGAGCTGGTAGCTGGAAAAATTCCTTCCTTCCTTCCTTCCATTCCAGCTTTCAGTCAGAAACAGATTATTTGAGCACCTCCGATTCTTGCTCCGTGAATGAGAGACTGTGATGTGGAACACAGGGTAAGGTTCTCATGAGGCTGAATGAAAGCAAAATCACCACCCGGGGGTGAGGGAACAGAGGAGCTCTTCATTGTGAATGCCGCACGCTGTCATCGTACCGTGCCTGCTTCCAGCGTATCATTAATAATTTATCATTCTGAGCGAATCAAATTAGGGGCGTCTCTGGAAGGGGAACTGGCTGCCAGACCAGTTTCCCTGAGCAGAGGAGGCCCACTGTAGATTCCTCCAAACTGGTGTACTGGTGTGATTCTGGAGTCTAAAAACAAAGCTAACTCACTGGCGATCTCACTGGCGATCTCACTGGCGATCTCACTGGCGATCTCGTCATTCTTCCTTTCTGAGAATGGCTAAAGAAACTCAGAACACCATTAAACAACTATCACCGCGGTATTCAGGAACAGTCAGCGCAGACAAACATCCATGTACCAAACTAGTCTTGTCACGATGCCAAATCTTCTAAATTTTCAAAGTTGCAATACCAAGAAAAAAAACTGAAATTCCATACCATTTTCGACATTCAACAACGTACATATTGTGACTCAGTAAAAAATTTCAATTGCAATTTTGTTGGCAGTGAAAACTTTACAAACTTTCGTAAACTCATGTCACAATATCTAAAAAAAAACTTTGCATTGCAGTGCCAGTGAAAGTACAATAAGTACAGCAGTAGCCATTGTAACCGCACTGAAATTTGTGTTCAGACATTCACAAGCAGTAAACACTATTAAAAATTAAGTTACTTTATCTTATTATTATAATGGATAATAAAACAGATATACATAACTTTTATATACCTTCTTTAATGCGTATCTCAATACACAAACACTTCTAACAAATGCACATCTCTAAAACTTTGTATCAACACTAACCAAATCAGCCTAAGATCGCATGTAACTGAACACAAGCCACAGGAGAAAAACAACTGCAGATCATTGTCTTACTGTGGAAATGTTTAACCACCTACCAAAAAAATGTTTTACCCCATTGAATAAATGCACGTCGTATCTCCACATCACACCTCTACCTCAGCTGTGTTTGCCCCCTTTGCCAATATTGTGCAGTGACACAATTTGCATACAGGCCTGCACATGTCCTGTGATCCGCCTTCATTTGCCACAGAGCCCCGGCATTTCCACATGCCACTCATACTGCAGTCTGTATCGATCAAGCGCAGTGAGAAAGTCCTGACGGGCCTCAGTGGTCAGAGCAAAACGGAAGTGCAGACTGCAGAATCCATACCATGAAGCACAAGGACCGAAATCATTTTCTATATGACAAAATCGATACTTTCGGTATTTTCGATACCTTCGACAGCACTGTACCAAACATATACTGAATCACGGCCCCTATAGCTAGTAATTGTGCAAAACAATGTCAAATGTTCAAGTCAAAACAATGCATAGATACTCCAAAGACCTGCATGCAGAAGCTCTATCACAATATTCCAAAAAACAAATAAATAAACGCAATAAGCCACTGCTGAGTCACGACAGCGGATTTGACGAAAGTCTAAGAGACAGTTCAGTTTGTATCGCACCAGAACGGGGCCGCAGTGGAAAGGCAATTAATTCCAGTATTGACTCGAGCTCTTGGGAACACAGCCAGTTGGTTTCAAGTCCCGCCAAGTGAAGGACCTTCTTTAAACAAGGAGGCTGGGGAAGCGAATCTGTGCAAAAGGCATTACTGGGTCACCAGTGCAGCTGCTGCTCTTTGAGAAACAAGCCTGCTTCGAGTTGCCAGTTTAAAAAGACTAAAGAAAGAATTTCCCAGAGTGATGGTGATGCATCTGGGGCTGAGCTGTGAGGATCTGCAACCTAGATATTAGATTACGTTTAATCATTGTTCAACTCTATGAGTCTATTCTGAAATAGACCCATATAAACACCATGCAATATAATCTTGTTAGAGGACAGAACAGCCCAGGAGTTCAGTATATTTCTGCTGGGGAAAGAAGTTTGCATTAGCAGATGCAATATTCATCCTGCAAAGTAGCAACATTTCCTTATTTCATACAGGGCACTGAGCTTAAATACTGGGAATCACCAAGTTGGATACAGGCTGAATACTAATGCAATATCAGGCTTCCTGTTTTGGGGACCGGAATGAAAGTTGAGAGCATCTTTGAATAAACCTCCTTCCATTTTTACTCTAAGGTGACAGGTTCTGAATCATCAGTTTGGATTTTCAGAGTAAAAAAAAACAGAGGAGTGTTATCCCAGAGAGGGGCACGGGTTTGAAAAACTGGAATCATTAGTAAGCAAAATTTTCCATGAGTTGGAAGGAAAACCTAAAAACGAAATGTGCCTCTGATGGCCGAGGCCACTGGTGCCACTAGAATCTGATAAAAAAAAAATACAACGACAAAAATACATTTAAATAGCTGGAATTAAAAAGTATCTGCAGCTGTTAAATTTAGAGTTGTTTCCAGTCCAGTGGAACAGCTCTGAAGCCCGATATATCTTAAAAAACAAAAACATTAAAAAGCTAAAGATAACGTGTTTGTATTTTTCGAGCCCTCTGGGGTCATTTTCGCAACACAAGTCCACTTTACGCTATTGCACGGCTAGGCTGGGCTCATTGTGAGGGTCTGCACAATGAAAGCTCTGTTTCCCAGGCCGCATAGAGAAATGGGCTCACTGCAGAAGAGATGGCAGAACCCACCTCCCCCCCCCCCACACACTCACTGGCATCCCGTTCCCATACCACCACAACCTTTCACAAAGAGCATCTGTTTGCCACGCTGGCACCGAAAGTCGCTGCAAGCCTGAGAGATTTTGTAACACGGAATGGCATTAACACAAAAAAAAGGGAAAAGAAGGACATGCCTTTCCCTTCGGATGCGGGGGCCCTTAATGCTCATGACGTCATCAGTATGGCTGCTGCACCGCCTAGTACGTTTATCAACAGTGACCTTGTCGTACTTCGCACCATTTCTCCAAAACACGGGGAGTAGAGTTACACAAGTTTCTCTTCATTTTATAAAAGGCACCCTGCCGATATTTAAAAATCAAAAATGTTGATCAAAATTTTGATATAAAGTACAGCTACTCACAATAAATACTCTTAAGGCACCCACAGACAGCACACACTTTATTGCAAAAAAGACTGTCATTTTCAACACATAGTCTAATCAAAATGTGCAATGACAACACGGCTGGCAAGTCAGCCCGTAAAAGTCATATACTTTCAGAACTGCTTATTTACATAATTAAAATAGTATTTTACTGCACTGCAGTTTATTCACTTTCTATATGCGGGTATGCACGTGAAAGGATACACAAGTTAGATAATTAAGTTACTGTAAATAATGTGGTTGCAACAAGATCCGCTTACATATAATACTTATTATTATTATTATTATTATTATTATAAATTATTAGGCCTATTGGTATTAAATTGCACTGAATTACATATATTCGTTTTCTGAATTTTGCTAAAACAATTAGAATAATCGAAAACACGCGCGCGGCCCGATTTAATCATATCATACAATTCGTATCAGACTTCAAACTCTATACATATTTCGAATATTCAACGCACTTACAGAATTAAGTTCCGAGACACAAAGCTGCCTTAGAATTAGGCTACCTTTTTAAAATTAATTATTTAACAAGACCAACATGTGCGTGATCATAACAGAAGTTACGTTTATTTCGAAAAATGCGCAATATCTCATATGCCTCGTCTGTATAGAGGCGACCTAAAATTTAACATTAGCATCACTGTTCCGCCAATGCAAGCCGCGCACTGTCATTGTCACCGCGTCGCTTTTATTGTAGTCGAAGTCTCCCGCATAGTAACACGAATAAACCGCTAATCATACATAAATATCTGTATGTGTCAATGACCACTGAAATGCCCATTTATTACAGATAAATCCCGGGACTGGCACGTCGGGCTGCAGGTCCATTGTCACGCTTGACACCCACTGCATTTCAAAACGATAGACCTGTAAGACGCACTTACTGCTTGAACATCCTTTCCATGTCTTTGATTTGCTTCCTGGAGAATTCCTTAAACTCAGTGTAGGGGTTGAAGACCTTCATGGTACGCGGATGATGCTCCCCTTCATTCATTTCCCCGCGGCGCAGCAGCTTAGCGCCCAGCTCCGTGTCGGCGCTCGCCGTGGCCGGCTTCTCGGCTCCGTTTTCGCGCGTCTTGTTCACGATCACCGGCTCTTCTCCACCCCCTTCACCGATCTGAAGACGCCGACTCAGCTTCGTTGTCAGCTCGTCGGAAGCCATGTCTTTTTAAATTATTTCAAATAAAATAACTACTAAACAAATAAAATGCTACGAATAGAAATACCTACGGTCCATAGGCAACAGATTCGTTATTGCATCCAATCACTATGCGGACTGGTGCTCTTCCTCCTGAGGTCTGAGTTACAATGAACTGAAATCTCGAGATTACGGACCCATTTGTACAGTACAATAAACTAATTCAAGATCCCCTTTCCTTAAAGGGGCACAGCGCCACTGTGCAGGAAATCCTGCGGCGTTCGAATTTCTCGGGTCGCACTTTCCTCACGGCGAAGCTCCTACGTCTGAACATACACCACGCCTCTTAAAGAGGCGTAGAAACCCACAGAAATCCACAAAAACAAATAGTTACAAATTGCATCATACGTGAAAATTTGAATATTTCCCAAAATATTCGCAATTTCCCGTTTGTTTTTTGTTTCCGCGCTGCTGTGCACTGCTTAATGCAATTTTTAAATGCAGTATTCATATTAGGGAATTAAATGCTTACATAATTTTTTTTCTTCATCTGTGCTAATTAATATTTCAAAGTACATGTGTTGTTCATGTGTATCGCTATTCACCTGAATCTTTCACCTAACAACATTTGAATGATCTATATCTTGTTATTGCAAATTATTTACAATGTGGGACTATTATAGATTGTATGGCCTGTGGTACACGCAACCTCTATTCTAATGTTGCATTAAAGTTATTTGAAGTTCAGCTAATAGTTTTAGACATCTAATATCACTAGGATTAAACGAACCAAAAACGAAATTAAACCGAATCACTAATATAATATTTAATGACATCCAAAAACAATACCAAACTAACGCCATCCAATTTAAGTGCTGTGCAAGATTCATTCGGCCGTTTCGTTAAAGCGACCTCGCCAGGGAGAATTAGATACTACAGCCAGTCGGTCACATATTGTTATAATTACTACCCACCCACCCATATTCTAAGCGTTTAGTCTGGCCGGGGCTGGAGTCTATCCCGGGCAGCACGAGGCTGGCGTAAACCCTGGACGGGATGCCAATGCATCTCAGGCGACACACACATCTATGCATTAAGGGCAATTCAAAGATACCAGAGATACCAGACAGAAGAAACCCACACGATGCGGGAGGAGCATTCAAACTGTAGCCAGTGCTGCGGCGGTTTTCGACCCTAAACCCCGTGACACCGAGTCACTGTGCCACCCTGTTATTAGAGTTCATCGATGTCGTTGATGTTGCATCGGATAATTCCGAGCGCTTATGTGATGTTTTTCAGTTACGCAACTGGCGTCAATGGTTGAATTAAGGAGGAGGGTCGTTTTAAGGTTATCTTACAGCATTAAATAAATTCAATGCCACTTATGTAAACAGAGGGCATGAAAAGTAGTGACGAGTGGCACATGCTACATTAAGATATGGCATACTTAAAGATATATCTATACTTAAATGTAGGGATTTCGGTAACACTTTACGTCAGGGGACGCAAATAACGTAGCTAAACACTCCAACTTAATGCATTAATTAACCAGAAACTACAACTATAACTCATAACTTCGTATATTTCATGCAGTTACCATATCGATTCATGATTTGTACTTGAGGTAAGTCACTAAGTTACTTGTTCCCCCTCAAGTGTCACGTTTGATAATTTGGTGAAAGATTTAACACTTACATGATTAAAATAAGGAAGTCACTTTTAAGTTCTTGCGGCACGGAAACTAAAATATGAAAAAGTTATTTGAAACGTTTGAAAATATTAAAATCTAATGTTGAGCTCCTGAAAGAACTCTGTTCTGTAAAATAGACACAATTTAAATGACACATCAGTTTACGCCTTACACAAACATCATCATCACCGTCATCATCATCATCTTCATCATCATTATATATATATTCGTATATACGTTGTGTTTCGTTCATTTTTACAACCCGGAGTAGAATTGCAAAATCATAAATACAGTCACAGCATTTATTAAACCAGACATCGTTTAATTATCCATGACAATTAAACATGAGTACCAGAGTAATTGATTATACATCATTGCATAATCATGCATTTGTGGAGCAAAGGTAATGAAAACATATTTTATACCGTTACGATGCTGTGGTTGTTCTGAAGAACTAAAGAACTAAATTTGTTCAGATGCTTTGAAACCCACGTCAGCAGACACTGGATAGCTACAAACAGATGATTATGGTCAAATGATAACTGACAGCTAGAAGAAGGGAATGATCCTGTAATTTTCACCAAAGCCCATTTAACACAGTGGCAACAACTTGCTAACAATGTTTTCCTCTAAAAAAATGTATTATTGTTTGAGTTATTGAAGAAATTCCTCATTGGAATTTATTTTTTATTGAAAAAGAACAGAGAGCAATAAGAGTGTTTCTCATCTGTGTAACTAAGGCAATAGGTTTAATATACACGTCACACTCAAAAGGCAGCTATAAGTATTTAGCGTCCACCAGGGCTGGAGTGTCCATCTGGTATTCTGGGCATTTTCCCAGTGGGCCGATGGTTATGTGGGCCAGCAAAATTGATCACTCGGTAAAGTTCATCGTAGGGACAGCCCAGCTTGGTTAAATCTGTCACGGGGAGCCGCAAAGCGCGGGCCAATTTTAAATCCGTCTTCAGCCAGTTTAATTTTGTCTCGGATGGTGTGCCCAACACACAGGCGGCCTCAGTGCCGCCTATGAGACTGACCGGTTGAACTGAGCATCCCTGGGTGCCCACAGTGCACTTGTTCTTAGGATTTGAACCAACAGCCTTGAGAACACAAATCCACATCCTACAGATTGAACCAGCTGCTTATTTTCTATAAAATACCCCACTGGCAAAAGCAGTGAAAAATCACAATTAGTCCCATTCCTTTTTGCATATTTTTAACAGGTTTTTTCGTATTATACATTTTACTGGTCCACTGTCTGCATATCCAGGCAGATTTCTATAATTATACATATATATTTCACTAACTTTGACCTTGGGAAATTAGCATGTTACAAATGCTATATTATAGCTCCCCATTCTAGTTATACGATATCAGCAGCTAATGGTAAATGAAAGCTAATGCTTTAGCCTGCACCTGCCAGAAGGCGCTGGCTAAAAACAGCTACTGTTTCAGGCAGCGCCTGCTGGGAGTGACTGCATGCGCAGCTCGTCATCATGACACGCCGCTACACCCAAAAGCAGCAGAAGCAGGGCCTGACGAATGCGTCAGCTCCGCCGCAGCAGACCTGCGATGATGCATCCAGGGGAGCTGGAGACTCCGACGTCGTGAGAGAACTGCAGTGGGGAGAGTGAGACTGGGGGGAGGGTGGAAAGGGGGCGGGAGGCGCTGCTGTGACGGAAAACCCCCGTTTTCATTCTCAGGTCCAAGAAGCATCACCTTCAGCCCGTCACTCTCTTTCACTGGCACCATTGCGGCTCTCGTTCAGCCATCTCCACTGGAGAGGAGGCTCTCATCGCCGGGCTGGAGGGTCCCGCAGGGGGTGTCGCAGGAGAACAGGCGGGCTCCACATCATGTCTGGGCTACAAAAAATGCACCGTTAAGGAGCCACTACAACAAACGACTTTTCCATCTTACCGAATTCATCAAAAAAAAAAAAAACGTAAAAAGAAAATGTAGAAATAAGACTGTCCATTCAAAATGAAATCTATACTGAGAAAGACCTCGATGTCAGAATTGGCACAGAGCACTGTTTCCCAACCTGGTCCTCAGGGACCCACAGACAGTCCACTTTTTCGCTCCCTTCCAGCTCCCTGCCAGACAGTCCACATTTTTTTGCTACCACGAGCTGGGAGGGAGCAAAAACGTGGACCGTCTGCGGGTCCCCACAGTGGGTTGGGAAACACTGGCTTAGAGACAGGAAGCACCATAGCAGGGCGGAGCTGGCCTTTGTCTTGATCTCTAGATCTTCATGTATAGGAAGTAGGGGGATGGCAGGAGTGGGGGATTCTATCGGTTCCATTTTTGCACAGGAATTCACCCCCCGTCCCCTTTCCACTCCAAGAAGGAGGGCAGCAGGTGGGGCGGCTGGAAGAGGATGTGGCCGAATGACCTGAAGCTTTCGAGCTCATGTCCCACGAGAGGCCGTCGTTACAGTTTCCTACAGCGTGATACGTTACCTAACTCACTGCAAAAGTGCCAGAAAAGCAGCTAGATGAAGGGGCTGGATATGTGGAGTAATAGGAGTCCTGCTTTATGCGTGCGGATCATCTCGGAAGGTGCTAAGACGGCGACACCATCAGGCACAACTCGGTATGACCCAGCAGCCAACGTGGCTGTGCTGGAGCAGACAAGCGCTTTCAGTTCCGGTGCCCGAAAAACGGGCCTGAGGATTCAGGGAAACAGGAGGCCAGGGTCACTGCGAAGGAACATCGACATCATAATGCAGCAGAGACAATCCGGCACCGAGCTGACCGTACCCCCACTGCCTGGGGCAGCGTCTCCTCCCCACTGCAGAGTGTGGGGGGGTCCCAGCCGGAGCCAGTTCATGTTTGTTTCATTGCTGCATTTCGTAGATGTTTGAGTGACGAATAGGTTTCCCATGATTAATGCCTCCACTGTATCTGTGATACACACCTCTCACCACTCCAGCCCAGATTGTGTCTGATGCACAATCTCTTGGACAGTGTAAATTCCAAACAAGGTAAATAAGATATTCTTTAAGGCGAAGCAGTGCAGTAATTAAGTGTGGATGCCCAAATCACCCTGAGGACACGTTACGTCCCACACGACCCAGGGCTCAGAGCACCTCTGTGGGCGTCGCTGTCCTCTGCTTCTGCTCCTTCTCTCGGTTCTTCAGCTGCTCCTTCAGGACCTCCACCTCATACTCCTTCTTCTTCAGCCTCCTGTGCAGGCCGGGTTTCCCAGAAGCGGCCTGTCCAAGGGAGATACAGACAGCGACGGCAGGGGTGACAGATGGACCTACAGACAATGGTGTTTCAGTTTACTCAAATGCCGCATCGATTTCCGCACAGCGCCACAAACACCACAATATTAACTAGCAGCAGGGGATGGAAAATTGAAGATAACTGTTGAGGGTGTTGTTTCATAGGGCAGGACTCCCTTTTTCTAATCACACAGCTGACCAATGCCGGACTAATTCATGTTTAGTACTTTTCTGAATCGTAGTACCACAGTGACCTGACTCTGCTGCAGAGGCACGGCTAGTGATTTCAGACCACATGAAAGCATATCATATTGGGTCCCCAGCCCAGACCAATCCAATTATGTTGTAATTTTTTTTAGAGCCCCTGAGCATCATTCCCCCCCCCTCCCTCGCCCTCCCCCGCTTCACAATGGCCCTGCTTCTCTGGAGCACATTTCCAATCCATGGTCTTCATCACCTTTCCTTATCCTTACATAGGAGTCAGTGCTATCATACATCAGACTCTATTTGTGGTAAAGAGGGGCAGCACAACGTTTCACTGCAAATGGAAAAGACGAAAGCTATGTGCCCGCCCCCCCAGCATCCTGCTTACGAAGATCCTGGCGAAAGAGACAGCGGCAGTCACACTGTGACACCCTGCAGTGGGGGTACCATCTCAAACAGGATTCCCTGCCAATTATCTGCCCTTCCGAAAGAACCAGCCAGCTCAGCTTACAGTCCCGGGGGAACCCTCGTTTTGGATATAAATCATTCAGAAGTAGTGAAGTCATTGATCTTTTCCTTTACAAGAGAGACAGAAGACTTGTCTATCCTGTGATTAGGTGAGGTGTAATTTTAATAACAAAGACATCAAAGCTACAGGTTTGAACTGTGTGGAGCCACAATGATCAAAAATGTTCCCAGAGGTACCGTAGTGTGTAATACAGGTGCATTGTGGGATACGCAATACACTGAGCTATATAAATTATAATAGGCAAATCTCTTCTGAGATGCAGGGAGAATTTAACTAGTACCCTGGCCCTATTACTCAAGGAAATACAGGAAAGATAAAATTGTAGTTTGCAAAGGAGAGATTTAAATCACTAAGAGCCTTCATCAGAAAGGATAAACTGCACTTACCTTATCACGACATCCATCCTGGACGCAGCTGTGAGAGACCACCCACCCGCTCCTTGGTGTCAGTCGCTCTGAAGCCACACCCTGTGAAGGAGGGGGAAGGTGGGGGATAAAGTAAGTTGCAAGACCTGCTCTGGTTGGAACAACAAACAGACCACATGATACAGGGATGGAAAGATGGAATGGGGATTTTTTTCCTTGTATATAAGTGGAGGTGGGCTAAGCAAAATGGTGGACGGTAGACAAGATGCAGACTCCTACAGCAGTAGAGGTACAGTGTCACTTAGCCCTGTCCCCAACTGGAACTCACTTTGCGCTCTTTGATGGCCTTGTTGAGGCTCAGTTCCTGCGCCAGGCGGTCCTGGCTGCGACGCAGGGCCTCACGCAGCAGGGAGCTTTCTTGCTTCTCTGCCTGCAGCTCCTCCCTCAGACTGTCCAGCCGGCCCTGGAGACGCTGACCCACGGCCTGGCTCTGCCTGCAGGGGAAGAGCAGCCTGGCCAGATCCTCGTGGGCTGGTGCACCTCATTCAGTCATGCAGTCACACCCTCGTTGCTTCTTAGTTTTCGCCAGGCACTCAGTCATCACCCTTCCACAGCTCTCACTCAATCTTCACTCGCTCACTCATCACTGTACCTCCAGACTTCCTGCTCCCGCTGATACTCCTGTATCTGCGCCTCCTTGCATCTTGCCCGCTCACTCAGCAGCTCTAGGTCCCTCTGCCTGCAGGAGCCCAGCTTCTCCCTCTCGGCCCGAGGCAGAAACTTCAGGGACGAGCTTCCCGACAGCCGCACTTCTTCCATCTCCAATGCTTCACTCAAGGCCCGCACCAGGTCCAGGTACTGGGGGGTTGTGGCCAGCATCACAGATGTGAGGGGGTCAGGATGTGTGCTTTAGGGACCAAGATTATGGTACTGTGTAACCTAAATATCCTCAGCATAAAGGAGCAGATGCATAAACAGGCAAAGTGTAAAATGAGTTATTCACTTTATTTTGAAGGAAAGCAGTAACTGGTGATTAGTGAAGGCTAAAATGTTGCTTCATGAACCATTTGCTGTATTTTTCACCCCACCAGATGGCGCTCTCTGTTCAAAAAAGGGCTGAAAGCAAGGGTACTAGCTAATGAGGTGAAAAAACACCGCAAATAGTTCATCAGGCATTGTTTTGATCATCACTACTGGTGATATTATGTTCGAAACTGAGGCTTTGAAGCATGTAACGAGTTCAAAGGAGCGTTTCTGCCTAAGCCTTGCGTCG
Organism: Brienomyrus brachyistius; assembly: GCF_023856365.1. Lineage (NCBI taxonomy): Eukaryota > Metazoa > Chordata > Actinopteri > Osteoglossiformes > Mormyridae > Brienomyrus > Brienomyrus brachyistius. Next base: position 3,748,633 of record NC_064538.1, on the reverse strand, counting down.
AGGGTTGTATCACTCTCAGAAAATCAGGTGATCGATGACAAAGAAGCATTGCATTCCAGGGGGAAATTCTATTGATTCAAGTCCCAAATTGTCAATAAAAGGAAATGTGGCCTTGTTCGTTTTGTGGGTAATATTGGTTGGTTTGAGGATTATGAGTGTCTTGCTGAAAAGATCACTACTGAGAGCTGAAATTTCTGAGGCACACGTTAAATGTATATATTAATGGCAAACTTGAAACAGCATTTCAAAATGTTTCAAAACCTTTGTGATATTTTCGTTCTGAAATCTGTATCAAAATGACAGTCATATGACCACATTGAACAGAGCTTCATAAAGTCATATTATTTCTAAGCGATTCCATTGTTTTGCTTCATTTCAGCTCAGTCTGAGGAGTCGAACAGATTGTCTTTCTTATTAGAATACTTGATACACTGTAGACTTATGAATTAATACAGGTCAGGTCAGGTTAGATCAGAATTAATTCATAATTAGACAAAATCAGTGTTTAATCAATATGCCTTTACTAATAGCAGGTCCATTCTGTTTTTGCATGTTCCTCCAAGGGAGCACTATTCATTATATCTGTTTAGATGTTTCTATGAAGCAATAGTTTGAACATATTGCAAGATTGAAAGATTGTTTCTAAGTCATTTGTTTAATTTGTCTCTATCTCTGAGAAACCCCATTTTGTCAGCACTATATTACCCAGTATGTGTCACTAGTGCACATTGTATTAAAAGAGGCTTTGAGTAATGAACTCTTTGGCTGGAAAGCCTCCACAAGCCTCCACAAAGCCTCGTTTCAGCATCGCCAGCCATTATTAAGCAGCTATGTGATGGTGTCACACTAGTGGCCAGTTAAAAAGAAACACATGCTTGTGGATGCAAACAATTCCTCCAAACAGTGAGTCATGTGGCCACAGCACAGGCAGCACGCAGTGAGGATGAAGAGGCCCACTTACTGTTTAGCTACGCATTAAAACAGCAGTTCTTCGCAATTTTGAACATGGTGTGATTGTTGCCGCTAAACGTGGTGATCCTGGCATCCTTAACATAGTCTGGAGCAGTGTTTACCAATCCAGTCCTCGGGACCCCCAGAGAGTCCACATTTTTGCTCCTACTGGGAGTTGGGAGGGAGCAAAAACGTGAACTCTCTGCGGGTCCGTGAGGACTGGGTTGGGAAAACTGGTCTAGAGAACCTAAAGAAGCAGGGAGCACCTTGTTGACGAGAGAGGTCAGATGAGAGAATGGCCCGGCTTGTTAAAGCTAACAGGACAGCCACACAGGCTCAGTACAGCAATGCTGTACAGAATTCACCTTCCGTTGAAGGTATAAGTGAATTCTACCCAGGACTAGCAAGATTCACCTAATAAACAGTCCATGAAGTACATAATGTGAACAGAAGAGATGACACAGACATGTCTGTTTAAGATCAGCCCCCAGCCCAGCACCGTCTAATACTGACTGTTCTTTCGCTGAGGTCCAGAGTGTCGCATAAGTCCAGTCTAGCTGTCTGCTCTACGCTCTCCTGGCTCTGCACCAAGGTGACCAGGCTGAAGTCCTGCAATATCAACAGCGTGACGTTCAGCTTCTTGTAGCTATAATCATATAAAGCATTTAACGTTGGGCTGTGATAAGAGCAGGTCAGGAGAAGCTGTACCTCACAGGTGCCAGTTACATTTCCTTCATAGGCCAACTGGGTTCTCCATTCGTTCGGCGCCTGTCTCATTAGCGCCACCTGCTGGGCACAGAGCTCTGGAGGCGACACTGAAGGAGAATTTTTCATGCAAGAGAAGGTCTTAATACTCTTGGTGAAGGAATATGTTTTACATTACATTTTTACATCTTAGATAAATGAACATAAAACACAATATAAACTGATCTGTGCATTTTAACATGACCAAGCAAAGAATATGTGTATATTCGATAGGATATCGGTTATCTTATTTCTAAAATAACTACCTTTAGATTTTCCAGAGTCTGACTCACTTACTTGGGGACACCGAGGCACGATCCTTACCCCTGGACTCCACTGGGCCCTCCGGCTGTCGCCAGATCCTGACCTGGACGTGATTGACCACATCAAAAGAGATGAGACAAGAAAAAAAAAACATTACTTGCTTACAAAGAGGATGAGGGAGCAGGGATTGGCTGCTAGAAATGGCACAGCACCAATGAGATGGAAGCTCATTAACACCGTGAGTTCACCAATAGGAAGTGATAATATAACAGTAAAACAGACACAAGCCTGTGGGACTCTCTCTCCTATAAGTGAGATAACACAGTCAGGCAGTCCAGGGCCCGTAGTTAGCAGGGGTCCAGTCTCTTGTTGGCTGATATTCCCTCACGTGATGACAGACAAGTGAAATCGCGATACAAAACATATTTTGTAGTAGAAACATAAAGGAGTGTGCTCTGTATGACTTATTAATTTGGACGGGGAGACATCAGCATTTACATAAAAATCCACATAAAACAGGCTGAGTTTCTTAATCAGTTTGTTACCTGCTGGGGGGGGGGGGGGGGGGATAAGCCTCTGCACTCACTATTGCTATAGGCTTACTTACCTCTGCAGGGTTGTAGCCTCCTTCAGGTTGTGTGTCCAGCGGCGTCTCAGCGCTGGCTTGCACCTGCAGGTCCTTCTGACACTGTCTGCCAGCACACACACAAATAAGGCACCATTTACACACGCCACATAATGAAGCTGACATCCAAAGATACTCGAGGATCAAAATCACACTTCAGGAGACTTGTTTTCACTGCTTTCCCAGCTGAAAAGCCAGACTTTCAGAGAGCATGTGAATTAGACTCAGTATCCACCCCCCCACCCCCCCCCTTAGGAGAATGAGGACAGATCCTGTCAAAAGGCAAGAGAAAACAAGACAAAAAATTCTGTAACAAACTCATCTGCCAATGGCATCCCATCCAGTATTTATTTAATGTGCACTGTCCTCCACCCAGAAACGCAGTGTTTCCAGTGTTGCTTTTAGGGACAATCTGGCATTTTATTTGTACTGAATTAATTAGCAGAATTCCATCAGATGTTCAAGCACGCTATAGTAAGAATACCATATTAGTACTTTACTAACAATGAGGGCTTAATTCCATACTGTACTGTAATATCAATTGATTGAGAAATGCTGTGTTCTTGGATTTAAATGAGTAACTTCCGTCCCAAAAAAAACCATGAAATCATCCTCCATGAGGAAGCCTGTGTGTAATGGTGAAGTCCTGTCCGAATTGGGCTCCATCTAACAGCCTTCGCTTTCTGGGACAGATTCTGGATCAATGTGGTCTGTTTGCATGATGAGTTTCAACCAGTTGGAAGGATGGATGCTGGACCATGTGATGCGGCAGAACTGCAGTTTTACTGCTGTACCTGAACTCCTCCCTCACTTTCCGAAGCTCCTCCCCCTTCTGCTCCACCAGCTGTGACATCTGGCTCAGTTTCTGAGTGAGCATGCTCAGTTGGACCCTCTGCTCGACCACCATGGCCCTGTGTTGCTCCAGCTCCACCTTTTGCTGCTCGCTCAGCTCTCCTGCACGTGCAAAGCAGGCGGGTGACTGTGCAGAACCTGAGCCAGCCTGTGCTGCCAAACTAAGGCCACTCTCACACACAGAGAATGTTTACATCATCTTCCAAACTTGGTACACGAAGTCCATAAGTAAAATGTTTTGTAGGTTTAGGTAAAAATGTCTTGCCATATAACATGCTTTTAACGTGTATTTTTTGTTAAGAGTCAGGAAGAATATATGGTCCTACCGTGAAAAAGGCACCTATATACAGTGCAGCCATGGCAACAAGTGAAAACAGGGCCTACTGTGGCAAGAATGCAATGTGCAACTCTAACTGCAGATCTCCTCACCCGTCATGTCAGACATCCTTGCATTGGCGATGGCCAGCTCACGGCTGAGAGCGGCGATGACATCACCCTGGGCCCCCACCTCCTCCCTCGCCTCAGACAGCGCTTCCCTGGGGTAAAAGACAGGCAGCGTGAGTCTGGCTCCAATCCACAAAAGTCAGTGATGAGAGAGGCGAACAGATGTGTTACCGACTTCGGTGGGGAGACTGTTCACAACCTCGAACATTATAACTGAAATATGAATCAAAATATATAAAACTTTTTATATCACAAATATGTGCGCGTGTGTGGATTAGGTTTATATTACATTGTAGGGATCAAATGGCCCCCACAATGTAATAAAAACCTGTTTATTTGACATTGTGGGGACCCTTTTTCAGGTGGTCTAATCTGTGAATACAATCAAAGAAGTAAAAATGCCAAAAGTCTCGTATTTTGTTTGGTTACTTGTAGTTAAGGTTAGGGCTGGGTGGGGCTTAAAGTCCTCATGCTGGGATTAGAGTTTTCCCCATAGAAATGAATGGAGGGTCCCTACAAAAACATAATCACAAACTTGTGTGTGTGTATGTATGTATGTGTGTGTTTGCGTTGTGTATGTACAGAGGTATATTAGTGCTCATATGTACCCAAACCCATAAAATACTAAAACAAAAAGCAAAACAATTCATTTCTAAAAAGCCTGCTCTTTTTGGGAGACTGGTCCCTCTCTCATCTCGGCACTGATACATGGATACTGTGGCTGGATTGTACCACAGTGACACAGCTGTGGCTAAGCTGAACTCCATGTCATCCGCGGTGCTGAGACGAGCAGGCAGCCACGCTGACTCACAGTGTTCTCTCCCGCTCTTCACAAGCCGCGTGAATCTGCCCATCTAACCCCTGTCACATCACACTTCTCTCGCAGCCGCGAAGGCTTGTAATGCGTTGCGGAGGCTCTGACTCATTACGCAGAGTGAAGCATTGCACTGGTTCACTGAGTCATTACAGGCGGTTCTCCTAGACTGAGAAAAGCAGCTGAGTTTTCAGTATCCTTGAGATAGAGACGTTTCGTTGCATCGCGCCGCGCGGAACTCCTGCTGGTTCGGAAAGACCAGAGAGGAGCGAGACCTCTTTTCGGCTGAAAGAACGAACGGCAGTTTTGGAAGCGAAGATTTTACAGCTCCTCCTCGGCTATTCACAGGCAGCTGGAAAACACAAAAAATGTTCTTTCCTCGGGTTTTTAGAGGACACCCCCAACCCCACCACTGTCGGTTTCTACTGCTATATAACAGCATCATGGGGAATCAACAGTTTCAGCAGATAATCAAGATTCCTTTCAGATGACATACCACAGTTATGTAAGCACTGCAATTTAGCTACCATAAATCAGACCTATTCAAATTTATAACGTGTAAGGGAAGTTCTGAGGTTGAAACTAGATTTGAATGTTGTACTGTAGATGGATCACGCCTCACAGAAAATAACTACCCACATTGACAAGAAAGGTTAAGGTTAAGCAAGCGACACATTAGTGCAGAAATTATTCCAGAAAGTGCACCTATAATAGCAACATGTATTACAGGTAGACCATGCCTCACAGCAAGAACCATTTGACAAAGGTTAAGTAAGAGATGTGCTAATACTGTAAAGCAGAGACCTTAAAATCATAATCGTAAATTCAAACAACAGGGAGTTACTACATAAGAGCTAGAAGATGAAAAATTTATGTTCCTCCATTAGTCACAGCCTAGTAACAGAGACATTGGCTGGATGGTAAATTTGACTTAACATCACTTGCAGTTCATTCCTTGAAATACATCCTCCGTCCTCCACTATCAAGACCCAATAAGTCAGACAGCAGTGGGTGTAACCAATCCTGATCCTCACGGGGGTGCTGCTTTAGTCCTACGTTGTTAATGATCATCGCTGAAGTAATTATTTGTATCATAATTCACTGCTGTAGGCAGTCCGGATGTCACTGTTAAATAACATATGCTCTCCAAACACTGCACTCAGGAACCAGTGCTCTCTGTGTCAGCAGCTTGCTAATTACCCCATAGATACAGCAGGAAGGCACCTTAAATCCAGGCCGCACTGTGTACCTGGCCATTGCGAGGCTCTCTTCCAGCACCAGCACCTCAGGGTTCTTCTGTCCCTCAGCCTTAAGGTCTCCGAGTTTCTCCTCTGCAGCTACAAAAAAAAACACCACCATGCATCATGACAGCCTTGGAGAGCACAGTGCTGGAACTCACTGCGCTCCATATGAACCATTACCAGGCACGATACACTCATTTTTAGTAGCTAAATACATTTATGTTTGACATTTAAAAGGCACCAAGGCACCAATAAGAAGAGTAACATCCCTAAATATCTGCAAGACCATCTCAAATACAAGCCTGAGCAACATGCATCCCTCTGGACAAACGAGAAAGATAAACACTGAAAGCATTCACAACAGAGATAATATGAGGAGCTACAAAAAAGCTGAGATACAAGCGTTTATGTGGGTGTGCAATTTACTTATCTACAGTCTGTGTGTAACCTACACTCCTGAAATTTTAACTACGTCAATCTGTTTTTAGTAAAATATACATCTTCATGAACACAGCGTAGCGACAAACCAAATAATGCTTCCACAACATATATGTGCATAATTAATACATGCCCATTGTCACTCACATGTCACTTAAATATTTTACCAGGAACATTCCCCGTTGAACAGTAAAACCTAATAATTTCTTTATCAGATGCAGTGATGAACTGGGATTCATTTTCACACTGTATTTGTCTAAGCCAGTGTTTCTCAATTCAGTCTTTGGGGACCCACAGACAGCCCAGAGGTTCCCAGGGAGCTGGGAGAGAGCCAAAACTGTGTGGCTGGGAGTTTGGACGGAGCAAAAACATGGACCAACTGTGGGTCCCAGAGGACCGGATTGGGAAACACTGGTCTAAGCAGCCCTCGATGTCCCCTGTCCACACCTCTCAGCTGCCCCCTTAGGGTGTCCCTCTCCTTCTCCACATCCTCCAGCTGCTGCTCCATGGCCACGATAGTGTGTGCATGCTGTCGCACTTGTTCCCTGTATTCTTCCTCTTGGCCCTGCCAGTGCCTCCTCTCCAGCTCCGCCCCTTTGTGCTCTGCCTCAGCTATTGCTGCCTCCAGCGCCGTCTCCCGGGTCCGGACCTGCTCCTTCAGAGCAGCCTGGAGGGATGTGGGTGACCAATGACACTACCTTCGGGGTCTCATGCCGAGGGCACGTCCAAAATAGCATACTTGCACAGTATGCACTGAATTTTATTAGAAGCGTACTACTTGTCTGTTAATATAGTCCGTACTGTATGTATTCTTGGGAACAGTATTTGTGCACTGCAATCACCATCTAGCATATTATTTTAGCTGTATATTTACTAGTGATCTAGCTTGAACCCCCCCCCCCCCACCAAAAAAAAGTTAAAACTGTTAAATACTATCAAGGTAAAAAAAATACATATTTGAGTCAACTCAACATTGTTTTCTACTTAGATTTGTACAGAGAGGGCACTTCCTATGCCATCTGGACACAAATGTCTGGTCATGCAGCGTTCTTCATCTCTGGTTGCAGCTCCAGAGGCCTCATGGGATTTTGTAGCTTCCATGCTTCAGAATGTTACAGAATGTAGTATGCCACCCGAATACCATTCACCTACTGTCTCATCCATACTGAGGATTCGGACATACTGCTCGCTTTGCATACTATATTTCGCCTACTACATAGCAAACAAGTATGCAAACAAGCATGCACCCCAACACTTCCTGCTGACCCCGCCCTTCTACCTCAGCTTTCCTGAGTGACTCCAGCTCAGCCCTCAGTCCATCTAGCTGATGCCTGAGTGTAGCTTCCTCCTTCTGGTAGGTCTCCATTGCCTGCAGTGTTAGGAAAGGTCCTATTCAGATGAATCACAAACAGTGGCTCTTTCTAATACCACTTCAGTGGCCCGTGATCATCCTAAAGTCTGTATATACAAGTTATGTCACCTCCAGGTAGCATTTAAGCAATTAAGGTACTAGAACTGATACCAATGGGTTGTCAGTTTAATCCCAAAAGGACACAGGATCTTCTACAGAGGTACTCAACTGGTCCAAATATAAATGATACAAGCTTGGATAAAGGTGGCAGTGAATCTATGAACTCAGAGTAATAAAAACTGATTACGAGCTGTGATTTGTTATTGCGGACACGCCTGGGAAGTTACCTGCATGAGCTCTGCATTCTGGCTTTGCAGTTCCTGCAGGTGGCCGAGCTGCGCAGACAGCGACTGCGTCACTCTGTCTCTCTCTGTCCTCACCGCATCCTGCAGCAGCTGCAGGTGGGTCAGACAGGCTACACTAACACAAAGTACACAAATGGCATCCAAACTCTAAGTACCCACTATGGGGCATTGATGCTATCGGCAGTAATAAAAACACCTAATAAACAGATAAGCAACTCAAAACTGTTGCCTAGCAGTTATCCTTTAGTGTAGGTTTAGGCTTTGGATATCTGCATAACCAAAATGCTAGAACTGTTCTAATGGGGGAGGGGGGGCGACGGCAAGCATAAATAATATAAAAAGCTATTCATGACTTAAGCCAATCCACACTTATTTGGGGAGGCTAAAACATTTTAGGTCTGCCGATGTATCGTGCAACGCTTCTCTTGGTGATTTAAAAAATGTTTCTTTGTTTAGTATAAATATTTAATAGTGTTATAATACTAATAGTTTTCATGTATACAGCACCTTTCATAAACCCAAAGTCAGTTTACAAGGGGAAAAAATATTATGTTTTTTTAAATGTTATCGTTTAGTTGTACTTGATTGCTGAACGCGAGACCATTTCACTGTATTTGATTCAGGATCACCTTTCTTTGACAGGATCCGCGTTCCTCCCCATCTCACCTGCTGGCCCTGCCTCTCCAGCTCCTCCCGGAGGGTGTGCATCTGCTCCTCCGCCTCCCTGGCTTGCTCCTCCCTGCTCTGGTCGTGGGCCTTCAGACACGCCTGCAGCTCTGCCTGCTCACAGATGCGCGGTGAGGGGAAAAAACGTGGCTTTAGCTCCCAAGGTCACTTACCTGGGAATCAGTAACCGGACCGGATAAGCAGACAGTGAGCGCCCTCTGCGGGTGGAAGGCCGGAATCATCACTCCGTATCAAAGTGGGTTTTTTAGCTCCTGTTAAACCAGCCTCAGGACATTCTGCTTCAATCATCCAACATTGTAGATTAAATTTACATCATAGCAGAGGCGTTTATCCAAAGAGACATAGATTTTATTGAGAAAGCAGGGGTCACACTGTCCCTGGTGAAACTGGTGGTTAAAGGCCTTGTTCAAGGGCCCGATAATGAAATCACTCTGCCGACCCTGAGACGTGAGCTGACAACCTTCCGATCACAGACGTAGCGTCTCAACCCACTCACCCCCCCCCCCCCCAAAATTAATCACCAAATAAACACAAACGTGAAATCACTAAATCCGGAGCTGGGACACTGCCTAGTTTTCTGCTAAATTTGCATCATGCCTGGTAGGGAAACACAGGATTCAAAATGCCCCGACGGGAGACTGCAGTCCTGGCAGCGCAGTGCTAAAAGCCTACCTGCCGGGCTCTGACCTCATCCTCACACGCCTGTATTCGCTGTCCCAGGACTCCGATCCCTTCGGGGATCCCTGTGGATGGAGGCCCGTTAACACAGTTAGGGGGCCCTGGGTCTCAGCCTAGGTAAACCCCCGCATTAAATCACCCCGGCCTGCACACTGCATGGGAATGTCCACATCAGACATGAGGCACCTCAGGAAAGCACTTAAGTCAAAGGTCCAGGCGCATAACACCACTTTGACAGAGACTGCATCACTGATGCTGAGAGACTCAGCTTCTTAGCCACCTGCAGAGTGACAATTAATCTCACGGGGCCCATTTTACCTTCTACGTAGTCTGACACGTCTATCCCCGCTTGTAGCAGGGCCTGTGTTGTGTTCTGCGTCTGCCTGAGCTGGCAGCCCAGGATTGAGAGGGTGGCGTCGTGCACCCAGGCCAGGCCAGGGGGGACGTGCTGCCCCTGCAGGGCCGCTATCGCCTCCTGCAGGGCGGGAGCAGAGTGCGCCTTCTGCAGGCATGTCTGGGGACAAACAGACATGCACAGATTAGGTATCTATATCATTGAGGGGGAAGTCTCCATTCATTCTTAAAAATATAACCCTAACACCAACTATGACAATCATTTTGACCTAATGGGGACATTTTTTCAGCCCCCACAAGGGGAAACTCAATTTTATAAAAATCAAAAAATCAAAAAACTAAAAATGTCAAACGTCTGAAGACATGTGTTTTGTTTGGTTACTTAGGGTTAGGGTGAGGACTTGGTGGGGGTTGAGGATACATAACCCACATGCACACACAGAAAATCACTGCTCAGATACGAGCTTCTTCACGGCAGCTAAACCACAGACACAGAAGCCCCTTGACGCCTTCCAGCTCCATTACAATCTTCTGAGACCACCATTGTAAACGTGGTCTGCCATTCATCTAAACGTCATTAGATGACTCTACCTGAGTTGATGAAATTTTCGGTACTGTCCAAAATAAATAAGTATTGACCTACCTCTACTATTTTCCAATGGAAATATCTCTTTTATGATCTACTATGACACTTCCATTACAGCAGCAAGCTTTCTGGAGGCACTTTTAACTTGAATGCTGTTCATTCTGTCTGCCAGCAGTGGTTGCCACTCAATTAAACACCAGCATGCAGTACTGGGACAGCAGTAAGACGTTCGCCGTTATGAAGAGCCCAGCCCTGGTGGCTGTTCACCTGCACCTCCTCCACGGTGCTCCTCAGCACCTCCGCCTCCTTGGCCCTCCTGTCCCACTCTTCATATGCTGTCTTCAGCTGCTCCTCCAGCTCCTTCACCCTGGTTCTCAGACCTTCTCCTTCCCTGATAAATTCTGATATCTGTTCTGTTATCTGCAGATAGTTCAGGGCCAATCAAAAGGACAATTAAGAAATTCCCCCAATTTAAACATATTTCCAATATATTTATAAAATAACAGTGAAAAAGATATTTACTATGCTATGGTATGCACAAACCTGACTGGAATGGAGCTAGAGTGCTGGTCGAACTAACCTGCTGGTCAGACACAGTGTCTTGTGGAGATGATGATCTAGGGCTGGTACAGGTAGCCTGGGTGATTTGGCACCGGAGCCTCTCCAGCTGAGGACGGAAGTGATGTATATGGTATGTCAGTTATTGTTAGTGTTACGTTAAGATGAGGTGTGGCTTCATGACAGGAGGCGTGTCTTAACAACAGGGGGTGTGGTTTCATGCCGATGGGTGTGACTTCATAACAGGAGGCATGTCCTAACACCAGGGGGTGTGGTTTCATACCGATGGGTGTGACTTCATAACAGGAGGCGTGTCCTAACACCAGGGGGTGTGGTTTCATGCCGATGGGTGTGGCTTCATAACAGAAGGCATGTTTCAACATCAGGGGGTGTGGTTTCATGCCGATGGGTGCGGCTTCACATCACAGTTTCATAGCAGGTATTATGTCATCATGCACCAGGAGCGTGACTTTGTATAGTGGGTGCTGGCTGCAGTTCCTCACCACAGAAGGGAAAGGTTTCTCACCCGAGTCTGCTCCTGCTGGAGCTCCATGAGGGCCCTTTGCTCCTGCCTCCGGCTCTCCTCAAGATCTGCTTGCAGGGAGGTTTGCTCCTGAGGGCACAGCATGATCCACGAACCCATCACCACAAACGAGGACTGTAGCAGGGAAACTGTCTCATTTGACAACTATGCACCGAATTGGAAAAGTCAGCCCCGAGGTACCATCTGACCTGCCGCTCCTTGTCCAGAACTCCCTTGAAGGAGTCCCACTCCATGTCCTTCTGCACCAGTGCGATTTGCAGCTCCGCCCGCTTATGCTCCAGATCTTCAACTCGCTAGTGCGATACGAACATGCAGTAACACATGCACATGCATGCGGGTAACAGAGGACGGGCTTCCATCTGCAACAGGGATACAGATACGTACCTTGTGCAAAAGTGCCGCCTCCTTTTCCCGTGCAAGCAACACACCCTGCTGCTTCATGTTCTGCCAAACGAGGACACAACTGTTAAATGCAAACCATCCATCCATCCATCCATCCATCCCACTATCCATCCATCTATTTTCAGTAACCCCTTATGAAATGCCACCCAAACACCAGAACAGGCCCAGGCGAGGAGAGCGGCGGACAGGACACCTTGCTGGACATGGACCCCAGCTGTCCGTCCTTCTGCCGGATCGCCTGTTGCAGTCTGTCCACCTCAGAGGCCAGTGCGAGTCCCTCTTTCTCCCTTGCTGACAGATCCTTCTGCAGCCGGGTCACCAGCCCTGAGTGGCAGGTCAGAAAGAGAGGGGGCAGGGTTACATGGAGACATGGAGACTGGTTGCACCATTATTGCTTGGTTAAAATTCATTTTGAGGAGCAAGTGGAAAATCTAATGGGCACCAGACGGCACATGAAGAACAACAGGTACAAAAGAAGATGCAGACGAGGATGACTGATTTTTAGTTTAATTTTTGTTGGAGGGAATGTCCATTTTTAGAGTAAATTCGGAATAATTAACTGACCCAATGTGTTCAATTCACAATCGTTTTCAAAACTACCAGCTGACTTGTAGCCATACAATTAAACCAGTCCCCCTGGAACCATGGTTCACTGTGGTCTGAAAAAAACTGCAAAATGTGCAACAGTTTGCCAAAGGTTTTCCGTTGTTCCTTCGTCCTTTGAGGGGTATAAAAAGCACGATTGTCACTGCTCCTTTCTCCCTTGATACAAGATATTTTTTCATTGCTCTATGGCCTCCCAAGAAATAGGCTAAAATGCCAGAATTCTTTTCGTGACAGAGAAAGACAGCGACAGAGGATAGAAGAGTTCAGTTCTGTACACAATGCACTTTTTTGTTACTGTATTTGATGCTGCTAACATCGTTCTGTGCATAATTTACCAATTGTCATATGTAAGTAGATGAAAATCATGTGGTATATGGGGTCCGCGGATCCGCCGTAGTATGACCCATAGCTGTGGGAGATGTAGTCCAACAAAGACCACATGTGTTCCCACATACAGCTTGCAGTTTTCCCTACCAGCTCCCGCCCCAGTACCTGCAGACATGCCGTTGTCTCTCTTCAGTTTCTCTAGCTGCCCTCTCATGCTGCTGATCTTCATGTCCCGCTCAGCCAGTGACTGTCTGAACACCTCACTGGAGCCTTTCTGCAGCTCCTGCATCTGCATTCAAGCGAGGGCGATTAACATTCTAATTAATGCATAAGAAAGACAGCAGGTGGCACAGTAGTTAAGGAACTGACCTACACCCAGAGTACATCTCAGTATCACACCACACAAAGTTATTTAACCTGGTTCGATAAATCAGACCCTTTCGGTAAAAGTACCTATCAATCCATCTACACTTACATTATCCATCAGAGTTAGCCTGGCAGCACAGGCCCAAGGAGGGAACAACATAGATAGGATGAATTTTACTGTAACGATTATCCTTATAATGTCATTCAAATTTAATCCATCCATCACCGTGTAATCACAACTGAGGTTGGGGGGGGGGGGGGGGGGCAGAGCCTATCCCAGGAACAAGGGGCGCAGGCAGAAACCAACCCTGGGCATCGCCAACACACCTCAGGGCGCGCACACTCACAAAATCACGGGGCCAACTTAGACTCGCCAATCAACCTAACCGACCGTGGGAGGAAACCGGAGCCCCCGGCGGAAACCCACACGAACACGGGGAGAGCATGCAAACTCCGCACAGAGAAGTCCTACGCCTGAACCGGGAACGAAACCCAGCACCGTCTTGCTGGGGGGCAGCAGCATTAACCACTGCACCACCATGAAATATAATCAAACATAGATAACACAGACAGCGAACAGCCATCAATCTCCATAACGGCCTGCAATAAACTGGCATCACACCCAGAGTGTTTTTTTTCTGCCTTCCTAGAAATACTGTAACCCTGTACTAGATAAACAGTTAGTTAAAATATGGATGGATGGATGGATGGATGGATGGATGGATGGATGGATGGAAAATAGATACACATGGGTATGTTACAGCATATCACAAACCTAATGGCTTATTAGCTATTAAAAACACACGTATGACGATTGGCTGGATATCGCTATCTGTGTGTGTGCCGGGCCACGTGTGTATAGCACCTGTCCCTTTAGCTGCTCTATCTGGTCCTTCTTGTCACTGATGTCCTTCTCCAGGCCCTTCAGCCTGGTGCTTATCTCAGGGTCCGCCCACAACACCTGGCGCTGGAGTGCAAACACCTCGTCCCTCAGGCCGGCGATTACGGTGTCCTTCCTCTGTGACTCGGCCTCGAACGCCACCAGGCGGCCCACCTCGTCCCCCAGCCGCAGCAGCCTTTCCTCCTGTTCCGGAAATGATGAACCCCCCCCCCCGCCCCCCCAGCGTCACGCCAACAGCCTTCACTTGCTTTGCGTTTTTAGAGCATTTTTCTTGGAACAGATGCTTGGATGAAATATATGCTTAATTGGTCCCCAGGGGGGAAATTGGAGTATGTAGAAATTCATTTCAAACGCACTGAGAGACACTCAGTATGCTGTATTAGGCACCTGCATAAATCTTCTATATTTCGTATAATTTTGCATACGATATACCAGGGTTCTTCAATTCCGGTCCTGAAGGGCCAGTCTTCAGGACAATTTGGAGATTTCCCTGCTCAAACACACCCTATTCAGCATAACCAGGTTTAGTGTGTGTGTTTCAACAGGGAAATCTGTAAACCATGTTGCGGACTGGCCTTCTAGGACCGGAATTGGGAAACTCTGCTGTTTACCTTGGCATGCATAGCTTTTTTGCAATAACTGTCTACCTACTGGGAGGGCGACGAACGCACATTTGATTCATACACTGACAAATATTTTGACCAAAAATTTCACCATGCAGAACAGCTAAGTCCCTGCTGAAGGGGCGAAAGCAGCTATGATGCATGGCAGACAGCCAGTCCTAGACATCCAGTAGGTCACCAATACTGTGTTGTAGCTGCAAGCCCTAACTGATCAGTCCTCCCAGATTTATTCTGCTGCTGGCAGCTTCCAGGTCACTGAGCATAAATTAGCCGTAATTTAAAGAGCAATTGTTCAAAGGGCTGGACATATATGTGGCCATGCAGGAAGGCTACCTTCTCCTGCAGAAGATTCTGCAGCACCTGTGTGTTCGGCAGAGTCTCTGTGTTCCCCGCAAGATCCTCGCTATCTGAGAGTAAGGAATGGCTTCCTGTAGAGTTGAAAATGATTTCTTAAGAACTTCATATTTTTATAGCAAAAGATTCATAGACTCGTTTAGGAAAGCAGAGAGAAGAATTACCATAATGGCTTAAAGTTGCAAACTATGTAAGCTTCTAAAAGCATTCATGCAGAAATTAATATAAGAAACACACGCCAATGAGCTATGTCAGATTTCACTCTACGTGTATATTCATATGATTCATTGTTCTGTGATAGTACTAATTATACCACTCATATTTCTTGTCGGAGACACTTTGGGTACCTGGCCTGAGAGAGGAGACCCTGTGGTCCATGGACTGGCAGAGCCCCAGCCTCCTAACACCAGCACTGGCCGGCCGTAACCTGCTAGGTGGGCGAGGGGTTGTGGTAGCCCCCCCTTGCGTTTTACTGGCCTGGGCTTGCCTCTTCAGTAGTGGAAATTGGGAGGGGGTGCCCACTGACGGGGGCACCTGCATTGGTGCGTGCCAGGCAATGCGCTTCTGCACTGGGGGACAAGACTGGCACACACACCGGCGAATACATGGGAGCATAAAAAAAGACAGACAACATATAATCAGCAGGTGCCAAAACTTCCAAACATTCACAGTGATGCTTCGTTCCTCCACAGAGTTCCACGCTATATTCATACACTCGTGCGAAGAACGCAATGACAGTAGAATCCGACCTGAAGGGTAGAGTCCACGCACAGCTGGAAAGCGGGCCCCCCGTAGCCGAAGTGCATCTCGTCTCCCGGGGACAGGCGCACGGCCGCGTTGTGGATGTGACAGTTGTTGACGTAGGTTCCATGCGCTGAATTCAGGTCCCGCAGTACGAAGCAGCGCTCTTGCTCGTTGAGCTCGATCACGGCATGCTGGTCCTCAACGCCTCCGTTCTGTAAGCAACAGGAACAAGATCAAAACCCCGATGAAAAAGGAAGAAGCGAATGATCGGTTGCGCAAAAATGCAAATCCTAAAGATGCATGTATACGCTTCATTAAGCAGCTCTGTTAAAAATGCAACTGCAAACGGATTACCTGAAGACAGAGATCGGAGTCCTTGTGCTTCCCTACTGTTGTAGTTTTGCTCTGGAGTTTAAATAGCCATCCTAATGTTTTCAGATATCCTCTCATGGCTTTTCTTTCTTTTTTTTTTATCGACCTGTTTAACTAAAAACGCAAAGTAAGAGAACTTGAATTTGACAGAAAGGGGGTAAAAGATCCCAAGCTGTCCCCTGAGGAGTTTGTCCCAGCCATACACTGCTAGAGATATGCACAAGAAAAAAATATCCAGGTCTTAAGTTTAATATTAACGTTACACCCTTAATAATGTTTTTGGAAAGAGACCCTTTCATTAATGTAGCAACGCAAAGACGCGTGGACAGTCGCGCGACACTGCAGGCGAGAAAACTTTTGCAAATACGTAATCTTAAATACATTCTGCTATAGAAATATGCGTACCTTTAGTGTGCTTTTCCCAAAGGCAAAATGGGCATTAGTTTATTTTTCACATGAATTAACTTTGCAAAGAACTATGACTCTCGCTTACGCGGGAGCCTGTCACGAGAACCGGGAGAGATTGTGTTCCGTCACCATGGGAACGCTGGAAGGCGGCTCCAATAGACGCTTCAAAATGACATCAGACTCGGTACGGCAAGCACTATGGGCGAGCTCGTGAAGAATGCGCAAAAGGAAGAGATGGGCTGAAAAGACACAAGCTTCTTTGCAGAACACCTCAGTTCCTTCAGAGAACATTTACTAGTCCATTTACTATGGCAACCCCCCCCACCCCAGACACACACTTACAATGGGCAATCTAGGGTCATTCACCTAACATATACAGGTCAACCCAGCTGCAGTGAAAAGAGTGAAATGGGGTTTGAATACCCTCAAGTACAAGGCAATCTTGCTGCCCACTGCTGATAATATAGTAAAGGTGCGAGTGTTACACTGGGGCTCCACACTGTACACTGTGGCCACACTGAAACTCGCGGCCCCCATTTTTACCTTTTTCTGAATGGGGGTGGGGATATAGAGGGGATATTGGTCCCTGCCTTGTGCCCATAGCTTCTGGGATAGGCTCTGGACACCCCCCGCAACCCAGTAGGATAAGCGGTTTGGACAATAGATGGATGGATGTATGGATGGATGGATATTGTTATGTTCACAGTGGATTTTTTTTTTTCATGTTTAAAATTGTTTTTAAAATATTCTGAAAATCATCTTGCACCCCCCCACCCAGTGTCTCGTGACCCCTTCAGGGATTGCGGCCCCCACTTTAGGGACCCCTGTGTCAGACTGTAGTGCAAATAAAGGAGCCAGAGACATAAAAGTAACTTAGGAATTTTAAATTATTTTATTGCAGTGTTATTACTCAATGCTTCAGCTATTACTGAATGCGTCACAGCACTTTTTGGCATGAGAAGTTCCATTCTTTAGTTTGTGGTCATCACCTGAGGAAAAGATTAATTCATTTTTTTAAATTCGATTTGTCTTGTGACTTCCGTTCATTGCAAAAAAAACAAAATTGCCTAAATGTTCCATCCCGAATTTGGGTGCACTTACGTTGTTGATCCAGCTGACGTAGGCACTGACGCGGGTGAAGACCGAGGGCTTCTTAGGGTAGTTGCATCCCAGGCTGGAGCCAAAGCTGACAATGCCTTGTACGTCCCACTCGCCATTGGAGTTCTGGCAGTTCAAGGGTCCACCGGAATCACCCTGAAGGACAGTATGATGCCAGATAAGTCAGGGTCTGGAACAGCAGGACCAACCCAACAAAATCATGAATGATGTGCTTCATTTGGGCTGACGAGTAGATGTGTGACAGATTTCTCCGTAAATAACACTGCAGATGAGTGTAAAACATTCTAGTTAAAAAGGTGGTGGGGAAATCCATGGATGTTTCTTCAGATTTCAAATAAAAATAAAATAGAAGCCTTACGTTGCAGCTGGACTCCACTCCGTTCCCACCAGCACAGACCATGTTCTGCGTGACCAGGTTGCCCCACCAATCGGGCTTGGAGCAAGTGGCAAAGTCAACGACGGGCAGCAGGGCTTGCTGAAGGACGTCAGCGATGGGGCCATTGGCTGGGGACACGTGTCAGCTCGGTTATCACTAACGCTGGGACAGCTCAACACAGTTTTACACCAGCTTTTCAACCTGATGATTCCTACTTGTCAGAGAACTCAACGACACTCAATGACTCACTCCAGAGGCGACCCCAGCCAGTCACGTAACAGGGCGCCTGGTTGGGCAGTATGTATCCGGAGGCTGGGAGGCAGGCGGGCTGAATGGTGTTTGTGAGGGCAACTGCCTTCTGCAGCTTGATTAGAGCGATATCGTTACTGTAAGAGTAAACAGGAAAATGGCAGTTTGTCCCGTGGAGTTACATGAAGGGTGTTGGGTTTCTTCACCGCAAAGGAAACTAAATCAAAACATTCAACAACAAGCTATTTCAGATCTGTGAAGGCTTTTTCCAGCTTTCCTCCCAAAACCACACACTTGACTATATGCTGCATCCAAGGCTTCTAGTTAAAAAAAATCTTTATATATATATATATATATATATACATATATATATATATATATAAATATATATATATACACATACATATATATATCATTCATCTACATAAAAAATCATCAACCTGAGTCTGTGGCAAGATATTTTGATTGAGAAAAAAAAACCCTGCTGGCTATTTGATCAAAATATCTGTCAGAATTCACCATTGTTGCTGACCACTGAAAGACATGGGTCATGGCAGGGGGGACCGTGAAAGGGGGAACAGGACAGGGCTCCTAAAAAACGTGGAATATAATATGATTGGTCTGGATCGGGGGCCCAATATGATATGCTTTTATGGGGCCCACGCTCTCTAGCGACACCCCGGGTCATGGCCAGTATTTAACCTGCAACCTTCTGGATATCAGATATCCCAAAGGATAATGAAATGATAACAAAGTTCTGTTTGAACTTTACCGAATCATCATAGGGTCCCACTTCTCGTGCACAATGATCTTAGAAGGAGCGATGGCCACGGAGCCCGCCTCGTTGGTGACTTGCAGGTTCTCCTTTCCCAGGTACACTCTGTAGGTATTCTTGTTGCTGCAGCGGCAGTAAGGAAAACACACACCTTGCTATCAAAACCATACTTGTCTCAGTAAGTCATGCCATCCATCCCTGAGGACTAGAGTCAAATGAGAAAAGGATGACATGAAGAACTTACCTGATACAGTGAGCTGCTGTGAGGACCCACTGACTGTCGATCAGGGTCCCGCCACAGGTGTGGTGATAGGCACCTGTGCTGCCCAAGTACTGCAGAGAGATCTGTTGCATTATGGGAATCAAAGAGAGCGAGGCCATTACTCTCCACCCCGAACCATGTCCAGAGGGCCAAAGTAGTACAATTGGATATAGAAAATATTTGAACTTGCCTGCCAAGGCCAACTATGGGGTCTAGCATCTTCTCCACCAACCACCCTGGATAGGATGGGGGGGAAAGTAGGCTCCCCACACCCGTAGGCTGCAAAATAAAAGCCAAGTGCCATCAAAAACCATGGTGGCAGGGTACAAACATCCAAATGGCTGTAAATTCAAGCCCAATTTGTGTCTGAGTTTTAGCATTATTCAGCATATAATACGAATGACATAAACCATATAATAACCATATAACGCCCTATCCTGCTTACCACCAACAACAAAAAGAGCTAAAACCAGAATCTTCATGGCTGCCTCTGTGTGGAGCGAATGCACACACACACCTTTTATACTTTGATCCAAGGCATGAAAAAAATGCACGGAAAATACTGTACGAGATTTCCATGCATCGGGAGTGAAAATATAATCTATTTTGAGTAACCTTGGCGATAAAAACATTTTTATCATGTAGTAGATGGGAGGCATGTGAGAATTCAGCAGATGGATTGATTTCTCTTACCCAGAGTTACCAGAGTACCATCATGGTCTGTGGAAAGCATCCTAACAAGGGGGGGGGGGGCATTAAATTATGTACACTTATATATTTGTTTTGAAAAACTCAGATATAACCTCCTACCCACCATTTACCTACCCACCCTACCTACCATGTCGAAGCCTGCTCACATCACAGTAGTTTTTTGACTCCAAATATATACTGGGATTCAGCTGATGCTGCTGATGATGTAATATTAAATATACAATCCAAAGATACAGCTGATTGGTGGGCTTGAAATCACAAATATATTGTTTGCCTTCTCTAAAAGTGATGTTTTTCTTTTAAGAATACAGACATAATACAGTTGAATTGCATAAAATTATTTGTAGGTTATTTTATAATAGTTCATCACTGCACGCTTAATACTCCAATAGTCACACAGGCCGGGTATGATTACCATCCAAAATAGGGGCTTACTGCACTTCTGGATACTGAACTGCTATTAAATTATTCATAAAAGTTACAATTTCTTGATCTTCTTATATACATGCATTTGTGAAGATTAGTGTCAGTCTCTTCAAGGGGGCTGTGTGTGGCTCAAGAGACTAGGCCTCTGATCAGAAAGTCATTGGTTTAAATCCCATCCCCAGAATAGCCACATCTCTCCTTGAACAAGGCACCCCCCCCCCAAATAAATGGATTCCCTAAGCTTGGACCCCAAGCTTCACATTAATATTTCCCAGCATGCTTCATTTATATAGTGCATTTTTTTTGTAAATGGCTCAACAGCATGGATTGGTAAGATTTTAACTTGCAATATTATCTTTAAATAGGTCATCCTTCCATTTTTAATAACTGTTGCAGTGATGCCTATAACAGGAAGCAGGGTGCAGCCTGGTTGGCTACGAACAGCCTGGTTGCCAGTCCATTGCAGGACAGATACTCACATGTTATGGGCAATTGAGGGACATCAGTTTACCAAAACATTTCTTAAGACTGCAGGAGGAAAGCTGCTGTGAACATAAATTCAAGATACAAAATTCAATGGTGGGAAATTTTAAGTCCAAATCATGTGGAACACAGCATTTGTGGCTATTAGTTAATATGTTGAGGGATACGCCACTAAGGTTACGGCTAAAGATAAAGACTCGCACCAAAAAACCGTTAACGCAATCCTTCTGGGGGAATGATTAATCTGTCCCCAAAACCGTTCCAGAAATATATAAGCCCACGCGCCGCTGAGGAAAAGCGAAGAGGCAAAAATGATGAAGTTTGTGGTCTTGGCTGTTTTTGTTGCTGGAGGTAAGTCTGTCAAGTGAATTTTCACATTTTCTCAGAATATGACTAAGTTGTATATTTGAGTTGCTCTTATATGACTTCTCATAAAAGTGCTTTCAAAAAGGGAAATCATATGAAATATTTCACTTAACTAATTAATTGCTTTCTGAATAGGAAAGGGTAAGTTTCATCTGCCGTTCATTCAAAAAGACATTCTCTCTGGAGTGCTTTGGTTTATAATGTGTGTTTTTTGCAGAGTGATGCTTCACTATCTAACATTAAAATGATGGATTGCACTTTCTGGTTTTGTGTGTTCATGCTCGTGCTAATTAATCACCTGCACTGTCCTGTAAATTGCTTGCTTGAATAAATGCAGGATGTCATGTAGAAACAGCTGTTCTGCTGCCTTCATGAACAAGACACCAGACATTAACAGTGTGTATTTGCGCCCACCACCAAAAGCCTATGGGTGTGGCCTGCCCACTTTCCCCCCCATTCTGACAAGAGTGGTCGGTGGAGAGGATGCAAGACCCCACAGCTGGCCCTGGCAGGTGAGAGCAGGGCGACGCCCCCTATCTGTCAGGAAGAATAGCGCACTTATCATCAACCCACCATGAGCATGTTTATAACATAATGGCTGCCCGCAGATTTCACTTCAGTACCTTAACAACGGTGAATGGCGCCACACCTGTGGAGGAACTTTGATCTCCAGTGACTGGGTCCTCACTGCGGCTCACTGCATCAAGTAAGACATCGTCCGGAGGCTGGCCCCTTTCTGGTAGAGAGATGAACAGTGTGTAAAGGCCACCTAGTGGTACCGAGGGGAACTACCCCATGGCTGGCAATCAAGACAAGGGAAAACAAAACACAAAAATCCATAGGCTATTTTCTTTTTATTAAAAAAAAAAAACACAAACCTAAAATTAATTTTGTTTTCATAAGTAATAAATATTTTCACATGTTTCTGGGATGAAGGCCAGCTTTATGCAGAGAAGCAAGAACCTTAAAGAACTGTAAATGAGAGGTATCTTTTATAGTCAATTTGTCATAAAACTGTGGGCTAATTAACCAATTATTAGCTGTGGGCTGATCATGTTCACAGGGCATGTAAAATGTTCTCTTTTTTTGGAGTGTTAAACAAGTGCCGAATTTTGGGGTAACTTCCCCTCGAGAGGCCGTATGTCACATGATGGTCGTGTCAATCCCACAGCAACCGCAACACCTACAGAGTGGCACTGGGGAAGCAGAACCTGAAGGAGTTGGAGGAGCCTGGCTCTGTCAACATTGCAGCCGGCAAGATCGTTGTTAATGAGAAGTGGAACCCCCTGTTCATCCGGTGCGTGGGACTGAACAGAAAATCCACGAAAAGATGACAGCACCTCTCCAGCCCAATGAGGCACCTTTAACCCCCTGTGCTCTGAGCAGGAATGACATCGCCCTGGTGAAGCTGGAAACTCCCGTGACCTTCACAGACGACATCAAGCCTGCCTGTCTTCCGGAAGCTGGCGACATCCTTCCTAACGAGGCGCCTTGTTACATCACTGGCTGGGGTCGCCTCTACAGTAATATTCTATACTAGTCATAGTTGATTACTGCAGCAAAGTCAAACAGCCATCTAAACTGCTCCAATTATTATATGAAAGGAGCTAATACAGTAACTTTTACATAGCTGACAAACATCTGTCTTAGGTTTAAGTACTTTCGCTCCGCAGTACAGCAGCAGTACCTAGTGATAGCCAAACAAAGCTTCATGAACCATTTGCTGTATTTCCTGACACCACTAGATGGTGCTGTCTGTTCAAAAAAAGGACTGAAATCATGCACCAAAGCAAACCATTAGCGCCATCTAGTGGGCTCAAAAATACACCAAATGGTGGATGAAGCTTCATTCATCATCACTAGCAGCACCTCTTAACACTCAGTGGTCCCTTGATTTCCATTATAGCTGGGGGCCCCATTGCTGACATCCTTCAGCAGGCTCTGCTCCCCGTCGTCAGCCACGAAATCTGCTCCCAGCCCGACTGGTGGGGTTCCCAGGTGACGGATAACATGGTGTGTGCCGGTGGAGATGGTGTCGTGTCCGGCTGCAACGTGAGTATGAGCACCCGCACCTCCTGTAACAAAAGCATGGTAACTTCCTGGAACCAGGTCCGATTTTATCACATCATGCTGAGTCTTAGTGGGTTTTGGCCTCATGGTGAGTCTTGGTGGGTTCTGACCTCATGATGTGACCCCCAATCAGGGAGACTCTGGTGGCCCCCTGAACTGTCGCAGTGCTGACGGCTCCTGGGCAGTCCATGGCATTGTCAGCTTCGGCTCTGGCCTCAGCTGCAACTACCCAAAGAAGCCCACAGTCTTCACCCGAGTCAGTGCCTACATTGACTGGATGAACACGGTGAGTAACGGCACGCCCACGCCCCCCCCCCCCCCAGCACCACAGGTGTAGTAATGAAGCCCTACTTCTTGTCCATAGACCATGATGAACAACTAGGAAGACCCGAAGAATTAAAGCAAGATTTCCTGTGCCGGCACGCCCATCAGTCTCTGATAAACTGACTAATTAAATAAACCGTCATATCCTTGTTGAGAAAAAATGTAAACATTCCTGCAGCATGAAATAAAATTCCAAAAAGATCATGCAAACGTGAAAATACACTATTTGTACATATTGCATGCAAATGCAGTAACTGTGTGGGATTCAGCGAACACAACACAAAACACATGGGCGACTGGATCATATGCTTGGAGAAGCATAAATGGCCACCAAGACCCATTGTGACCAGATCACTCAGACCATTTGCCAAGGTGGTCTGGGACGCATTTGCCCAAATTCCTTTTGTTGTGTGAACACTAATGCGTCCCGGATGTGTCCCAAGAAGGAGATTACAGTAACTATGTGCAGGGCAGTAACACGATATGAACAGAAATGTGTTAACGCCAATGTGTCTTGGCTGTCTACTTGTGATCTGATCGTTCTCCTGCCAATTTCCACCTATGGCCACGAGATCTAGTATTTAAACTAATACTGAAATAGCCATTTGGCTGAGCAGCATCCAGAGCAGTCTGTGAAGATTCTCAGGCATCCAGGTGAAACTGTCTGGTGGTTGAGTCATGGCAACTGGACTTTTCTCTGGAAGGTAGAAACGTTTCACTGCTCATTCAAGGAGTTCCTTCAGTCTGAGGGAGGTTGTAAGTGTCCACATATTTATCCTCTCGGGTAGTTTCACTTCACACCTGCTCTAAGTAAAAACAGGGGGGGGGGTTGTGGGTAGATAACCGTCACACCTTAGCAGTCTCTCCTACCCCCATAGAGTGGGTCGTTAAGCATGGTCCACCTGGTGGAGGTGTGAATTAGGTCTGATATTTCCAGCCTCAGACTGAGGAAGCTGCTCGGATGAGCAGCAAAACGTTTCTACCTTCCAGAGAAAAGTCCAGTTGCCATGATTCAACCACCAGACAGCATCCTGACCTGTTAGAATCTTATATACCTGGATCATGTCCCCCCTTATTCTCCTTTGCTCGAGGCTAAACAGATTCAGCTCAGCTAACCTCTCCTCATAAGACTTCCTTGTTTTTGCAACTCATTGGTAGAAGGCGCCAGGTGAATGCGGTAATTATAATAAATTCAAGTCCTGTACATTCGTTCTGGATAAACCGTAATTTTTGCATAGCTGGTTATACTTCATGGTAGCACTGAACAAAGTCCCATAAATATTCAATCCCCACTAAACTTGGAAAAAAAAAAACTGTCAGTGACGTCTCAGTGACTGTGTCACAATGGCCACATTGTATACTGATCATTTTCACCCATCCTGCTCAGAAGACAAATGGGCAATGAATGGCTCCGGGTTTAAAAGGCTGGGAAAGTCGTTAGAATCATGAAAAATACTTTTGCATCACTAGATGGCAATGAACTTGTAAATCCTCAGGGTAACACTGGGTGTTACATTGGCTTACGAGAAAGCTGCCAAGTGTCACTCGGTACGTTCACATGCACAGCAAAGTCGAGCTGTGGTTATAGCTCGATTACGCCTGCGATCACCTCCGCAGGAACGTGTGTATGAGCACCAGAGGCAAGAAAAAAATACAGGTAATTAGAACGATACATGAAGGTAATGCAAAGCAACACACATTTTTCCAGAAAAAAAATGTAATTCCTGTGTTACTTTAGCCCAGGCGATGCTCACTGCACAGCCAAAACACTCTCTCCTTTACTGGGCACTGTACTTGCGTATTTCACATTTCAACATGTCCTTTACCGACATAACAGTTTGGATTCAACTTCTCCCTTGGCTTTGTTCTCAATGTCTCCCTTATTTATTTGAAAGTTTTTTTTGTGACCAAATTTTTATTAGAGATTTTTATAACAAAGAACAAAATGGAACAAAACAGAACATACTCCACCCCCACCCCACCCATTTATTTGAAAGTTAAAAAATGACTGAAAATGTAACACAATAAAATACATGAATGGGGGGGGGGGGGGGGCAGCATGCAGTTCAGTAGACTAAGCCTCTGTGCCTGTAATCAGAAGGTTGTTGGTTCAAGCTCAGCCTAAGCACATCTGTAGGTCCTTGAGCAAGGCCCTTAGCCCTCAACTCCCTGGACACTGCAATGGATGGCTGCCCTTCACTGCCAACTTACTCTCACCTACGGAGATCAAGATGGAGAAGGCAAAGAGAATTTCCCCACAGGGATCAATAAAAGTACTAATTATTATTATTGGAACACATTTATGCACCACCCAATGACAGAGTGCAAAAGACAGTAGAGGACACACTAAAGTATCAAAATTTCTCTGCAAAATGACATGAAAGGTCACAGTGGGTAAACCTAGTCTTGCTTTAAGTATCTTAGTATCTAGAAACACACAAGACCTTAAAGTTTACAAGTTGTGCATAAACATCAGACTGGAAAATTTCCTTCTGCTGAGGGACTGACTTGAACCATTTCGGATATCGCTTCATAGGCAGGAAATCGCTTAAATATCTTCGTGCATGTCAGCGTATCGCCGGCGCTGGCCCGGGCTCAAGAATGGAAGCGAAACAGAAAATCTGAGAAAGTTAGCTGGACCCAGTTCAGTCTGGCTGTGTCGCAATACCTCCGGGCTCTTTGTTAAGTCTCCTGATGTTTCTACTAGGAACAACAGTAGGGAACAAAACTACTGATAAGATATTCATGGGGCTTGGATGCCTTCCCTTATCACTAAAGGGCAGTAAATCAAAGTATAGTGCAACGCATCAGGCAGCATCCGCACGATGCTCATTCCAGGAAAACAGTGAAACAGCTTATTAAGCAGTAAGGTAAGTGGAAATAAAACTAACTATACAGTACGACCAACTCAACTGATTGTAATCTGCCACGAAAACTTTGGAAACAGAGAGGGAAAGAAAAGTTCTGCATTTAGAAAAACAATACCTTCAATCTGACGTTCTCCAGTTTGTCAAGTTTCAAAATGACAAGTCCGGCCTCCAGAGCTTTGCAAACATGATATAAATTAAAATGTAAAAATAATTGAAAAAATTTATCCAACGCGTTCCGAAAAATGTGCATATTTCAAGGATGAACGGAAGAGACACACAATTGGGAAGCTGAATGTTCTATTTCCAAAAAGCACGTTTATTTTTCACTTTCAAGAAAAATGCTGGAATAAATACAAACAGTTATAAAAGTGGTTTACGCTACCAAAAAAAAAAAAAAAAACAATTCTAATACATAACCTCATTTTAAAAATACTCATGCTAAAAAAAAAACGCGGCCACAGCGTGGGCCCGTTTTCAACAATAGCATAAAAACATTTCCAAGTGGACATCGGTTTACAAAATTCATGTCGTGACGTTCAACAGAAACAGTTTCTTCTTGGAATATAAAGAGAAGCTTGAGAAGGAAAGGTCATCCGTTAATCGCAGAGCTACACACGGTGCTTACGATCTGTACAGAGATCTCCACAAAGGATTTAACATGGTGCTTGCATACAAAAGGTGAACTGGTCAGGAATGGGTGAATTGAAATCTCTTATTTAATTCTGGCCAGAAGTTAAAGTGAAAACCTCATTCCTTTATGCAGTTTTCCTACGATTCACAATGCAAGTCAGGAGTGATACAGAACAGGCGTTCCCAGGTCACCAGCTATTAATGTCATAGAGACACACACACACACACACACACACACACTGTTGAGTCTGAACAGACACATTAAACAGAGGAGAGAAGAGCTTGAAGCACCGGAGATAAAAGTGGATCGTGTTTAACTTGTCATTTTCATTTCTTAACCGGACTACCTGTTACCTTCAAGGAACTGCATGCATGGGCACACAAGTCTAAGAGCTGGGGGATCACGACTTGGTTATCAGGAGATTATCCAGCAGCCGGACGTCCAACCCCTGGCCCAGGATACAGTCGGTTTAGGGCAGTGGATTCTGCTTCAGGGGCTGCAGGCTGTACTGGCCGTCACTGCGCCTCAGATCTTAACTGCTCTACTGACATTATAAAAGTGACCAAGTTCTGGTGCTCCAGATGCAAGAACATGGAGGCACCGAGGAAGATTTGGTGGGGGGGGCTGATTTACAACTCTATTTTAGACATCGCTCAGGGATAACAAGTCTTGAAGCATTTGGCCTTTCGACGAGCGCTTGATTTTAAAAGGGCAAATGAAGCAGCCCCTTCTACAAACTGGGAGGCCGTTCAAAGCCGGTGCTCCTCCTGGGGGGGCCATGCAGCCCAGTCCCTGACTATATGAATAAGTAAGGAGAGCATCTCATTTATGCTGAAACTGGGTTACAAGGCAAGTGGATAAATGTACTACTGCACCGTATATAGCATGGATGCCCGATTAAGATTTACCTGTCAGTGACGCTGACATTCTGGGAATGCAAGGCACTTCATTTGGAAATGTAAAACAAAATCGGCTTCTCTCCTCGGCTGAAAGAAAAATTCCCAAACTGTCACTCCAAATATTGCGCAAACGAAATTCGTGTCCTGCCATGCGACTCAAATACAGAAAGGGTCATTAACAGAAAACGGTACACGAGTACAACACAAGGACTAATGTTTGATGTCGCTAGAGGCAGCAGCGGGTAGTGGATTGGCTGCGAGGGAGTCAGTCAAAAGTGCCTCATGGGAAACGCAGCCGACAAAAAAACCGGCAACAGACAACGCAGCTGAAGAGGGGGGAGAAAAAAGTCCTGAAGGAAAATAGAGAGAAACAGGAGGAGGTCTTTGGCTCACGCAAAGGCAGGCTGTGAAAACCAAAGCCAGCACATTTTTCGTGAGGACAGGAAGGAAGGCAGCGGCTCGCCCTCCGTCATCCTTCGATATTAAGAGCTTAAGTATTAAGAAGACCCCTCCCCAAACACAAAGTGCACAGTCCATTCTTCACGTTAACCACGTAATCACTCTGAATCACAGTTTCCTTCTTAAATCAGACATTCTCTGGTAAACTCTTTCCATACAAGCCTAAAGAAAAAAAAACTAGTACACTTACAAACCTTTGCTAAGCATATTAACACACACACACACACACACACACACACACACACACACACACACACACACACACACCTTATTTTCTCTCAGGACGAGAATACGGTGATTTCTTAAATGAAAGTACCCATTTAAGTGCATCCATAAATGTATTTCATACTGTACGACGAGTAAAATGATTCCGACGAATCCCCCGTGTTTCTGTCACATTATCCTCCATTACGCTCTTCAAAGTAAAACACTCAATATTCAAACTTTAGTTTGCATGGGGGGTAGGGGGTGGTGGTGCTACTACAAGGCCGAGCAGAGCAGCACCATCCCCTTTAGGCTGAGAATAAATATGCCACTCTGTTTCCTCTAACATTCTGTACACTACATCCAGAACATTACACACGGTCCACTACATCTTCAGTGGGAAAGACTGAATTTCACAGGGGAAGTAAGAAGCACACCGTGGAGTCCAGTCATCTTCTCGCAGGAGAGGAGGTGACGGAAAGGTGCGTCCTGCCGCGGTGAACTAGTACGTCACATTCAACACCTGAGCTCAGCCCCGAGAATGAAGGTGGCAGGTGGAGGAGGCAGGTGCTTGCAAGCAGAGGTAAAGGGGGCGGGGCCATGTTGGGTAAAATAGGCGGGGCCTGGCATTGATGAGAGATGCCACCCAGGTGATCGAGCACTTGAGTCCTTCAGAGCTCGGGGAGCTTTTCCTCGTACTGCGGAGGGGGGGTGAGCGGTTCGATGGTCAGAGGACCAGCCTGCAGGGGAGGGTGTTCCAGATGCAGCTTTTCAGACTTGATCCGGCGGACCTTGAGGGGGAGGAGCTTGCGTCCGGTCCGGCTGTGCTGCCGTCCCACCTGGCTGGGAGGAGCCGAATCCGGCAAAGGACCGTGACCGTCGCTGGAATTGTCCTCGGGGCCCCAGTCCTCCCGGGAGTCCACCAGGTCATCATAGGATGGTAGCTGGGAGGCGCTGTGACGCAGGTTGCTCTGCCGCACTGGGTACTGGCCGCTGCCCACTGCCTCTTCATAGCTCGGCACGTCATAGCTGGCAGCCAGCTCCCTTGCCCTATGCACGGTGACATCATCACGTAAACAAAGCAGACCCACATAACCGTCACAAGCTACAGAAAAACTTTGAGGAAAGAAGCCTTTGTACTCCGTGCACTTTGGCTCAGCTCCTATCAGATTCCTGCAGATTTACAGATTATTTCACACTCTCCGAGTGCGAACGTGTCAGGGAAGCCCCTTTACAGCGATGCGGACATGCACTTCACGTTTTACCTATAGTTCGGTCAGTGGCAATCAGTAGCCACAGCTCACTAGCAGTGGAACCGCACCCTGTGGCGCCCCCAAGAGGCCGTGCACGAGGGTGCAGCCATGCCCAGACACACCATAAAAAAAGGCAGGCAGCTATTCCCACAGGTGAAAGAGGAACTGCTCAAGAAAAACCAACAAAGGTGTGAGTGTTATGCCTTTTTATTCCACCCCCCCACCCCGCCCCTGTGATGTTTCTCTTAATCCGATTTCGAAATAACAGAAACAGCTGATGAAGGTAAAACCAGGTCATTCTAAAACAGGAGCGGTAGCAATCTTATCTGTGTACAATGTTCCAATGTCCCATCCAGGTGATCTCTGTCCCCCCTCCCCTTTTACAAGCAGGCCGTAAACTGCCCCATCATCAGTGATCAGAGGCCCGTAGCGGGTGTGGTGGTGGGGGGTGGTAACAGGTTTTAGAGAACTTAAACAGTCTAAAATGTAATTGCGAGGAACTGAACACTCACGCGGTGGCGCTG
This sequence comes from Brienomyrus brachyistius, assembly GCF_023856365.1. Taxonomy (NCBI): domain Eukaryota; kingdom Metazoa; phylum Chordata; class Actinopteri; order Osteoglossiformes; family Mormyridae; genus Brienomyrus; species Brienomyrus brachyistius. The sequence continues at coordinate 3,718,033 of NC_064538.1, read as the reverse complement.
TTGCCCTGCTCCACAGCACTGATGTGATCCTGGAACTGCGGCTCCGGGGTCTGGCCCTCCCACTGTTGCCGGTGCTGCTTGTTGCGCACGCCCAGGCAGAAGGACAGCATGAGCATGCCCACGCCGCCGCCCGCCAGGATGAAGGCTACCGACGAGGTGCGGCCCTTGGCCTCCAGACTGCCCCCTCCTGGCCGGCTGCTGTTCCGCGTGGCTTCAGAGGGCACCATGCTCCACGCGATCATGACCACGCCCAGGGCAATAAGCCCCACGCCCAGGGCGCACAAGGCGTACTGGGACCCTGAGCTGTTGCCCCCCGTGCTGGGCGAAGGGCTTGGCGAGGGCCGGCCGCTGAAGCACATGTCCAGTGCTGGGATGCGCCCGCTGGGCTCTGACGGTCCGTGTCTGACCCGCGAGCCAGAACGGCAGCCTGCGGGGGGGGGGGGGGGAGGCGTGACAGCTGAAAGACCAGCATCAGCGTATATACACAGACAGCCGCATGATTAAGAGAGGCTGAACGCTGGATCAGCTTATAGCAATGACAGAACCTCAAAACTGCATTTAACCGACAACCGCTCTAGAGACAGCTTAGCGACATCACCGTGAATCACTTGTCACTCCCCAAAAGCACACAAACATCAAATGGCTAGACTGCAAAAGACAGCTAGACTCATAATGAACCCAAAGGCTGGCGCCGAGAAAGAAAATGGTGGAACGTTTCACAAAAAAATTTAATGCATTGGGGAATTGGGGAAAGATTAAAAAACAGTCCCGAGGGCAGCGTTAAAATTCCCTGCCTTAAGAGGACAGATCCGTCTTTACCAACCCAAGGAGGACCGAGGCTTTAACAATCAATATGTGATAAAGGGCGGTTTTCTTCCTTAGAAATTCACTTCCTTAGAAATACGTTTCTTCTTTCCATCAGGGATGCAAGAGGCTCCCGTTGGCACGGCAACAAACCACGGGAGCCAGGATTTGCTGAATGCGGCATTTCATTCGCCCCACGGCGACACGGCAGCTGGAGGGAAGCAGCGGCACCTGCGTGGAGGGGGGAAACCCCCCCCCCCCCATTAGCCGTCCGGGCCCTCAGGGACCATGTCCTCCCTGCTGCGGGGCCCGGGCACACACACCCCAGTCAAAGCTGGCTCCTCAGCCCCCAGACTCCCAAGATCGCTAAGAGATGACTGCCAGTTCAGCCACACCCAAGACGAGAGAGAGAAGGTCCCAGCCGATTAAACAAACATCAAGAGATTACATACAAACTGCGACTGCATATAGGATTAGGCTGAAATAATCAACAACTCCAGTGTAGTGTACATTTTATGTCCTTCAAGAGCAGAGATCTAAAAAGCAACCGTAATATGACATGAAGGTGCACGGCACCAGGTCTAGTCTTTCCCACTGTGTAGTAATTACAGCATCTACTACTTTCTACATGTGAACACAAGTAAGCGAATTCATACTTGTAAAAGCCTAAACTGAAAAGGAAAGACTAAACCTTAGAAGCAGAAGATTAAGTAAATTTTGAAAATTGTGCCCTTTGGGTTTCTGTAGCAAACCCAGCCTAAGAAGACAATAGGCATCAGTAGGACAGGCCTCTTCAAGCCCACGCCCTGACTAACACGCCAGGCATCGCTGGAGAAGAGCCAACGTTGGCTCGCCGATAGCCCTTCAATCTGCCGACGACGCAAGCAGCAATCAGGCGGCGTGGGGGGATCCTGACTCACCCGGGCCGACCGCAGAAGAACGAGCGCAGGTAGGTTGGAGGAAAGGGAGGGAGGGCAAGGGACTCGGGGGAGGGGGGGGGTTCTCAGGGGTTTGTCTGGGGGTTACACAACACGGAGACTGGAACAGAGCCTACTTCAAGATACGGCGTGCAAAGCATCGTCCAACCGCACTACACGCATGCTGACTGTTCACTTACTTGTTCAGGTCATTTTTGTGGAAGAGAACATCTACCCTAAAGAGGAGAACTGGAATGTCTACCCAGAAACGGATCTGCACACAGATCCATACTTACATACTTTATAGGATGCGGGCATCACTTTGAGCAAGTCAGGTAACTGGAAAGGATGAATTCGGGAAGATACGTCGAGAACGCTCCCGACAAGCAAAAGCAGGAGGAGGGATGAATTTGCCAGTGACCTCGATGCAGGATCAATTTCAGCACTGCGCTTCTGAGACTGAGGCATAACAACCATAAAGACCCTGGACGATTTGGCTTACTCTGCGTATTAAGAATACTGGCAAAAACCTGATCAGAGGCAGTGGGCTGGGCTAGGGTGCCAGACACCTCATTATTAACTAGAAAAAAAACAGGAAGTGCTCCAAGTCTGGGGGGTTGCTCTGGGGCGGGGGGGGATTCGGGGAGTGGCTATGGTGTGGCAGTAAGCTTTTCACAGCCAGCCGTCTTTGGGAGAGCTCGTGTTGGGGAGTAACAGCCGGCTCCTTCTTAGCTCCTCCCCCCTTCCTATCCTCCTCAGAGTCACGTGCTCGAGCGCAGCCTGAGGTCCTCGGATGGCCGAGGCTCGACCCGGACTCCGCGGCAGGTGTCACGTCACGCGACGTTAATTAAGCCGATCGGAGTGTTACCGAGAAAAGCCTCCAACAGACGCTAAAATCGAAAGAAAATTCAGTCCGTCCATTTTGTCGGAATGGTTACATCCAAAAAGAACCTCAAGATGACTAGACAGCAGCCTCCCAAGGCGCTGAAATGGTGCTGGACTAAAACAGGCATACTTCTACCTGAATGTTATTGCCGGGACAAAACTTTACATTATCATACAGCAGACCTTTAGACAGGAATAAGCATTAGCGAGACCACACCCCAGCAAAGTTCATAACCCCTGCAGTTTGACAGGAAATACTCAGCACCGTCATCCACGGGCTGCTAGACGCTCCACCCCATCCTCAAAATAACGCTTCTCTGTTCCTGGGATCTGCAACACAAGTCTTGCAGCTCCTTCAAATTTAATCACGTTATTCAAGAAGCTTCTTGGGGGTACAACAACAACTGCATCCAAAGTAAAGCCTGAAAGGATTAGTATTCTAAATTAATTGCAAATATTTCCAATTCACAAAGGCATGTGAGCGATGCACACAACTCAGACATATGGAACCACACAAGAGCACATCACCGTGTCATGAGAGACCTTAGGCAGCTCACGAATCCGCCTACAAACATGCTACCGTGGCAAACATTCCCAAAATTATGCCATTACATTTCTTTGGCGCTAAACCAGTTTTATCAGTCTTTAAGCAGCAGATTCAACTTTTTAAAACTGTATAGAGAATCTGTTAAGAATAAATAACTTCAAGTGCCATTAATGAGCACCAATGAACACATTCTGGAGCAGCGTTTCCCAGCTCGGTCCTCGGGGACCCCCATACAGCTCACATTTTCGCTCCCTGCCACCTCCCAACACACTTGTACCAGGTATACGGTGTTTTTCCATTCCTCCATTGCTTGCTTCAGGTGTGCCAAAGTGGGAACTATTTTGATTGTTCCTGTAATGAAACTGCAGTACTTCTTTGGTTTTTCCCTAATGTCCTCTTCCGTTTCTTTCCACCCCTGAAAGTGGAACAGTGTCTGTCAGTGGTACAGACCTGGCCCACCCGTTTCTATAAGGGTTAGTTGTTTTTTTTGTTCTAAATCAGATCGCTCACGCCTTCAAAAAGATCAGTGTCATTAAGTTGAATTTTTAACTGACTGGTCAACACTGAGCTGCCAGCTGAAGTAGCGGTATGATCCTAAATCACACGAAGAACTTTTAAATTAAGCATATTTCAGCATAACAACATGAAGCAGGTAATGAAACACTTTCTGTCCATCTTCCAAAACGCTTAACCTGAGCGGGGTTATGGGAAATAGGAAGTTCTGCCTCAGAAAATTGCCACAGCCATATTCGTGATTTAAATTATACTCCTTTATTTCTTACACTTGTCAAATAAATGCGAGATGAGTAGTGGACTGATAGGTCCAGGGTGGAGAACAATAAAAGCAACCTCAACGATCTATTTTGCTCACCAACTCAAACACTCAGTGACTGCCAATTAATTAAGAGCTTAAGTAGAAATCAATGTCCACACAGAGACTGCCAGACACATGTAAGGGCAATTAACTGATAAATCAATTAAAAACATGCAACAGATAAAACTGATGGGGCTAGTTATAGGGGCTGGGAAGAGACTGTAGCTAAATAATTATTTCTAGGTATATTACATTTATATATGGAATTCTGAGCTTCCAGAACATGTCTTGCCATGACTATGAAAACATATTCCTGGGGTCTGGCGGTGGAAGGAGCTGGCAGAGACGCAAAAATTAAACTACCTAACCAAGGTATGGCTGCACGTGTCTGAACAAAGAGAGACAGAGAGCTACGGAGGATGGCGTGTGCCCTGATCAGCTGAAGTGGAGCTTCTCCGCAGTCACGTGCGTGGAATCAGCCCCACAGCCTCGCCAGTACCCGGAGAACTGGTTACAGTTGTGTACTGGTGCAACCAGCGAGTTATCGTGTTGCATTTTAAAGCACTCAGGGGCACAGTCCTGCATAAAAAGTACATAGATACAGAAAAATTAGATAACATTCTGCCCCTATAACTCATGATTGCTGTACGCCAGGTGAACCCGAATAACACCTTGGCATAGCCGTGACTATTTTCGGATCTATACCAAGTACAACTTAATGCTTATATTCATTATTCATTTTGTATACCTGCTTGTCATACACAGGGTCGCAGGGGTCCCAAGCATACCCTGGGAACAAGAGGTGCAAGGCAAGGAATAACTCAGGGCAGGGAGCCATTCTCTAATAAATATGACTCCTTGTTGAGTGACTACCTTGGTTAGCAAATATGACCATAATAAAAATTCAGCCAGATTTTCTTTCAACCAGATTTTGTACAGCTGTCAACAACGCATAAGAGTATGAGATATTTCAAGGAGAATGTACAGAATGTTGTTAAAGTTCTACTTCACGAAGGATCGAAGTAATGGAGTTCGGGAGGCTGAGGCAAAGTCGCAAGTACAGTGGCGTCACGCCTGGGCTACTGCGATCTTCACTTGGAGACCATTTCACGTAACGACCAGGTAGTCGCAATGGCTCACTAAACGAGGATGAGGACTGGCTGGAATCTCATCGGCTGGGCAGAATGTGGGGGGAAAACGACTAATCACAATATACTTTGCGTTGTCAGCGTGTATACTGTCACATTATCTTAGTCATGAATACTGCTTTCTGCTAAACTACAAGGTGAGTAGCCTCACTGTCCTGTCCTTGATCACACCTGAGGCGTGAAGTCTTGTCCAGCCGGCCGCAGCCAGCACATTCAGGATTGCGAGACGAGTGGGTCACACCGAGGGCTCTGACACAACCCCCCCCCCCACGGGGTTTATAGCTTCTCAAAGCAGGCAAAGGGATCCACAGTGGGGGCGGAGTTAAGGATCTTCACTGTCTCTGTACAAAACACGCAGCTTATGGTGGACAGACTAATGCTAGTACTTGAACTGGGGACAAAAACAGGTGCGAGTACTCCCCTTGTCATGGAACAGCAGGTGCGAGTACTCCCCTTGTCATGGAACAGCAGGTGCGAGTACTCCCAGTCCCAGTGTACATGGAGAAGTGGTGGTCTGCACACCGGTGAGGACTGGCCCACTTCTAAAACTACAAACCTGCCGTTTAATTTCAACAGACCAGAAACAGGCCGCCGCATTTGAAAGTGAGATTACATATGGCACTGGTGGAAGTCGGGGTGACACTAACTGTAACTTCATCTCGCCAATTATCTCATTGTAGTTCTGCCTCCCATCTCATAAATATCAGCCAAAAGCATTTTGAGTCAAAGGTCCCGTTCATCGCATTGTACAATAGACTTCTTTTCACCAAGAACAGCCAGTTCCCTTATTGCTGACTGAGTGCCTAACCAGATCTCTGCATGCATTTCCCTGAAAACAAACTCCAGTTAACACACTTTTAGAAGGGAAAATGAAAGGTAAATACTGACAACAACACTGACCAACTAGCAAACTAAACAAGAAATAGGCTTTAACTTTTATTAATTATACATACATTCAACTGGCATGGTAAAGCATATCATTAAAGACATTACTCATTAGTCTAAACTCTTCCGTCTGTTGTCTTTTCTGCTAGTCCAAGTAAGTGTCATAGTATAGTAATTAGTGCAAGAGTTAATCCACACTATATTACAAGTTGGGGGGAAAAAAGTCTACCGTTCCTAGAGAAATTTAGGTAAACAAAAACCGGGTTTTGCTCTTAAAGAAGAAACGTCTCTGTGCCTTGAGGATGGAAAAGGGCCACAAAGAGGCATAAGAGTGATCTGAGAAATCTGAACAATGGCACATTATTTAACGAGTCAGAAAGATAAATAATATAATTCCGCCTCTCCATCGTTCTTCTGTCCAATTTCAAGGTCAGTGCTGCCTGAGCACAGGGAATTAAGATGGTATTAATTAAAAAACAGAATGCATACTTCTCATTACTCATAGTTTTGAAAGTACTCAATACTCGGTTTACTTGCTGTAGCAGGCGAGCATTAGAATAATTAAACGTACAGTTTAAAGACGACACACAGGGGCAGATTACGTTCTCTGGCACGGTTCCGGTCAGTCCGGACATAGGCGACATGCATTCGCACAGGGTGCCAGTTTCTGAGGGGTGCCAGCTTGCCAGCCAGTTTCACTTCAGCTTGGACAGTGAGTGTCACTTCGGCAAGGACCAGTACTGAGGCCGGTGGTGAAACTTGCTGGGTTGGGTTGAGAGATTGGAAAGTGCTGGTGGATTGGCCGGTTTGTATCAAGGGGACCCAATTCTGTAGGGGTCCTAGGCTATAGCCTAACATTAATCCCTCCCTGAAGACAACACAACGCAACGAGTTGGGGGTGGGCCAGGGGATTCTCTTATTTTTATTGTTTAGAATTGTTTAAAAAACTGTTTACATGCATGCTTCAACAGTTGAACTGCTCCCACGGTACAGATGTTACTTCCAGTAGCGGACAAAAGGCCAGCCATCCAGTTTCTAGTTGAAACAACCTGGGTTTTGAAAACACGGAAATCTACCGGGGAAGTATTGGAAGTACCTTTCGTTTAATTTGTAGAATCACTAATCAAAGGCTGAAAACTACCGTGCCGTTAAATCGCTGCCGGGCGCCGATCGTTTCCCCTCACTGATCCAATTTGTTAACCACCAGTCCGAGCATCTAGCAGTTTACAAAACAAGTTGTAGCGTTTTTGGGTTAATTGCATGCTTTTCTTAAACCGTCTTTTTTAGGCGAGAAGACACGGATACGGGCCGTAGAGGCTCCCCCCTTTGTTTCTGCAGAGTCCTTCAAGTCCTGCGTTACAAAGGCAGGGCTGGCGGGGAACCGCACCGGGGAGGCCGGCGATGGAACAAAGCATGTGCGCTTCTGGCATCTTAAAAGGCAGACAATAACCTCTCCATGACTATCGGCATGATAGAAACGTAATATAAGAGGAAAGGGCACATTATACTGCCCGCAGTCCGCCACACCGTGTGGATTTGCACGTCGACCGCGAGCGGAAAATTATTCCGATATTGATATTATCTTTAAAGTGGTCGGTCATTTCGCACTCAGGATATTGCATTAATGTGCAATCGTGGGAACTTCACAGAGATCCAAATCCTCTTAAGCAAAACCGGCAATATTTGCAGGATAACGTGTCGGACAATAAAGCGCAAACACACCCTGGCAGAGGCGGCTGAAAAGGCGACTTTTGGCAGTATGGAAAATAGGCTACAGGCATGGTAACGTAAGACTGAAGATGAAATTGAGGGGATAGTAAAAAGACCATTTGGGTTGTGAATAATGCCGGATGGATATCAGATGCTAGTATAGATATAACAGAAAAAGCACTGCATAACTAAGCAAAAATGCTGGTTTTGTCATGTCATGGGAAAGTCACACAGTATGGTTTAGAGAGTCATGAGTCGGATTCTCCCCAAACAAAGTACATAACGAAGACAGAATTAATACAAATACATGAAGGGGACTTAATACTGAATATGCCTACATTAGGCATAGCTAAGCTGGAAATCTATAATGATGTTTAAAACGGTAGTGTCCACTGATTCAAGACACGTGTTCATACCCGACACTGGGCTAAGATTTTAAGTGAAATGTAAATAGCTTAACATGTGGAGTAAATGAAAAATACATTCCAATTCGCTGTTATAAAGCACTAAGTAACCATAATGGTCCAACGGGAAGTCCATTGTTTATTGGACAATAAAAAAATAGTCAGATAAGTTCGGTATGGAACAATATGAACTATTTTTATTGATTTTGAAACAATACATCAAATATGCATTGTTCTGGGCGTTTCGTGCCACGGAACCCCCCCCCCATCAGGAACTTTTACAAGTGTATCGAGAGCGACCAGCTACTTCAAATTTCGCTCCGAGCGCCGCCGATGAAATTTCCTAAAGTTTAGCGCGCGGATCATTAGATACATTGTTACCAAATTGAGAAAAGTAACCCTCGGGGAAAAGGAGTCGTATGAATGGTCTGTGTGATAAGCAGAGGCACCCGCAAGCTGCCCTTACCTGACTTTCTCTGTATTTAGCGGTTCTCTGATTCCATTCCCCAAACAAAGGGATTTTCTACGGCGCCGGCACTCTCTGCTGTTTCAGCGCACGCTCTCCAACATTCACACGAGAGGAGAGCTCCGCCCGTCTGCTAAAACCTCGGCTTTCCGCAGCTTTCTCTGTCCTATATTTTAGGCAGAATAAGGTCGGCTTTGTCCAAATTCCGCCCAGCGCAGCAGATAGGCGTCTTCCTTTACACTCCCCATAAAGTGTTAACTAGTCCCCCCCAGGTCTTAGAGTACGTAGAGTGCATTTTAACTCCTTATCAATGATCTTCAGCTAAAATGGGAAAGAAATGAAATAAACGCTTATCGTCCCTAACAATATGCCTAAAAAGATGTGTGGACTAACACGTTATCCAAGCAATTTTATGTATTATCTTGTAATATAAAGCAACATTTTGCTTGAAGCGCTTTGTTATCTAAAGTGCGCACTACTATTATACAATATTATCAATAGACTATAACGAATACTGTGCATTGTCTGGTTTAACTGTTGTATGATTCTCAGTACAGATGGTATGATGCGGTTAGAGCGCATTCAAATGTTACAAAAACGTAAAATCAATCTGTCCGCACCCTCCTCCTAAGCACACAGAACCTGTGAGAACCAAACACAAATCACAAGTATAGAGTGACTACTAGGACCTTTTATCATAAGACGTTTTATGATATGTTTGTCTTTTTTTTTAACAGAATTCTTTTCATGCGTACTTTTATGCACTTGGTCTCAAAGGACACGGAAACTGAGCTTGCCCACTGAGACGGGCATCACCTGCTCAATTTGAAACACGGGTAGAATCCACGTGCTCCCGTGACGTATCTCTCTGGACCTTCAGAGACCCTTGTCATCCGCAAAACTGCACACTCACCATGTTCAGGGCAGGTTTTCATTGTGCGGTGCCTGCATCCCCTAAACAATTACACTGATCGTGGCACCTGGGTTGGATCAGACCATTTATACGTATTTAGTATTAGCCCTCCATTTTCTGTATCCGCTTGTCCTATTCAGGGTTGCAGGGGTCTGGAGCCTATACCGGAAGCTATGGGTACAAATCAGGGAATAACCCAGGATGGGACTCAAACACGGGTCCCAGAGGCAACACTGCTAACCACTGTGTCACAACTATAATTTGATAATAAATAGTGATATTAAGTTACTAATTTAATGTGGTGCTCCTCATTGCTCATTTAATAAGTATTGGGACTGAAGACGCTAGCTCAGTTCTATTAAATGACATAATATTCATTTGTTAGCACAGGGAGTGATGTCACAGGAAGTCTGCTAAACTAACTAGACAGATTATGCCAAATAAGGTTACTTATTCTTTCTGCATTAGTGCCATGTACCTCGTGCACAGTTGGTGGAAAGTTTTTTGTCGGGGATCCCTGAGATAAAGCACATAATTTGGGATGAAACGCAAATAAGTATATCGAAATATTCAAGTTGTGTTTACTCAGAAAATTGGCACAAAAAAAAAATTGCAAGCAATGCAATATGATCCAAAGACGAGTAAGAAAGACACAATGTGGGCACAGAGTAAACAGGAGAAGCAATGAATAATTTTCAGATGTTTATTAACTAAAACAGCCTAAGTTTGCAGTAATCACACTTTGACGAATGATGCTGGTGTGTTCAAAGTGTTACGACATATGCCAGATTTGTTATCACAGGAAATAACAGATGACGTGATTTTACCAGCGAACATTACGAAACGTTTCCTGTAGCAGAGTGATGTGCAGACAGTGTATCAGGACCACACAGCATATCCTGTGTTTCAAAAGCCCGTAATTAGAGCCAACCCCACCTTTTCAGGGGCCTTAGGCAAAGCTTTACTTGAATGCCCCCCCACACACCCCCCACCCCCCACCATTAAGAAAATTGATGATTTCCTCTATAATGCAATCTGGGAGCCCTAGCAAACTGCCTATTCTGCCTGGCCTACAATTCGTGAAAATCTCTGCTCATACAGTTTTTTCCGGTTATCGATTGTAAAACTGCTGGTGAATAATCCAAGTGTGAGAGGGCGGGTGTGTCAGCATTCACGTCAGATTTTAATTACAGGATTTAATTGACCAGTTTCACCCATAAGCTGTGACCCCCACCCGCTGTACTGACTAAATCCCCTGAATAAAAGTGAATTATAGCTACAGACCTGTCTGACCCAGCAGACCGTTAAAGAAACATTTTTCATTTTCTTTTGTTAATATTTCTTATACAAACATTTCAATCATTGACCTAGTGGAGCTATTTTTTATACATCACGCTGCTGCAATTATCGCAGTCATGATCAGGGGTGTACCTAGAATATTCCAGCCCCCCTGCTGTATATATTTATGTATTCAGAGGCTCCGGCCAAGTGCTGGGCCCCCTGGATCTGCCAGTGTATCCATGTTCCTCTGCAGCCCTTGGTCATGGAAGGAGATTGACTGTTCTTCGGAGGTACAGATTGAGGTTTTTAGCCTAGAATAGCACCCCCACCCCCCCACGTGCACCTCAGCCTTGGGCCTGTGCTGCCTGCCATAGACCCTGCCAGGTCATCTGGTGGGTAATCGAATATACACACTTCTAAAGTGGACTGTTTCACTCATATCTCAGCCTGCAATACAGGCTTCAATGGGAACCGGACTGCATTGTTAATTCATCTGTTGTTACTGATCTAAGCCTGTTATGGGTTTCAGTAGCGAGCAAAGGCAAGCATCCCATAATGTTTAACCATGTTAATTAGAAAGAAAACCAGAATGTAAATGCAGTCACATAGGTAGCTAATACAGATGGCTGCGGAGGGGGGTGCAGAGATGCCTTCTGTTTTGGGAAACTCGGTGCTGCTCTACTGGGAATAGCTCCACCATTCATTTTGACAGAATGCCACCCCACTCTCATTCAGGGGATGCAGTTTCCATCCATGCATCCATCCATCCATGCATCCATTTTCTGCAGCCACTTAGCCTATTCAGGGTCGGGGGGGACTACAGGTACAAAGCAGGGAACAACCTGAGGGCACACTCTGTATGCTGTATGTAGACCGTAAAGCCTCTCCCTTGTGCATTTGGATAATTGAAAAGTCATCAGTAGAATTTTGTGTTAAAAAAAAACAATAAATTACAAAAATGTACAGCCACTTTTATTTTACTGACCTTATATTTGCCTAGCAGATTTACTTATGTCAATCTCTTTCACTCATTCTAGACAAGGAAAACATTTTAATATTTTAAACACTCTAGGGTGCGTTCAAGCACCGCATCATTGCATTTGAAGTTATTATCGTTAAAGCGAGGTGAAAATGCTTCACTGCTGAACAGTGGTAAGTTGTATACAAATTGTGGAATACTGTTAATGAAACATGATCTTCCACCTAGTTTAGAAATGTTCTCAGTTCCTTCCTGTTTACAAGGCCACTGGAAAGTGCCAGAAGAAGAGTTCATTAAAACCCAAAAAGCAAAACAGAAACGGAAACGCGAGATCAGCCATTACTTATTGTTAACCCTACTGAATATGTACTTTCTTTTGTTACCTCCTGACAGATTTGAGTAGGTATATTTTCCACAGTTTCTCTTATTAAAAACACCTTTGAGGTCAGAGGAGACAGAGTGCACAGGCTAGAAAACTGTGAAAACTATGAACTTTCCTGTTTATAATAGCTCTGCGAATAATGCAAATAGAAAAATAAAGGCTTCAACTGTCTCCTGTCATCGCTGACGGGGAGAAACAACTGCAAGCCAAAGGAGACACTTCTCTGGGTCACTTCTGAATGTGGTTAAAGAAGGGAGACGGAGAAAAAGAGAGAGAGATAGAAAGAGAGAGAGAGTACTCCTTTAGGACAGATTCTCCGAAGAAAACTGATCCCATTCAGCGAAGTTTCTTTCCTCAAGAGTTGTCCAGTGGCTCCAGTGTGTCTGCAAATCTCCCAGCATGCCCCAGTCCCCAGATAAGGGTGAGGAGATGGATGGTTGTGATTTGTGTCGTGGTGATCTCAGACGTTGGTGACTTCGATGCCCGAGTAGCTATGCATAGGACTGCCCTCTGACCGGGGCGAGGCCTCCCCTCGGCTCTCACGGGGCAGGGAGCCGCAGCTGCCATGGAAACCAACATCCCGTCCAGCGTGGCCCTTTGTGCCGTACCCTACGGGCGGCTGGAGAAGAATGAACGCGTTAATCAATGGCAGCATAGAGGAGTGGGGAGGAGTTGACCTTCAGCGGAGTTGCGGGGGCCGACCTTGCAAGCGCGCCTCCTCAGTGACACCTCGTCTTCCGAACGCCGGCCGCTGGATGCCGGCGAACGAGACAGGGAGCTCTGGCGCAGGAGGGTGGGCGTGCCCAGACGCTCACAGTCCACCTGTAGCCCCACCCTACGGGAAAGGAGGCCCGGGATTGGTCACGAAGCTTACCAATGCAAATGCAAGACTCCCCAGGCATTAGCAAGTGGAGATCTGAGAAAAGGGGGTTAAAAATGCACATTGACAGCACAGTCAAACCAAAGGAGTAGCCAATGAGAAACGAGCTAAACCAGTCAATGACTGACTGTAGTTTTCAGAGTCTCATTGCCCCCCCCTCAGCAATCACTGCTTGGTTTGACCCAATGGAAACCTGCAAAGTAACCACTAAGAGATGGGCTAAACCAGTCAATGACTGACTGTAACTTTCAGAGTCTCATTTTCTCCCATCACTACTGACAAACCAAGAGATCGATTCTGAATGACAGCGGTTGTAAATTTTACTGCCAAATTTTACTTAAATGAGGCCAAATTCCGAAAGCACAGTTGTGGCCAGCCAAATCATTCCATCCATCGGCACGTGACAGCAACGAGACGTCGCCTGCGAGATGTAGCTCCAGTGAACCCCAGTTAAGAATGGCAGTGACAGCGGCTGGCCTCTGAATCAGCCTTCTTGGCTGTTAAGTGTCCATTCTAGCCAATTTCCTCACACCACGTCGGAGGGCTTCTAGAAGCCGGTTTAAATGTCATGTCTTGTACCTGGCGTCACTGATCAGTGCCTTCAACTCCTCCTTAAGGTGCCGACGAATCATGTGCTTGTTGCCTGGGATGCCTAGCGCGGTTGCCATGGCGTCGGTGTTGAAGGACGGGTCCAGCACCATCACGGCACCGTGAACTCCGCTGTTCTGCAGGCTGTCGGCAAACTCCTACAGCCCAGGAGAGAAGGACTTCACACAATCATCTGACATCTCAAACGCTGCGCAACAGAATCGTCACTGTCAAACCGTGTGCATCAACCAGTCAAATGCCCCATCTCTCTGACCATCCCACTGCCAGGAATGTAATGTAGCTGTAGCCAAATTAGTGACCTGTTCCATCAAGAAATATCGACTTCTGTCCTCTATCAACACACATCTTCTGTAATTTCATCGAGAGATGAAGTGCAGCCTGTCGAGATGGAATCCTACACAAATAGATCCAGAATCTGTGAATTCTTGTGTCATTCAACTCAATTCTAATAAAACCGAGGCTTGTAAGGCAGAGGTTTCTACACACAGAGGTACAGATCGCTGAGTGTTGGTATGGAAACGCTCATGCTGACAGTGGCCGGAATTCTTAATAGGCTTGGACCCCATTGAGGAGTCACACCTGTGCTTCCCCACTGGGATATGAAATGGGGTGCAGTGAAGTGCACTGTTGTAAAGCAGCTGACTCAGAACAGGTATTGGTTTTTAGTGATAAGCTGACTGGTTTTTATTATTTAAACAGACAAGGTATAAAACACTCCATTATGCAGCTCCGTTAAAACTCCACGAGCTGCCCACAGGCTTCGGCTGGACAGCGGCAGCCATCCTCACCTTCAGGTCGATGTCTCGGACCCATTTCATCACCCGGTGACTGGTCCACACCAGAGGGTCCAGGTTCTGGTGCTCACATAAAGCTCGTCTGGCCTGCAGGGCCTGCAGAAGTACGATATGCACTAATTAAAAGGGCCGGCCCACCCTATGGGCAGCATATTGTATATTTGTTGTCTTTGCTCACTGCTGATAATCATGACCTAAGGGCCAATGACCAAAGGTACAACAACAGTTCCCATTATCCAAATATGAAAACTTCCTTGTGTATCACTTGTTTCCGCAGAAAGTTATTTGGTGGCCTTTAGGCTATTGCTCACTGCTGATAATCATGACCTAAGAGCCAATTACCAAAGGTACAACAGCAGTTCCCATTATCCAAATATGAAAACTTCCTTGTGTATCACTTGTTTCTGCAGAAAGTTATTTGGTGGCCTTTAGGCTAGAGAAGTAACCAAAAATGTGTGTGACATTACGTTGGGGCACATTGGGGCAGTTCTGTGGATCTGAGTGCGACGGGGAGGGTGGGGGATACTACTGCCTGGTGACAGCAAGCCTGACCTCCTTGTCAAAGTTGAGGGCATGCAGCAGCTCGATGCCCAGCAGCAGGCTGATCTGGTGAAACTTCTTAGTCACATTAAGGTAGCGCTCCAGGTCCCGGCGAGTGAGGGAGTTCAGCATGCGCCCGTCCACCAGCTGGTTATGGAAGGACTGGGAGTACTGGAGCAGCCCCACGTCGCTCAGCCAAGCTTTGGCCACCCAGTGGTGGTCCATATCTGCAGCCTTGGACAACCTGAGATGAACCCGCAGAGCACAGAAACAAGACAGAAAGAGAGAATCACTGCGCAGTGTCACAAAAGCCTCATTGTATTTGTCTCTATGACAGGAATTCCTGCGGAGCAGCCTCAGTATTAACGTGACCCGATATAACCATCATGTCCCCGAAAATTATTGTGCGAATCAGACTGTACAGTATGTAAATCGAACTCTTATGTAAGTACATTAGAGGCATCGATAAGCAGAGTCAAATTATCACTGTGCGTGAATAAACCGGCCAACAAACCTTGTTGTGATTCTGAAATCGTTGTGTTGAATAATTTCAAGATCTTATCATTATTGCCACGTTCAGTTCGCTGGTGAATTATTGATGACTGCAAATTTAGCTAACTGGACAGTAATTTGACATACTGTATTTAAAATGAAGAAACGTACGTTTCAAGATATTACAGTGTTTTAATACTTTAGAAATAACGCAACCTGAAGCTGCACAGTGCATGAATTGAAAACGTGCATATCTACATTAGTCCAGCAGATGGCACTCACGGTCAACCTGTAAAAATAATCCATGAAAAGAAAAGGAGTCCTCATTTGTGGGCTTCTAATTAGACCGTATTGCGATCAGAGAGAAGAGGGAAAGAGAGCAAGGGAGTTGGGGGAAGATTTACCTTAAAGGATTTTATATTTAATTAATATGATGCGCGTTCAATTACTGTCTCATTTTACTAATGCACCTGCCGTCTCCGAGGTAAATTGTACACCTATGATAAGTCTGAGAATCCGAAGTCCGCTGAGAAAAGAGATGGAGCGAAACTATATGCGTGATTTCTGTCTGTCGAAACAGATTTTTTAGAAACTATATGGCAAAAAATCTGCAGTTTTTTTAAAATTGATTACCTTAGAATCATTGCAACATTATTTTTAGGCTATAATGGGGTTATGAATAATTAAAAATTCGTCTCATTTAATGGGGTGTAAGTCCTTAGAGTTTAGCGGTGCAGAAGTGTGAACGCCAGCTCACCCCTGCCCCGCCTCCGCTTCACGGTAGTCCTCGATGGCGAGCCGCAGCTTCCGGCGGTGCATGGCGCTGCTGACTCCCAGTCCGAGCTCCAGGTCCTCGTCTGTAAGGCTGAGCAGCACCTGCAGGATGACAGCCGGTGAGTGGCTCACCTCGGCCGCCCCGCCCGCTTCCAGGCTCGCCGTCTATTTACCTGTTTTTACACATCAGGTTCCCCCACATGTCAAGGGTAAAATCAAAGCTACTATACTGGGAGCTCAACCTGCAAAGTTTATTTTAAATAAACTTACTCCACTCAGTTAATACTGGTGATTAATTACATAGCTGGGATTATATTACTTTGAAGAAGGGACGACTACCATCTCCCTGAAGTCTACCTGTACTACTGTGCAGTCACAGGCTAATGCAGTTAAGTTTTAAGCGTTAACCATAAACCCTCCATCCCAAGATGCTCATTAAGCCTCACCTTGCCACTCTTGACGTTCTCCGCGCACGCACGGATATACATGGGCATCGCCATGACGACCTCCAGCCAGGCCTGCACAGTGCCCGCCTTCCACAGTGACATGGGCGTGCTCCTCGCTAGCTCCACCTGCTGGAGGCGGTCCAGCTGGTCCTCACCGTCGGATAGGCTGAGACTGAGGTGAGTGGGGCTGGACAGACTGTCTGAGTCTAGATTGGTCACGGGGTGGAGGGGTGGGGGTGTGGGGAGAGAGAAAGAGGAGGGGAGGTGTGTTTTTTGGGGGGGCAGGGTGGGGGTGAGAGGAATCACAGGAGCAATGTGGACCATTTCAGCCAATGAAATGAAAGAGGCCCCCCCCCCTTAAACTTTAGGAGTAGCTGCTTCAGGGAACATTTTATTACCAAGGATATGAATCATCTCCCTGCTCCACTTGACAAAACTGTCCATGTCTCTTGCATCTAATTTCATATGCAATCTGCTATTAAAATGAACACCAAGAAACAATGTGCGGGGCGACGGGGGGCTGCGGGGGGCGGCGGGAGGCAGCGGCAACACCATCAGCGACGCCACGGCTGAGGAACTCCATCATCCTCTCACATGGATGCCAGTGCCATAAATCCACCCTCAGAAGCCTCTCCTCACTGCCCCACTGCTTCAGCAGATCTCCGTCTATCCTTCGGTTTATTACAAACGGGCTCAAAACTTTACCCTCAATAAAGGGGCCTCCCACTATTTTTCCCCAAGGGCCAAATTGCATTGCACCCGGGGGGGGGGGGGTCCCTGGACGATAAAATTTCTGTACGGGTGGGGGGGGGGGGAGAGTACAAGCCCGGAATTGGCCAGTTACCCTTAATCAGGAACATTCGCAAATCATAACTAATTATTTCTATCCGTTTTAAATAAGTGTTAGCACAGTTTTGGTGTAAAGCTCACCTCAAGAGGTAATGGGATTAAGCTGAATATGATATTCACACACATACATGTTAAGGGCTAAGCTGAGATCAAAAAGCCGGTCTTTGGATATGTGTGAAGAAACCTGCATTAAACAGAGCAGCTTAGCCACAGTCGAGAAGGTGCAACATTTCAATCCAGTGGCCTGATTTGAACCAACTGCTCTGGAGGTGTGAGATTTGAACTCTGCCCACTGAGTCCCTGCACCATCGCAGTTCACTACCTACTTTCTAAAAGTTTCATAAATTGCATTTATACATCTCGTTTCATTCTGAGCACAGAAGGGCGTCATGCCGTCTGATCTCTAAGCTAACGAGCCACTAGAGTGGAAATTATGAAAGGCCACCCAGTCTCAGGATTACTTCACACTGAATCCCAGTGATTAAACCCTCAGGTTCTCTGTGCTGTTCTGCGTTAACAGTTCTAAATCCAACATGGCCACTAGCACAGCCTGAGGAAAGATGCGTGGACAAAATGGAAAAAAAACATCTAATAACTTAGATGAGGGACTTCCTGTATAAAAAAAGATACCATCAGTGAGTACCAATTGAATGTACAGGCAGTAGTGTATACTCATATACTCAAGGGAGGGTGTACTCATATCTCTGTACTCTCCCTTCTATATACTACTGTCTGTAAATTCAATTCCATCAATTCCATATATATATATATATATTATAAAATGCTGCCTCATTACACCTACGTACTATTTGCACTTTCTGGTTAGATGCTAAACTGCATTTTCTGGTACCTGTACAATGACAATAAAGCTCAGTTTTATGTTATCTAATCTAATCTAATCCAATCTAATCTAATCTAATTAATCTAAATACAAGCATCCTGTAGATGTGGCAAAATTTTGTGTTGTCCAGTGACTTCCAGTCACATAAGCTGTGAAAAAACAAACAGGGTGTGATGGTAATAGAGGAGTATAAGGAGGATAAATCTAGGAACTGTTCATAACGACGTTGACGTGTCTGATTAATGGAGAGGCCTAATTAACCGAGCTGATGCTGCACTCATCCTAATCCCTCTTGCTCTCATTTACTTAGTGGCCTCATGGGGAAAAAAATGGAAGACAGTGTAGGACTGATGTCTCTCAGAAAAACAACATGAAGCACATTTAGCACAATGTTCCACCAACAGTTGGACGATGCACAGTGCAGAACATCATAAAAACTCTGATCACCCAGAAATTCTGTGACGGTATCTGAACACGATGGCTATTTCTAACATCATTGTCCCCACTGGGGACGTTTATCGACAGCACAGGGCAGGATGACTAACAGAATGAGTAAACAATAGATTGTATTCAACCTCAATTCACAAAGACTCAGCAGAAGACATCTCTGGCTGATACTTCATTGAACTAAATCATCCAACAGCCCTGCATCCCAATAGCAGATTTATTGAGCTGAAAAGACAAAGTTTGGGTCCCAGCCGATGTTTTCCGGGCCTATAGTGGTCAAAGCTCACTACAGACAAAAGACGGCCATCGGGGTTGAAACTCGGCCTTCATGCTTTGTGCAGTGCGCATTATGTGAGCTCTTGAATACATTTAGCTGAGTCTCTTGTGCAGTAATTATATGCAGTTGATTATCTGACACATCCAATTGTTATCCATTTCTATAGCAGGCTGTTTTGCTAGAACAATTCAAATGAACAATCTTGTTCAAGGACCTATCCTACCGTCCACAGACCCAGTTCCCCTGGTTTCTTCCTTTCTGTTATAGGGTGTCAACAGGCTTGAGACAGACTGTCAAGCCTGATCTATGGGTCATTGTCATTCTGAACACAGTTCCATAGATATATTCTCCCCTGGCCCTCGTATTTACAAGTCTGTAATAGTGGGAGATCAATTTCTCAACTTTTCCCTGTCTGCTTTCACACCACTGAGACCTGGAAGGCTTACAAAGAAACCAAGCCCTCAGGACTGAATGCCTTCGTGAATCAGAATGAGCAGTGAAATTCATGTCCATCAAACCGCTAACACCACAGATGTGGACGTCCGCTGGATGGGGGAGCCGTGAGCTGCTCCTGAAAGATGTACAGCAGGTAGCCCGTCTAAGGAGTTGAAAAGTAAGCCGTTTGTCGCTCTAAAGTCCGTTGCAGCATGTACATAGATCAGCTTGCTTGCATCACTTTGTAATGAATCACTGCTGTTAGTTCACATGTACACCTCTCTGTCCGATAAGATGTAACAATTGATTATTTGACACTATACCTTCAAGCTAAAGCAAGGCATATGAAAGCTATCGACTGGGCTCTCAGCCTATATTCCATTAGGTGACGGACAAATTGGCAGGCATCTCCAAACTATTAGGGCTACCAGTACAAAGATGAGTAATTTGGCTCTCAGATGAACGAGTATCATCCTGGCAGGAAACTCATGGTTGAAAGCAGAACTATGGTGACTTGGGAATGGATAAAAGCTTATGAAGTCTGCAAAAATGGGTACAGGGCGCGGGATATGGGTACAGGGCGCGGGGTTTGGGTACAGGCCGCGGGGTTTGGGTACACTCTGAATGGGATATGGTGCAGAATCGCACATGTTGGGTACCAGTTAGAGACACCAGGGAGAACCCTGCGTGACATTGGGAGGGCATGACCTCTCAACCCCTGGAGATGTGGGTCACCACATTGCCTCTCTGAGGAACATTCCAGAAAAACAACTTTTTCTCTAGAGAGCAGCAGTCGTGTCTGTTGCTTGATGAAAATTTCCCATTTCCAAGAGCGTTTCAGCCAATCATCTGCCAAATGGAAATATGGAACACACGTTGCTTCAGATAGCTGCTTAAACTAAACGTATGGGCAAATGTCAACAGGACTGAAATATCTAAGTAACGAATCCTAAAGAAGCCAGTTCATAAATGAACGGTTGCAAAGTGCGAAAAGTTGTGAAACTCAAAGAAAGCTCTGAGTCACGTTCTTGGATGACAAATGTGTTCACATGCCTGTTTATCAAAAATATATATTTATATTTGTGGCATCACAGCTCAGACATTTAATTTAATTTCACACAATGTCATAAGGACTAAAAGAGAGAGAGAAGCTTCATTTTGTGGAATTGATTCATAGAGCTATATTATTCAGTTTCGGTAGGTGTCACTCAGCAGCATTTACCTATATTTTCATAATCCGATGAATAATGTGAAAGTTCTCCCATCGCCATGAGGCAAGAAAACTACCTGAACAGCCCTGGAGAATTTCTCCTGTATGAGCCACACAATCAAAGGTATGATAGGTTAATTATAAACCAAGCATGTTTGTTTACTTATTTTAAATGAGATTAATTGGTTGCCTAGCAGCAGAATCGTGGATTCAGAGACCTCCCACCTCTGTTTGTTTTTACATTCTTCCTGTCCCATGCATACGGTTTTTCTTAGAATGAAACTACCATAATTCTGTTTTCAAACGGCCCAATCGCAGCATAGAAGCTCATAAGCACTGGCCAATGGATGCCGTAGATTGGCATCAGAGTGCAGCAGTTCCATCTCCGGCTGGTACGGCTGCCCTGCTACGGGCTGCCCTTGGTAACAATAAGGCCTTCAAGGTAATGCATCTCCGCCATCAGCGACTGAGGGACTGAGTTTGAAATCAACTGTTGACTTTGGCCTTTTTCTGAGACTCGACAGTGCCATCCCAGGGGGCTCTCCGCCTTTAAAGAATCTGGAGCAGCCTGCAGATACAGCATTAAGAGTAACAGAGGCGGAACCGCAGGAGCGAACCAGGAGTAACATAAATAAAATGATTGATCAGACTGAGCTGGAACACGGACAAACAGCCACGACGCAGTTTAAGACACAGCTTGTTTCACAATGAATAGTCTGCGACGAAGTACATGGACCATGAATTATGAAAAAGCATCTACACAACACATCTACAGTCTCTGGCTGGCCTGGTGAGAATATATTCCTCCTTTGTTGTTATGGTTACAAAACAGAAAACAGAGGCACTTTCTCCACTAACAGCATGAAACCTATTAGTTTTCTTTATACGTTCAATCAATTCGCACACAATGGCAGAGAGATCCAGCAAATGAAATGGTCCTCCTGGGTTCATTTCATAGAACCAGCCCTGCTAGACCTTTCCGGTGGTTAAGTGGGGACCGCTGTGTTCAGGTACACGTATGATTAATGGAACATGGAAGAGAGAGGATTTCTGTTCGAGGCGGGTTTTGGCCTAGGTACCGATCCATCTGGGCCACTTGAATGAGCCAAAATCCCGCCACCCCTTCACATCGCCCACTGCGAGATGCTCCCTGTTTCAGGAAGAGCACCATCCAGGAGACTGGCCCCCGATCTGCCAGACTGGATGTATAATGAACCCTGGAACGCTTGGCTTCGCTTACAGCAATGACGTCTCACAGCTCTAAAGTTAGCACCTGACAAGAATACTAAAGGGCACATCAAAGTGGGACCGTAGAGAAGGCAGATCTTCTGCTTAAACCAAACCCATGTTAGTTACATCGAAAATAGAAAAGGTCACGCATTTACAGAAAGCAGGTCTTTTTAGAGCCCAATGTGGTACATAATCCAAATGCACAAAACCTTAAAGACAGCAAATAAGGTTGGTACTTGCTACAGCTGTTAGCGCTGATTCAAGGACACAAGGCCACGAGGGTAGGGCAGCCGGAAACAGCTAAGGGCCAGTGTAGATAAAACTACGTAATCATCCTACGTGATGAAGGGTTCCTGTGAGTATTACGGAGTCTCATCAGCACCAGAAAAGGTTTCATTAGCAGAAGTAGCACTGACCCTCGCCCATTTGGACTACTTAATATGTTCTGATGGTTTGTAAAAAAGATTTGAGCTTGTGACTTTTGGCACTGGATTCAAATTGAACAGTTATTTCCATAATTCCAAAGTGATGTTTTTTATCACATTTACAATATATCAGTATCTCCATTAAACTTATGTCATTGCTGAAATGCATCACATTAACATCGGTGACCCATTCGGACAGCAACACCTAATTCAATTTTTCCATTGGTCATGCTCGTCCAATCAATGGAAACACAAGTGACCGAAGTGAACCCTGCATCTTGGAACTGTTCAGTGGTCTGAAGGCATTGTTTCCCCACCCGGGCCTTGGGGACCCCCAGACAATCCACGTTTTTACTCCCCCCCCCAGCTCCCTGCCAGACAGTCCACATTACTGGGAGCTGGGAGGGAGCACAAGTGTGGACTGTCTGGCAAGGGGCTAGGAGGAAGCAAGAACATGAACTGTCTGACAGAGAGCTGAGAGGGAGCAAAAACGTGGACCGTCTGGCAGGGGGCTGGGAGGGAGCAAAAACGTGGACCGTCTGGCAGGGGGCTGGGAGGGAGCAAAAATGTGGACCGTCTGGCAGGGGGCTGGGAGGGAGCAAAAACGTGGACTGTTTGGCAGGGAGCTGGGAGGGAGCAAAAATGTGGACTGTTTGGCAGGGAGCTGGGAGGGAGCAAAAATGTGGACTGTTTGGCAGGGAGCTGGGAGGGAGCAAAAATGTGGACTGTCTGGCAGGGGGCTGGGAGGGAGCAAAAATGTGGACTGTCTGGCAGGGGGCTGGGAGGGAGCAAAAATGTGGACCGTCTGGCAGGGGGATGGGAGGGAGCAAAAATGTGGACCGTCTGGCAGGGGGATGGGAGGGAGCAAAAATGTGGACCGTCTGGCAGGGGGCTGGGAGGGAGCAAAAACATGGACTGTTTGGCAGGGAGCTGGGAGGGAGCAAAAATGTGGACCGTCTGGAGGTCCCTGAGGACTGGGTTGGGAAACAGTAGTCTAAGGACAAGGCAGGGCTTGGTGTGGGACAGGTTTGACATTCTGAAACACTAATGTGAAAAGTCCAAGAATAGCTCTGAACTTGTGTAAAAATACATGCCACACACATGAAAAAGATAAGGATGTAGCACATTGGAACCTGAAGGGGTAGATGTTAGCTGCAGATCCAGGCGAATCCAGTAGTGTTATTCATTGTGAGAGTGTCTGGGTTCCGTCAACTTGAAGCAAGGCTGGATTCAAAATGATACATTTGAGTCTCTTTTAAAAAAATATGTACAGACGACTTTTAACCCAGTGATGGCAACTTTTAAAAAATTTCTCTCTTTGCATTCAGGAAAATAAATTTATACAATAAGATTAAGATTAATGGGACTTTGACAAAACCACGTCTTCTGGGTTAAAAGCCAGAGGTGAGGGACCTGGGGTGTCACACAGAGAGTATTAGGAATTTCAGGCCACAAAACAATGTTATAGATGCTGTGTGGTAACACGGATGCCTGGTAGTCTGTACACCAGAGGTTAGGGATAAAAAAACCGTGACAAGAAACAAAGGGCAAAAGAAGAAGGCCACATGGAAATTCAGTATCATTTATTTTAAAATAAGTTTTTATTTAGATCTTTACTGTATTGTTTCCATGCCATTAAAACTTGTTCCCTTCCCTCTATTTCCAAACAGCTAAAAACAGTGATTTTCCTTCACTGTCCTGATTTTCCGTCATTGAAGCTCATTTCTTCTTAAATAAATCTCTTTAATAGTAGATATCAGCATTATTTTCTAATTTACAAAAAATAAAATTAATGAAATGACAGCGAATCTGTTTACAAAATAAAACTACAAAAATAATGGTTTTTTTATATATGGAATGCCAACAGGAAAGGAGAAGCGAGGGACTCCCCTTTCCGCAGTTACAGGTGACCCCTGTCGCAAAGCAGCATGGCCTACCGAGTTCTCCTTTACACCCCCGTGACTCCCCATTCAACCACGTTAGATGAGCAGGTAGCTAGCAGTGTTTTAGTGACTGAATGACAAGACAAAGGCTATCCTGTAAGGCAAGGCAGACATCTCGGCAAGCTCACTCAGTGCAGATTAGAGCAATTAATATGCTGTTTTTTGAAAAGGCTATTAATCTTTGGCACCTATTTAATTGCTTTTCAGGCAACTTGACCCTGGTTTATTTATTTATTTTTTATTTTCTTTGCCAGTACAAGAGGAGCTAATTTATTTCTAATTCATATGCAGGACTCAAATCTAGCTCATTATATAGATATTATATTATATATTATATTCCCACAATGCCAAAGATAAAGTGAGCTGAACACCTGACTCCAGGCTGTTTGTATAAGAATGGGGGGGGGGGGGGGGACGAGGACACAGTGCTGCCTGAGGCTCGATGCTGCCTAGTCATGTGATCTGGCCAGACCCTCAATGTCACAGGCCAGCTGAGGTGATGCTCCATGTCCCCAGGAACAGTCTCACACATCCCAGGACGTAACTTCTGCTGCTAAACATCCTTGCCCATGAAGTGGAGAAAGAAAGAAAAAAGTACCATCTGCTGAGTGAAAGCTCTCAGGCCCGACTGCAAAGGACTCAATTTATTTAAATTTTGATGAAGTTTTTCCGTAATACAAGTGTAATCAGTCGAGTGCTCCGAAATCCCTAAAAAGCTGTCGTGGGAACTCCACATTTCCATTTATCTTTCACACATGGAACTGAACTCAGCGCAGTGAGAGGTTATTTCAGCTGGATTTCACAGTGGCGTGGGCTTCCTTCAGTCAGCCCAAGCGGATGGGGCTTCAAGGTGGGGGGTGCAACTGGCAGGAGCCCCAGTGCCAGCCGAGGGGGGAGGGGGGGCTATGGTGCTCTCTGGAGGGAAAGTTAAGGGAGCAGGAGCTGGTGCCAGGTAGACTGCTGGCTCCACTGCTGTAGGCATGAGCGGGAAATTCGGTCTGAAGAGCGACAGCAAACGTACAAGCTGTGTGAAAAATACTAA
This sequence comes from Brienomyrus brachyistius, assembly GCF_023856365.1. Lineage (NCBI taxonomy): Eukaryota > Metazoa > Chordata > Actinopteri > Osteoglossiformes > Mormyridae > Brienomyrus > Brienomyrus brachyistius. The sequence goes on along the minus strand of NC_064538.1, from coordinate 3,692,664 downwards.
AACAGCAAACTATCTAAGCCTCTTTTGATACACACACTTGGGAGTGACCAGTCTGTCCTCGTGGTGACCAGCAATCACTGCACACTGCCGCCAAGAGACCCTCCCAGAGCGACTGTTCCGATGGCGGATTCTTTAAGGTCGCCTCTAAGGTCGAAGATACGCTACACAGCACCATTGCTTTCTCCGGGCTCAAGATGTGCAGCCGGTCGTGCTGTAGAAATAAGCAGAATGAATTTGGGGTCCCAAGTCTCCCCCAGCCATGTTTGCTGTATCGAAGATACAGATTATAACTTAGGTCTATTCACGGTGCCTTAAGTGCAATTCAAAAGCGCTTAGTTTTGAGTAATAAAATTGAGCCAGTGCCTCTTAGAGCGTGCTTTTCCAGTTAACACGCTCGGAATGTCAGTCATCAATGCTGCTGGCTTTCCTCCAGTTTGCCCAGAGGCAGGGGGGGTAGATGGTTCTCGTCTTTCCTTCCCAGTCCAAAGGCCAGGGCAACCTCGCTCACTATCATCGACTCTTCCGATGATGAGACCAACTGAAACTCAAGGTTGCCATGCATTTCAGACAAACCTAGAGAGTGTCAACATGCTGGACTGTACGTGCTTTTGGGACGATAGCACAATGCTGGTCAATTTCCTTAACAGTTTTCCACCCGTGGAGGGCGGCAGCAGTAATTTTTCCTCACAAAACCACCGAATTTAACAAAACGCTTTAACTATGATAAAACACATTTTAGAGTGATCGCATTTATTTCACCCCTAAAAGGGGATGCGGCTCTTTCATATCCCTCATCTAGGGGGTAATCCTTCCAAAAGGCTGCCCAAATAGTATCTTGTGGGAGTATTCACATATTCACGTTATTTTGGGGCAGTTTCAGGTTAAATTACCAATCTCATAAATTCTCGTTTTATAGCTTCCAAATCAGCTTGGCACCAAAATGGAAGCTGTGCACATTTTCTTCTGGAGAGAAGAGACCCAGATGGCAGGAAATAGGTCATTTTTACATCTACGGGTGTAACACCCCAGTAACTTCAGGAAGTGAACACGCCTGGACAAATGCACAACTTAAACAATGCATCAGTTATTACAGAGGTGCACTGCATGCTGCCTGAGATGCACCCTTAGGGGTGACTACTCTTCCCTTATCGAGACACAAAGTGCTCACTGGCCAGTGGGTATAGCTTAAGCACTTGTCCTTTTGCTCTTATCTGAGTCTGTCTGCCCAGCAGCCCTCAACTCACAAAGCTCTGCTCTCAGCTTCTACATGCACACAGTTGGTCACATACAGGACATTTACATCTTCACACAGGGCATTGGTGTCTTTAGGTTTGTTTTGTCGTGACGGCCCAGGACGTAAACATCAAAGTCTTTATTCATTTACCGCTTGTAGCTTTGAGGATGACTATATATCCTGATTTTGGGATACATGCCCAGAGAGTCTGCACATTGCCTAAAGGAAGCTTTTCTTGATTACTGGCCAAATACAGGAAATGGACCAAGCAGTGAGAACACACGAGAAAAAAAGAGGAATGAAATTCAAAAGCTGGGGTCAAAAATAACAACAAAATACCAACAAAAATGCATTCAGGACATTGGACATTTACAAGCACAAAGTGCACAATGACGGTTATTTACAAATACACAGCAGTCCTTCAAGTCAAGTTACCGAACAAGGAAAAAATTCTTAATATAAAGACACGGAAATGGGGCCACGCTGCTCCAAAGATGACAGTTAACATCCACGCTTCCCAAATCCGAAATGTGCGTGTGGGAGTGTGTGAGTGTGTGGGCCTGCTTTTTTTCTCTTTTTTTCCACATACATAAAGGTATTTTACTACTAATATTTTTACACTAATACTGGTGGAGGGCGGGGTCTTCCCTCTCGAACCCTCAGCCAGACCCTTCACAGGCAGGGTGACAGGCAGCCACACACATGCTTGCTCTCTCTCCTTTGCAGGAGGTCTGGGATGCAACGGGTGGGGGGCTTGGGGAGTAGGGAGAGCAAGGTTTTGGGGGTTGGGGGGCTGCCATCACCAGTCTGCATCCTCCTCTATGTAATAGTCAGGAGTGGAAGTACCATCGAACAGACCCGGGTCCAGGGACTTGCGCTGTTTTCCTCGGGCGAAGACTCGTGACAGAGAACCCAAGCCCATCTTCTCCTTCTTTTTCTTACGCTTCTGGTCTTCCAGGTCCTCTAGAGACTGTGGCCAGATCAGGAAAGAGGGAAACGGCAGACGGAGGAGAGAGAGAGAAAATACCAACAGAGAGGGGGAAAAACACGAGAGAGAGAGAGAGAGAGAGAGAGAATGAAGAGAGAAGGTGTCACTTTTGGGCAGCCGCAGTCTGTAGCCAAAGATCAAAGAGGATTTCAGTCATTATTAAAGGACGAGCTTGAATGGAGGCAGTGTCACACTTACAGGAAGCATGGTGAGAGAAAGAGAAACACATACTGGCCAGCAGGATGAACATTTAACCGGGTCAAAGGTCACCAGACTCTCGCTGCGTTGCAACACTGAAAAGTCTGAGGCAGAAACCCATTCGATGCCTGATGTAAAAGGTGCTACAGTGCAAGGTAGCGGTCGTTGGCACAGCTGTAAATACCACACTACAGATTTCCCGGTGTGTCGAGTGGGGATATGCACACAACAGCACTCAACACAAAAAGCGAAGCATCCCGTTAACATTAGCCAATGGGCATGGACGTCAACAGGCCGACAAAGTGAAAGCAAAAGAACTGGGAGCAGAAGGAAACTGTGGAGGAACGGCGTCCCTGGAAGCTCTTACGTTGCAGAGAGAGTGCGTCCGGTGCCGTGGGGAGTTGATGTCGCTGGGTGTGGAGGAGCGGTCGCCCTCGGCAGCTGAGGCGTCCGAGATGATGGAGGGTTGCCGTGAGTGACAGGGGCTCACCCTCACTGCCGCTAGGGAAGGAACACAACCACACTGTCATTTACGGGGCTAACGCTAGGCGATATGCTAAGAAGGCTAACTACAGCTATTGATATATGCATTTATTTCACCTAGCTGATGACATTCCCACATGCTAATGTTGCTAACTGCTAATCTGTGCAGTGTAGCTACATTTAACACTCATTAACTTGGCTGATGGTATCCTGCTCTGTTAGGCACAGTGTGATGACATCAGGAAAACACCTACAGAGCTGAAAAAGACAAAAAAAGGCCTGGATGGAAGTTGACAGAAGGATTAGTTAACAAGAGTATACCAGACTGCATTACATATTCAGATAAGCAGTTATAATGTATGTCTGAACACATCATTTATGAGTGATCATCCTCCTGGCTATTTTCATGCTTTTGAATTGAAGAAGCCAGTGCACTTTTTTTGAAAATGCAATTAATTTCTCATACAGCTTAATACTTTGTCGGTGTTCCTACCGTTTGCTGACTGAGGTTATCATGCAGAACATAATGATGTAAAACACCCGGTTACCATGTAGAACATAGTGATGTAAAACACCCGGTTACCATGGAGAACACAGTGGTATAAAACACCCGGTTACCATGTAGAACATAGTGATGTAAAACACCCGGTTACCATGGAAAACACTATGGTATAAAATACCAGATCGTCATGAGTACATTGTGGTGTAAAACACCTGGTTTCCTCTGAGAATGCAGTGGCGGAAAATGCCCAGTTTCCATTGAAAACACTGATGTTAAACACCCGGTTAGCTTTGAGAACACAGCTGCAAAACCCTCAGTTC